>NC_143079.1:17344807-17657692 GCF_052426305.1 Pelodiscus sinensis
CAAGAACACTGACGATCTTACATGAGATCATCAATGTTCTTGCGGAAATTCAAGCAGCCAGTGTAGACAGCTGGCAAGTTTTTCCGCAAAAGCAGATGATTTTGCGGAAAAACTTGCCAGTCTAGACACAACTTAGGAGTAGTATTTAAACTGGCCCACGGTCACGCAAGAAATATACCACAGAACTGGGAAATAGATTCAGATTTCCCGAGTGCCTTAACCACAACACTGTTCTTCTTCCTTGCTTTGGCACAATTAGTCCAGGTGATGTTAAAGGGGACAGGTTTTTCCCATCTATCTTACTCTACCAGTAAACTCTAACTCAGAAACAAACAAACAAACAAACAAACAAAAAAACATTTCTAGGAGCCCTAGCTCATTATCCCACCTGAGCCCTTTGCTGAGCTGCCAACTAGTGCCACTTGGGCTTAACTTCTCCAAGAATGGACACCACCATGTAGCATCCTGATGGAAGTTAACCAAATGTTCCTTTGGGTTGGTGGTAACATTCCCCTACTCCCTCTTCAGTAGTTGTGAACCGGCCTTCTGAATGTCTGTGAAGTTGTCCCAGGATATCAGATGGATATTACCTCACCTCCCCGTCTCTTATGAATGACTGGCCACTACTGTGATTAACATGTTCCTTTATTTGAACATACATAGCCCAGTTTAAAACAAACATCCAGTTTAACAGATAAATCACACAAAGGATTTTGGTAAAAACAATAAAAGAATTATGGAAGTTTAACATACACAAAGCATAAAAGCTAAATAGTTACTGACAGGCACTTCCTTGCTGACAGTAAATCAGTAGCTTTCGCTGCAAGTTCATTGCACGGTAAGAGAAATAAAATGCATAAGGCAAAGCATTACTAACTGATGAAAGGCACTGTGGATTGACAGCGATAGGCTGCAGGATTGGCAGCAGAATCCATTTGCACACAAGTGGTTTATCACATGCCCCATGATCCTGGCATATGTATTGGTGGTATTCTTTCCTTCAGATAAGTCCAGTTTGTTTTCAGTCAGACTCACTGTAACGTTAAAGCACTCGCTAGCCAACATGTCCTTGGTTGTGTTCAGCTGTAGAGACTGGAAGCACCTTGGGTAATAAACACAATCAGGAAACTTTTTAAAGTTGTTGGCATAATATTTGGCATCTTCAGGCTCTAGTTTGATGTCGAGCAATTGACCAGTATAACACAGAGTTCCTGGAATCTTCACAGGCTCTGTTTTGATTGAGTTAGGCTTGTTATTGGGGGGCAGATTTTTATTCTTGTTGGCTTTCTTACCCGATGAGCCCCTCCTACAAAGGGTGACATCGCTACATAGCATCAGCAAAAGCATAGCCATCCAACAGATAACCATCCAGTTCCTTCCCATTCTGGAGAGTCTGAAAGGGGAACAGATTCAGATTATAAAGCCAGAAGAGACTATTGTGATCATCTAATCCGCTCTCTTGAAAAACACAAGCCACAGGAATTATTTTATGGATGTTCAAGTCTCAGAGGGGGTAGCTGTATTAGTCTGCATCTATAAAAACAAAGAGTCTGGGGGCAACTTAACACAGTTATTTGGGCATAAGCTTTCATGGGCCAAAACCACATTGACAAAGCATCACAACCAGTGTTCCCTATAAGCTATGTGCTTGGACAGCCACGGAAGAGAGATTCAGGTGCTGCCCAGCTGATTACCAGAGTGTGCACAACTGACAGCATGTGTTTTCTACGGGTGGTGCACATCTTTACATACCTCAGTGCACGTAACAAAATTTATTCTATACATGGATGGACAAGATAGAGGGAACATTGATCGTAACCCTCCAGAATTACCCAAGGCTATGTAAGAGCAGCCTGATGTGTTTTCTTGGCTGCAGGAAAAATAGTTTAATTATAGCAATGACAACCTCGAATGTGAGAGCAGGAGTCTAGTCCCTTGTCCTTGCCCACAGATTTGGGGATATGACCTTGATTTAAATCACTTTCTGTCTTTGTATCTCAGATACCATTATGCAAAATGGGAATGGCCACACTGCCCTGCTCACCAGCGGTATGGTGAGATGCCCAGAAACGATAGTAGTGAGGGCATTTAAATACAAAAGATAGAGCTGCAGTGGACTAACTTATCCTTGCAAAGCATTAGTTCAGTGGCAGGTGCAAAGGACCCTTCCTGTAAGTGACCAGTGAGATATTTCCATTTTACATATGGGGAAACTGAAGCAGAGGATAAGGTCAGTGGCTGATATGTTCAAAATTGCCTAGGGAATTTAGATGCTTTCCCCATTGAGATTTGAGCAGGGACTTCAGGGTTTTTGTAAGTGTTTTGCAATTAACCCCTAAATAACTAGGCTGCCACAAGAACATTCTTGGTATGCTGCTACCTTGTTCCCCCTGACTGCTTTGAATCAGGCATATATTACTTTTTAATTATCTTGTGCTGCTGTTCTTCACCCAACCCCATTTATTTCTGAACACACTGGCTATGTCTATACTGTAGGCTTCTTGCGCAAGAACTGTTGCGCAAGAGCATCCATGGCAGTGTGGACACTCTCTTGAGCAAGAAAGCTCTGATGGCTGTTTTAGCCATAGGGGTTTCTTGCACACAAATCATGTTGCCTGTCACACTGCCTTTTTGCAGAAGAATTCTTGCACAAGAGGGCTTATTCCTCGTTGGGAGAGGAATAACTATTCTGGAAGAAGCCCTGTTTTCCGACACTGGACTGTAAATTTACTTGCACAAGAACGCGAGTGCAGTGGAGACACAAAGCAAGTTTTTGCGCAAGAATGGCTGTTCTTGCACAAAAAGCCTGCATTGTAGACATAGCCCTAGTGTATGGCAACTTCTGTGAGGTAAGAAATAACTAATAGCCACTACTCATAGTGTACCATTGGAAATGAAGCAAAATTCCGCCCCTCCCCCATATCAACTGAGGAAAAATCTGATTAAAAATCAGTCAGTTGGACCCATCAAGATATATTCTGTTCATGCTTACATCAGTGTGGAAAAAGTTTTCTGAGCATATAGGACCTGATCCAGTTGGAGTCTTCCCTTTAACTTTGGTGGGCTTTGAATCAGGCTCCTAATATTCCAACTCATCCTGTGCAAATAGAAAGGCTTTTTTATGACCATAGGATGTTGCCTTTTCATAACGCTTCACCTTCGGTGGGAGGAGGCAATTCTCGATTTAGTCCTGAGTGGAGTGCAGGATCAGGTCCAGGATATAACCGTTACAGGACCGCTTGGGAATAGTGACCATAATATAATAACATTCAACATTCCTGTGGTGGGAAGAACACCTCAGCAGTCCAGCACCCTGGCATTTAATTTCAAAAAGGGGAATTACACAAAAATGAGGAGGTTAGTTAAACAGAAATTAAAAGGCACAGTGACTAGAGCCAAATCCCTGAAAGCTGCATGGAAACTTTTTAAAGACACCATAATAGAGGCCCAACTTAAATGTATACCCCAAATTAAAAAACATACCAAGAGACCTAAAAAAGAGTCACCGTGGCTTAACCATCATGTAAAAGAAGAAGTGAGGGACAAAAAGGTATCTTTTAAGAAGTGGAAGTCCAATCCTAGTGAGATAAATAGAAAAGAACATAAACACTGTCAAATCAAGTGTAAACATGTAATAAGAAAAGCAAAAAAAGATTTTGAGGAACAGCTAGCCAAAAATTCAAAAAGAAATAACAAAATGTTTTTTAAGTACATTAGAAGCAGGCTTCCTGCTTAAAAGCCTGTGGGTCCCCTAGATGATCGAGCTATAAAAGGAGCAATCAAGGACGATAAAGCCATTGCGGAGAAACTAAATGATTTCTTTGCTTCAGTCTTCACGGCTGAGGACATTGGGGAGATTCCTGAATCTGCACCATCCTTTGTGGGTGATGAATCTGAGGAACTGTCCCGGATTGAAGTGTCATTAGAGGAGATTTTGGAACAAATAGAAAAACTTAATGTTAACAAATCTCCGGGACCGGATGGCATTCATCCAAGGGTTCTAAAAGAACTTAAATGGGAAATTGCTGAGCTATTATCTGTGGTTTGTAACCTATCCTGTAAATCGGCTTCCGTACCTAATGACTGGAAGGTAGCCAACGTGACACCAATATTTAAAAAGGGCTCTACAGGCGATCCTGGCAATTACAGACCGGTAAGTCTAACTTCAGTACTGGGCAAATTAGTCAAAACAATAGTAAAGAATAAAATTGTGAAGCATGTAGAAGAACATAATTTGTTGGACAAAAGTCAACATGGTTTCTGTAAAGGGAAATCCTGTCTTACTAATCTATTAGGGTACGTCTACACTACTACGTTAATTCGAACTAACTTAGTTCGAATTAGTTAATTCGAACTAAGCTAATTCGAACTAACGGATCTAGACTAAAAAACTAGTTCGAATTAGCATTTTGCTAATTCGAACTAGCATGTCCACACAGAGTGGATCCTGAACTGGGCTTAAGGATGGCCGGAAGCAGTGCCGGCAGGGCATCAGAGGAGGACTTAGAGCGTGGAGATGCTGTCTCAGGCTAGCCCAGGGCTGCGCTTAAAGGGACCTGACCCCTACCCCGGTTCTCAGGGGTGCCCCGCTTGCAAAGCAGTCCTGGCTTGGAGTGCCTGGACTACCCACACTGGGCACATCACACCACTCAGCCATCAGACCGGATGCACGTGCCGCAGGCTGCCATCTGGGGAGAGGGGGCAATTGGGGGACTGCAGGAGAGCTTCCACCCCCAGAAACCCACAGAACCAGCCCAGTCCTCCCCATCGGGGGCTCGTGCCCCAGTCCTCCCTCACCTCCTTCCACTTACCCTTCCCTAGCCCCTCTTCTTGATGTACAAAATAAAGGACACATGTGTTCAAAAATAGAAACTCTGTTTATTTAACAAAACTCGGGGAAACTGGGAAAAGGAGGTGGGAGAGGGGAAGAGAGAGGCTGGGAGAGGGGAGGAGGAAAACTGGGAGGAGGGGGCTGAAAGGGGGAAGCAAGGGAAAGGAGGGAGTGGGGAAACTGAAGGATCAGGGGTGGGGGGCTCGCCGGGCCGACCGCCTCCCAGTACGGCGAGGGAGGGGGCCTCGGCGTCCCCGGGGGGATGGGGTGGAGGGTGCGGAGGTTGAGGTGGGGGGTGTGGACATTGAGGAAGAGGTTGTGGGGGTTGAGGAGGGAGACGTGGGAGGGGGAGCAGGAGTGGGAGGAGGGACAGCAGTTGGGGGGGCAGCAGGTGCAGGACCAACACGGGGCACCATGCTCTGCAGCAGGAGCTGCAGGTTGGTGTTCAGCCCTCGGAGCTCAGCCAGCAGCTCATGGCGGACCTGCAGGTCTTCCCTCATCCACGCCCGTAGTGTGCGGTGCATGGCTCGCAGGGCACCAAGGAGCTGGTCCCAGTATTCCTGCTCCGTGCTGGCGGTCTGGAGGAGGCCGCGGGTGCGGGAGCATGTCCCGGGCGGGGTGGTGCGCCCTGCACGAGCAGCTGGTGCAGCTGTAGAGACAGAAGAGAAGTGGTCAGTTCTCCCTGGGGACGCAGAGGATGATGCCCAGCCCCCTCCCCAACTCCGCAACGTGAGGGTGACCATGTCCTGCACCGTCAGAGCCGCTGTGCTTGTACAGAGGCCATGGTCAGGATGTCTGGTTCTCCCCGGGACTGGGAGCTGCCCCAAGACCGCACCCATGTCCCTGTGCCATGTATAGTGTGGCCGGGGCGGCTGGGGGGGGGGGGGAGATGTCCCCTGCCTCCGTGTAGAGGGGACATGTGAAGGGAAATCATCCTGCTGGGTCCTGCCCCGGGGTCCGGAGCATGTCACGTCTCTTTGCACAAGCATGTGCCTATTGGGCAATGGTCCCTGGATGTCACGCAGCTGGAGCCACCTGCCCAAGGGTGGCATGGCACGTGCTCGCACGTGCACAGGTGTCTGCGTGATCCGTGGAAGGCATGGCCCACGCGCGCGGTCCCTGGTCTCCCTCCCACCCCCCCCCCCCCCCCGAACTACTTAATTCAAACTACTTACCCGGTACGGTCTCCCTGGATGACACTGCTGGCGGTGACCCTTCTGGTGTGCCCAGGTCAGGGCCCTCTGGTCCCAGCTCGATGTCCCCCGGGCTGGCACGGACCGCCCTGCCCCCCAATAGTTGGTGGAGGGCAGTGAAGTAGGGGCAGGTGGCAGCCCCTGCTGCGGCGCCGCCCCTTGTGGCTCTGGCGTACGCCTGCCGCAGCTGTTTAATTTTAATGCGCACCTGCTCCTGGGTGCGCCTGTGTCCCCTGCTGGCCATGGCGGCTGCTATGCGCCCATAGACGGCCGCATTCCTCCTCCTAGTGCGGAGATCTTGGACGTTGGGGGCCTGCCCCCAAACCTCAATGAGATACATGACCTCCGCACTAGACCAGGAGGCCGCGCGCCGTCTACGGCCCCTGGCTGGCCCCTGGGTGCTGGGGGACTGGGCAGGGGACGTCTCACTGGCACTGGCTGCCTGGCTCATGCTGCAGCCACTGGTTCGGGGCAGAGACTCCTGGCAGGGCTGGCTGACTCCAGTGCCGTCTGGCCAGAGTCTACCCCTTTAAGGGCCCGGGGCTGGGGGAAAGGAGAAGAGTTTTCCTGGTTGTGCCCAGAGAGGCCGCCAGGGGGAACCTGGGAAGGGCTAGCCTCCCACTAGTTCGAACTAAAGGGCTACACAGCCCTTAGTTCGAACTAGCTAGTTCGAACTAGGCTTAATCCTCGTGGAATGAGGATTACCTAGTTCGAACTAAGCGCTCCATTAGTTCAAATTAAGTTCGAACTAACGGAGCGCTAGTGTAGCGCCTAGGAAAGTTAGTTCGAACTAACGTCTGTTAGTTCGAACTAACTTTGCAGTGTAGACATACCCTTAGAGTTCTTTGAAGGGGTTAACAAACATGCGGACAAGGGGGATCCAGTAGATATAGTATACTTGGATTTTCAGAAAGCCTTTGACAAGGTCCCTCACCAAAGGCTCTTGTGTAAATTACATAGCCATGGGATAAGAGGGAAGGTCCTTTCTTGGATTGAGAACTGGTTAAAAGACAGGAAACAAAGGGTAGGAATAAATGGTAAATTTTCAGATTGGAGAGGGGTAACTAGTGGTGTACCCCAAGGGTCAGTCCTGGGACCAATCCTATTCAACTTATTCATAAATGATCTGGAGAAAAGGGTAAGCAGTGAGGTAGTAAAGTTTGCAGATGATACCAAACTGTTTAGGATAGTCAAGACAGAAGCAGACTCCAAGAAGATCTCACCAAACTGAGTGATTGGGCAACAAAATGGCAAATGAAATTTAATGTGGATAAGTGTAAAGTAATGCACATCGGGAAAAATAACCCCAACTATACAGACAGTATGATGGGGGCTAATTTGGCTACGACAAATCAGGAAAGAGATCTTGGAGTTATTGTGGACAGTTCTCTGAAAACTTCCACGCAGTGTGCAGCGGCGGTCAAAAAGGCAAATAGGATGCTAGGAATTATTAGGAAAGGGATAGAAATTAAGACCCAGGACATCTTACTGCCCCTGTATAAAACTATGGTACGCCCACATCTTGAATACTGTGTACAGATGTGGTCTCCTCACCTCAAAAAAGATATTTTGGCCTTGGAAAGGGTTCAGAAAAGGGCAACTAAAATGATTAGGGGTTTAGAATGGGTCCCATATGAGGAGAGGCTAAAGAGACTGGGACTTTTCAGTTTAGAAAAGAGGAGACTGAGGGGGGATATGATAGAGGTCTATAAAATCATGAGTGGTGTGGAGAGGGCTGATAAAGAAAAGTTATTTATTAGTTCCCATAATAGAAGACCTAGAGGACACCAAATGAAATTAATGGGTAGCAGGTTTAAAACTAATAAAAGGAAGTTCTTCTTCACACAGCGTGTTGTCAACCTGTGGAACTCCTTGCCAGAGGAGGCTGTGAAGGCTAGGACTATAATAGAGTTTAAAGAGAAGCTGGATAAATTCATGGAGGTTAGGTCCATAAAAGGCAATAGCCAGGGGATAAAATGGTGTCCTTGGCCTCTGTTTGTCAAGAGAGGGATGGCAGGAGACAAATCGCTTGATCATTGTCTTCGGTCCACCCTCTCTGGGGCAGCTGGTGCTGGCCACTGTTGGTAGACAGGATACTGGGCTAGATGGACCTTTGGTCTGACCCAGTACAGCCGTTCTTATGTTCTTATGAGGACATGCAACCCTCCCCTGGCTGTACCTGCTGGAGCTGCATCAGCCATGGAGAGGGACTTCTCACCTGGCTGCAGCAGTTAGAGAGGGCTCTGGAGTTGTCCTCTCTCTACAGGGCAGCCTGCATCCTGAAACTCCTCCTTCCCAGCCCCAGTGCAGAGCGATGATTTACATGAAAAAACACCCCAAAATTAATTGAGTTTAGGACCCTAGCAATGTTGGGTAAATCTTCAAGTGCAATATATTTGCTTCTATCTAAACAAGCAGATGCATAGACCTTTCTGTCCAGGGAAAACATCCATAGATACAAGGTTTTGAAATTCAATGGAAAGGTCATTTAGTGTCCAACATGCAGCTATACCTATTAAAAAACATGATCAGTGATCATTTTAATGTCCCAGACCAATTAACATTACACAGTCTGGAAGAAACAGCTAGTTCTTTTAGGATCTAACTGCAGTGATCAGGTAACTTATCTGAGCGTATGTCTCAGATAAGACAGCTTGAAGTGAATTCTTGTCCTTGTTGCATTGATGTAATTCCTTTTGCTTTGAGATCTGTCTTTGATTGATGAATTACTCTGAATCTATGAGTGGTTCTTTTTATCCAGGGCACTTAAGAGTAACTGAAAGCAAAGGGTGATTATATAGCTCTGTATGGTTACATCATACAGGGTGGGGTGAGAGATTTTTAAACAACAAATGCAAATAGCAAAATCCTGCACAAACACAAATGAAAATAAGTAATAAAAATTGGTGCTGGATGCTGGCAATTACTCACCCTTTCGCTTGAGAGATGCAGGATGCTTTTGGGGAGGCGTAGGTCTCAATAGCATGTGCCAAGCTGACTCCTCTCAGGCTATATAGCAGTAGGTGGGGTATATTCATGTCCAAATATGGCAAATTATTTATCTCTGAGAGAACAGCCTGACAACATCCTCTGTTCCTCTCCCATTCTCACCGTCAGGGTCTGACTTGCCTCCCGTTAACTGTTCCATTTTCCTGCATGCATGAGAGGTGAGCTGATCTGTGCAGTGTGTATGTGAACTGCAAGCTCTCTTGGGACAAAGCTTTTTGTAGAGGGTTGAGCACACTGAGGTTCAGTGTTATTTGTATTGAAGTACAAATAATAGCTGGACTTGGAGCTGCATCTGAACTTGGCAAAACTTTTAGGGAAATGGGGATATGTCCAAATTCAGGATCATGCCTAAAAACTGGCTCAGCTACTGTGATGGTTAGAGCCATATAAACCCTTAAGACTCAGAGGGATAACCATGTTTGTCTGTAACTTTAAAAAACTTAAAAAACAAGGAGTGCTCTTGTAGCACCTTGGGGTATGTCTACACTACAGAGTTAATTCGAAATAACAGCAGTTATTTCAAATTAACTGTAATAGCTGTCTACACAAACAAACCGCTATTTTGAAATAAATTTGAAATAGCAGAACCCTTATTTCTAATTAGGTAAACCTCATTCTATGAGGAATAACACCTAATTCGAAATAGCTAATTTGAAATAAGTGCTGTGTAGACACTTAATTCGAAATAGGGAGCTTCCAGCCCTTCCCAGGGAGCCCTGGTGGCCACTCTGGGCACCACCAGGAAAACTTACTCTCCTCTCCCCCAGCCCCGGCGCCATTAAAGGGGTAGACCCTGGCCACAGTGCCTGTGCCAGCTCCAAGCCTGCCAGCCTGGAGCCAGCAGTGGCCACCAGGGCCCCTGATCCAGTGGCCCCAAAACATGAGCCAACAAGCCACTGGCAGCCAACCCTCCACCGCTCCCCAGGAGCAGTCTGCCAGCTCCCAGGAGCCTGGCAGGGGTTGGAGAAGGCGGGCGCCTTCCTTGTCCAAGGTGGAGGTCATGGACCTTATTCAGGTTTGGGGGGGATGCCCCCAACGTCCATGATCTCAGCCCTAGATGGAGGAACACGCCCATCTATGGCAGGATAGCTGCCAGCCTGGCCACCAAAGGCCACATGCGAACCCAGGAGCAGGTTTGCATAAAAGTCAGTGAGATCCCCAACCGTGAGCCTTGAGCTTCCCCTCCCCCTTCTTCCCCTTACTTCCCCCTTCCAGCTCCTTCCTCCCAGGTTTCCCCTCCCCTCTCCTACCCTCTCCGACCTCCCTTTCCCAGTCTCCCCAGAGGCTCATCCCCCACCCCCAGTTTTGATCAATAAACCCAGTTTCTATTTTTGAACATACGTGTCTTTTATTTGACATCAGGAAGGGGGGCTAGGGAGGGGCAAGTGGAAGGACAGGAGGGAGAAATGGAGCACGAGCCCCCAGTGAGGAGGACCGGGGAGGCTCTGAGGGCTCCTTGTGGTGGACGCACTCCCTCAGGGCCTCCTGGATCCAGACAGCCCCCTGATAGACCCCCCAGATGGCAGCCTGCAGCAAGTGCAGTCGCTGACGGCACTGACCCCACAAAACGCACTGGTGTGCCCAGGGGTAGCTCTGGCTCCATGTGGCCGAGTGCTGTGGTGTCTTGAGTGTGGGCACTCAGGGCGTTCCAAGCCAGGACTGCTTTGCTGTCCCTCATCGAGGTAGACAAGCAAGCGAGGAACCCTGAGAACTGTCTGTCCAGGGTGGGGGTAGGGTCCCTTTAGCCACGGAGCTCAGTTAGCCTCAGGCAGCAGCCCCACACATTCAAGTTCCACCTGATGCCCTGCCAGCACTGGTTCCGGCCAGCCTTAACTTTGGTTCAGGGTCCACTCAGTGTGGATGCGATATTTCGAAATAGCAATATGCTATTTTGAAATAGTTTTTGTGTATAGATGTGTTATTTTGAATTAGCTATTTACGTTAATTCGAAATAATTCTGCTGTACAGAACTAATTCGAACTAACTTAATTCAAATTAGTTAATTTGAAATAAGCTAATTCGAATTAGTGTATCTAGACCTAAAAACTAATTCAAATTAGCGTTTTGCTAATTCAAAATAGCATGTCCACATTGAGTGGATCCTGAACAGAAGTTAAGGCTGGGAGTGCCGGCAGGGCATCAGGTTAGGACTTAGAGTGTGGAGCTGATGCCTCAGGCTAGGCGAGGGCTGTGCTTAAAGGGACCCGACCCCCACCCCGGACAGACAGTTCTCAGGGTTCCCCGCTTGCTTGTCTAACTCAATGAGGGACAGCAAAGCAGTCCGGTCTTGGAGTGCCCTGAGTGCCCACACTCGGCACGTCCCAGCACTCGGCCATCCGGGGGGAGTCAATCGGGGGGCTGTCAGGATCCAGGAGGCCCTGCGGGAGAGCTTCCACCCCGAAGAGCCACCCCAGTCCTCCCAATCGGGGCTCGTACCCCATTCCTCCCTCACCTCCTTCCACTTATCCCTCCCTAGCCCCTCTTCCTGATGTACAAAATAAAGGACACGTGTGTTCAAAAATAGAAACTCTCTTTATTTAACAAAACTGGGGGGGGGGGGATTAACCTGTGGGGAGACTGGGAAAAGGAGGTGGGAGAGGAGAAGAGAGAGGGTGGGAGAGGGGAGGGGGAAACCCAGGAGGAGGGAGCCGGAAGGGGGAAGCCAGGGGAAGAAGGAGGAGGGGAAGTATAAAACTATGGTATGCCATATCTTCAGTACTGTGTACAGATGTGGTCTCCTCACCTCAAAAAAGATATTTTGGCCTTGGAAAGGGTTCAGAAAAGGGTGTAACAAATGCTTAGGGGTTTAGAACAGGTCCCATATGAAGAGAGGCTAAAGAGACTGGGACTTTTCAGCTTAGAAAAGAGGAGACTGAGGGGGGGATATGAGAGAGGTCTATAAAATCATGAGTGGTGTGGAGAGGGTGAATAAAGAAAAGTTTTTCATTAGTTCCCATAATAGAAGGACTAGAGGACACCAAATGAAATGAATGGGTAGCAGGCTTCAAACTAATAAAAGAAAGTTCTTCTTTACACAGCGCATAGTCAACCTGTGGAACTCCTTGCCACAGGAGGCTGTGAAGTCTAGAACTTTAACAGAGTTTAAAGAGAAGTTAGATAAATTCATGGGGGTTGGATCCATGGAGTGCTATTAGCCAGGGAGTAGAAATGGTGTCCTTGGCCTCTGTTTGTGGAAGGCTGGAGATGGATGGCACGAGACAAATGGCTTGGTCATTGTCTTCGGTCCTTCCCTTCCGGGGTACCTGGTGTTGGCTGCTGTCGGCAGACAGGCTACTGGGCTAGATGGACCCAGTACGGCCGTTCTTATGTTCTTAGCTCAGGGCTCAGGGTCTCACTGGACCAACTTGATTTTCATGCAAATCTGCTGCTGGGTTCGCATGTGGCCTTTGGTGGCCAGGCTGGCAGCTATCCTGCCCTAGACGGCCGCTTTCCTATGCCTAGTGCGGAGATTGTGGACGTTGGAGGCCTCCCCCCAAACCTCGATGAGGTCCACAATCACTGCACTAGACCAGGCGGGCGCCCACCTCTTGCGGCCCTGGGCAGGCTCCTGGGAGCCGCCAGCCTGGTCCTGGGAAGAGGCGGAGGGCTGGGTGGCAGCGGGTGGCTGGCTCATGCTGTGCCAGGTGCAGGGTCTGCTGGCTGGGTGCTGGCAGGCTTGCAACTGGTACAAGCACTGTAGCCAGACCATGCCCCTTTAACGGCTCCTGGGCTGGGAGGGGGGCAGAAGAGTTTCCCTGGTTCGGCCCGGAGTGGCCACCAGGGCAAGCTGGGGAGGGCTAGCCTCCAGCTAGTTCGAATTAAGTGGCTACACAGCCCTTAATTTGAACTACTTAATTCGAACTAGGCGTTACTCCTCGTAGAATGAGGTTTACCTAGTTCAAATTAAGCGCTTCGATAGTTCGATCTGTTAGTTTGAATTAACTTTGTAGTGTAGACACACCCTAACAGAGTTGGTTAAATTGCAGAATTTTTGGATCATTGGCAGGTCTGACACATTCAAAAAATTCAGTTTGGGTAGAAGGCAACTGCATATCTTTGAATGCAGTGTTGAAAAAGATGATAGGTAGAGTGTGGACAAATCATGGGGGGCTTTCAATGGGAAGACAAGTAGTTTGTGTGTGATGCTGTGGAGAGAGGGAACTCAGCAAAGGGTGATCTGGTCAAAATGATAGGCTAGGGCAATGACCTTGTAGCTGCACCCTGAGGCCTGGTCTACGCTACAACCTGACTCCAAAATTAGGACCCCACGATCAATTATGTAAATGATATGTCCACACTACCAAGCCCATTTTTCTGCAGTTAGGGACTACGGAATTTGAACCCTATAATCCTGCTTTTCACAAAGAGTAACTCTATTCCCGACCTTGCATGTCCGGAATAACAGTAGTGTAGACACTCCAATGCCATTAATTTGACCTAATTGGCCTCCCGGAGGGCTCCTGCAGTTGTCTGCTCTGGTGTCTCCACTGCTCCGCCCTCCTGTGGAGCTCTAGAAATCCTGGGAACTGGGGAAGTGCCTGTCCCATGTGGCTGAGCCCTGTGCGACCAACCAGCACACCACCCGTTGGACACCCTGATGGCTGCAAGCACTTCTGTTCCCACAGCCTCCATGGCCCAGGGACATAAAAGTACTCCAGCCTGGAATGCTAGGGAGATCTTGGACCTCATCAAGGTGTGGGCAGAGGAGTCTGACCTCCACAAACTCTGCACCAAGAAGAGGAATGTCAGCATTTATGGTAGGATCACCACCAAAAGTCACACCAGGAACCTCAAGCAGTGCGGGCTTAAAATCAAAGAGCTATACCAGTCCTACCAGAAGGCCAGGGAGCAGAGCAGATGCTCTGGGCGACACCTCCTACCTGCTTCTATTATGAACACCTGGATGCTATGCTAGGAAGGGAGCTGGTTACCTCTCACACCATGGTTGTTGAGTCCTGGTGTCAGCCTTCAAGAGGGCGGGGTGACAGGAGGAGGACGAAGATGTGAAGGAGGAGGAGGACATCCAATTGATGATACCCAGGAGCCAGGAGCTGCTCATCACTTTAGAGCCAGTCCCCAATTCCCAGGACCAACTCCCAGGCTTCCAATGACCCTGGGGAGGAAACTTCTGGTGAGTTCTCTAACTTTCTCTGTCCACAAGTGGGGTCAGGCAACAGGCTGTGAAGGGCTGCGTGCTCCTCTCTCAGCCTACTCGATGTGAGGATCGCAGAACAGTTTGATCAAGTGTCTGCAGATGGCGTGCCAGTCTGGAGCACGCAGCTGCATGAAGCTCTCACGTAGGAACCATTCTCACAAGGGTCATGGAGCGGCCTGCCTTACTTCGGCCTCCATGGTAGGACACCTTCCCATGCCAAGCCACCAGTAAGTAATCTGGGGTCATGGAACCACACAGCAGTGCAACATATGACTCAGGTTCATGCCCACACTCAGTCAGTATTTGCTCCTAGTCAGGTGTGGTGATGCGGAGAAGACTGATATTATGCACGGAGAACCAATTAGCATTCTCTCTGGCAAGCAGTGTCTGCCACTCCAACAAACCTCCCCTCTCTCCTCCTCCTCCTCCAGCAGGCAGCGATAGAAGCTCTTGCTCTGTGGGATGCTGCGAGTGCCAGACCCAGCATGTGCACAGCGGGAAGCTGGGCCTCACCGTCCCCATCTCCCTCCTGCAGGTTCATGGCCTGGCTGGCATCTTACCATGCCTGCTTGTCTCCAGGCTGGATGTGTTGTTATGCTCCCCTGAGACATCTATTCACCTGCTGAAAAGTGCCTGCTCTACAGTCAAGGTATGGCCTTGCTCAGAACACATCACCGCTGCCTGGACTGAGACCTTTGGTATCGGCTCAGAGACTAGAGCTGGGCTTCATACAAAATATCTCCTGTAACTGCCCTTGTAACTTTTCTTCGCAGCTGGGACAGCTGCAAGCTAGGTGCACATACCCCTCTGCCTTACTGCATCTACCTGCCTGACCAGGATCCACAGGCGAAAAGGAACCCAGGACAGAGGGAACAGCTAATGTGCCAGCAGGAGAACACGTTCTCTGCCCTCACCGCCGTGGCAGAGTGCATGGTGGTGTGCATGGAGCGGGCCACCAGCCACATCTCTGCCTGCCTGATGGCTTCCCCTGCAAGGGTTAAGGTCCTCTAGGGCAGCTGGAGTCTCCAGGTTACCCGGAGGCAGATGCCCCATCCCTGAGCCCTCTCCCCCCATTCCAGGTTCTTTTTCCATTCCTTCCCCTGTTGTATGTCCCCTCCATAAAGGCTCCTGTTCATACATGATCTCTTTATTGGGCTCTGCAGGGGAGAGGAGGACAGGGGAAGGGTAGACTGGGGCATGAAAGGCACACACAAGAAACGCAGGGCTCCCTTGTGGAGCGCCACAGGGGACAGCCTCAGAACTAGCCTTGTATAAAATTGTCCGGTGAGGCTTTTCTGATGAATATGCTCCTTGCTGTGCTCTCCTTATGGCACTGGTGTCCAGTTATTCAAACTCCCTGGCCAGGCATTCTGCTTCAGGAAAGTTTCTCCCTTATTCTCACACAGGTTGTGGAGCACACAATATGCTGCCACCACGAAAAGGATGTTGAACTTGCTGAGGTCCAGGCAAATGAGGACACTCCTGAACATACATTCCACACCTACACCTGCTCAGCCTGTTATTTAACTCCTCTTTGGTCAGGTCCAGGCTGCCCATGTAGGGCTTCATGAGCCAGGGGAGCAAGGAGTAAACTGCGTCACCCAGGATCATAATGAGTATGTCCACTTCTCCAACTCTGATTGTCTGGTGGGGGCAAAAAGTGCTGGTGTGCATCTTTCTGAAAAGTCGGGAGTTCTGAAAGATGCGCATGTCATGTGCCTTTCCCATCCATGTGACGTTGATGTCAGTTAGGCATTCCTTGTGCTCCGCTAGCGCCTCCAGCACCATGGAGAAGTACCCCTTGTGGCAAATGTACTCTGAGGCCTGGTGGTCGGGCACCAGGATGGGGATGTGTGTTTGATCTATGCCCCTCCCCACACCCTACACCCCACCCCCCAGCCCACCCCCCTGCAACTGGGGAAACCCATGTTGACAAAGCTGTTCATGATGTTGTCCACATTTCCCAGAGTCACGACCCTCCGTAGCAGGACATGGCCTTGACTGCTTGTAAGACCATAGCCCCAACAGTGGATTTCCCCACTCCAAACTGATTCCCGTCAGAATGGTAGCTGTCTGGTGTGGCAAACTTCCAGAGGGCTACAGACATGCGCTGCTGCATGGGGATAGTGGGTCTCAGTCGGGTGTCCTGTCAGCTAAGGGCCACTTGCAGAGTTCAAGGAAGGTGGCCTTGTGCATGCAGAAGTTGTGCAGTCACTGCTGATCGTCCCATCTCTGCAGGATGATGCAGTTCCACCAGTCTGAGCTCGTCCCCTCCGCCAGAAATGGCGTTCCACTGTGTCCAGGGGCCTGAGGCGTGTGCACAGTAGTAGGAGCGCCAGCACTTGTGCCACACCAGGGTTCATCCTCCTCATCCTCCTCCTGTTCCTGGTGGAGCAACATGCGGGCACTGTTGATGTGCTGCAACATGAGGTACAGCACGAGAGCCAAGAGTCACAGCGCTGCTTTGCAGCAGCTCTGACTTCATGGTTGCAGTGCTGGTGTCGTCCATGAGGGCAACCAGAACATGACGAGATGCACGTCTAATGCATCCCTTTTCTGTCCCACGGTGCCTTGTAAGACACGGGCATGGAGAGGAGCCCCTGTAGCTGTTTTCTGGACCAAGTGGACAATGGAAGTATCAGCCACTCTGGCGTACTCCCCAAGACAGGCTTCATGAATGCTGATGCTCTACCTTGGAGCAAATTCAGTTCTTGCCTGCAGGGGGGACATGGCCCCTTGACTTATCAACATTGGGTGCCCAGAACTCAAACGTAGTACATTTGAATGAATTGTGCAGTGTGGACAAGCCCCGAGTGACACAAGATTGCTTTTGCCATGCTCAAAGAAAATGATGTTGCCATAATGGAGACATGAGGCAATGAAAACTCTTTGCTAAGCCATTATTTAAACATAAACCAATCACACAGAAAGAATAGAATTGTCAAATTTCCTAAGACTCACCTGTAAATGGAATTTTTCTGAGGAAAAGCTATTGATCACATTGCAATGTGCTTCTCACATCCGCATTCTGTCTGTAGTCACACCCAAGCAACTAAGGTACAGATGATGTAGCTGCCTCATGTCAGAAGTTTCTTGCTTTTGAGACTTTCTCTCTACTCTAATGTTGTTTGTCTTCAATTTTTTAAAGCTTGAAAGGTTTAATTTCCATTGTGCACAGCACATTAATCAATATTCATTCTGAACTATTTAAAAATAGGAGCTAATGAGCCAAGAATACATTTCTGCATGATGCCATCTGCAATTTCAATAATTAGTTTTTTCAAAAAAGCACTTACTGTAATTTGGTATTTCTATTAAAATTTCCTTTTAGCAGGCCCTTCCTTGTACTAGTCCAGTGGGCAGCAATCTTCATTTTAGCCAGTGTCTGGAATGGATTTAAAGATGAACAGTAAAACATTGTGTAACCCTTCTGCCAGGCTGAGTTAATAGCAGCAAGGGCCGGGTTCAGTATCTAGGGGTCTCCTCCCAACAAGGTAATACAACACCGGCTCGAGCCCCCACCCAGTGACCTGGGAAATCTTACATACACCCTTGGGCGCCTCAAAGAGGCAATTCTTCCCCTCTCGCAAGCACAGAGCCTTGATATAGCAGCAAATCTTCAATAACTTGAGGTAACCGACCTCAGCATTAAATTGGGAAAACACCACAACTCGAATTCATAGACCAACCATGAGTAAAGACCCACCCCCCCAGCCGCGAATCACCCAAAGTCCCAAAGTCGGACACCCCAAAAGTCTCTGCCCCGGGTCAGTGCCGCCTCAGGGTTCAAAAGTTAACCCGTCAGGGTTTTACCATCCCAACCTGGAGGGGGTGGGGGGTTGATACACCTTACGTGGTCCGCCGATGGCTCCGCCTTTCTGTAGGGTTCTGCCGCCGCCGTCAACACGAGTCACTCTGCCACAGTCCACCTGCTGTCCTGTGAGCCACCTCAGCCATCCCACAAACTGCCCTGCTCCGCCAGCCGTCTTGATCCACACCCCTGTCTGCCAGCTGGTTGCTCCTGTAGCTGCTCCACTGGCTGCCTGCTGTTGCTCCTACCGGCCGCCTGCAAGTTGTCCCCGCCAGCCGCTCTGCTGTCCGCCTGAGCCCGCCGGTCATCCCTGCCAGCCGCTCTGCTGTCCGCCTGAGCCCGCCAGTCATCCCTGCCAGCCGCTCTGCTGGCCGCCTGTGCCCGCCAGTAGTCCCCACAAGCTGCTCTGCTAGTAGCTCAGGGCTACGTCTACATTGGCAAGATTTAGAACAAAAGCGTCCGCTTTGGGGCAAAATCTTGCTGCCTGTCTACACTGGCTGCAAGTATTTGCGCAAGAACACTGACGTTCTAACGTATGAAATCGGTGCGTCTTGCACAAATACTCTGACGCTCCCGCTCAAGGATAAGTCCTCTTGTGCAAGAGGCCAGCGTAGACAGGTGTAACCCTTCTGCCGGGTAGGCCTGGCAGGAACCAGGGCTGGGTTCAATATCTTGGGGTCAATCTCACAAAGAACCGGCTCGAGCCCCCACCCAGTGATCTGGGAAATTCACGCACCCCTGGGCGCCTCTGAGAGGCAATGCTTCCCCACTCGCAAGCACTGAGTCTGAGTGTAGGAAAAGAACATTTAATGAAACAGAGGAAGAATTCATACGGCATTAGCTTGGGGAAAACACCACAAACAGAGTTCATAACCCAAACATGAGCCCCCACCCCGGCCAAGATTCGCCCGAAGTCCACCGACTCCCCAAAAGTCTCTGTCCCCACAAGTCTCTGTGCCACCCAGAGTCCCAAAGTTCACCCGCAGGGTTTCACCCCCCAACCTGGGTAGAAATGGGGGTGGGGAGATAGATAGGGGGCACCTTATACGAAACTCCGCTACGCTTCACCAGCTGTCTCGTCCCACACCTCTGGACGTTCCGCTGGGCACCTGTCACCGCTTCTCGCCTGCCGCCGCTCCATGCCACGCCACTGGTCGCCGCTCCTCGCCTGCCGCCGCTCCATACCACGCCGCTAATGGCCGCTCCTCGCCTGCCGCCGCTCCACGCCACGCCGCTAATGGCCGCTCCTTGCCTGCCGCCGCTCCACGCCACGCCGCTAATGGCCGCTCCTCGTCCACCATTGCACCACACCACACCGCTGATGGCTGCTCTTCGCCTGCCGCCACGCCACTGCTCCTCGCCTGCTGCCACTCTACTGGCTGCAGTAGGTTTGGCTCTCAGCCAAACCAGTGATTTCAGCTTAGTGATTTCAACTCTCAGCCAAACCAGTGATTTCAGCTCTCAAATGAATCCAGCTTTCACTGGACTAGCAAACAAAAAGACTCTTCAAGGAGTCTGCTTTAGGTCTGTCCTTAAAACAAAGGGGGAAAGGTGCAGGCTGGGCCAGTCTTATAGCTCACACCTGGTAGGTGTGAAGCAGGCTGACTCAAGTCCTTTAACCCTTTCCCCCAGCTCTGTCTACTCAACTCTGGAAGGGGGGAGGCTTGTTCTTCCGAGACCTCTTACCATGATGGTGGTGTCTCTCCTGCAAGCACTGGTGGCATGTTTGACAGTGCCCACATTTAGGGGTAGCATGATTAGTGACCCCCACAACAGTCCCAAATTATATACAATTCTCCACATTCCATTCCAACACTGACCCTCCATCAGCCCTGGCTGAATGGGATTTACATAGCCACACCTCAGATTCTCTTCTGAGCAGTATTTACATGTCAACAGTTAATTACCTTGTAGAGCTAAACAACTGTAGTGGGCACACCCACCCCTCCTTTCAGCTGGCTGACAGCAAGCAGCAGTTCAGCCCCTGCTTACATCAGCGTAGACAGGTAACATCAATTTCTTGCGCAAGAAAGCCCAATGGCTAAAATGGCCATCGGAGCTTTCTTGCGCAAGAGAGCATCTACACTGGCACGGATGCTTTTGCACAAAAACAAATCTTTTGAGCAAAGGCACATGCCAGTATAGACGTTCTCCTACTCAACTACTCTAATGCAAAAACTCTTGCTTTTAGAGTATTTGCACTAACTCTTGCCAAACGTAGCCATCTTGTCTGACCTCCTCTGAGACACAGGTCAGGGAATGTCACCTCTTTCATCATCCAATCCAGAGCTCACTGAAGTTAATAGACGCTTTCCACTGACCTCACTAGAGATTGGATCAGGTCTTTATGACAGATGCTTTGAATGGCTGAGCATCCTCTGTTCCTGCTGAAGACAATGAGAGTTGATTGAGCTCAGGACCATGCAGAAACACACCTTTGCCTACCAACTGATGGCTTCAGTCTTTTCAGTCTCCTTGCAGTCTCATTGCAGCTGACAGAGAAGAGGAAAGCCAGTGGTTCTCAGCCAGGGTACACATACCCCAGGGGAATATATCAATTCAACTGCATATTTGCCTAGTCTTATAACAGGCTACCTAAAAAGCACTAGCAAAGTCGGTACCAACTAAAATGTCATACAATTATTTGTTTATACTGTTCTCTATGCCTTCACTGAAACATAAATATAATATTTATATTCCAGTTGATTTATTTAATAATTATGCCATAAAAATTATCAAGTCAACGGTTTTCCAATAAGTGTCCTGTGACACTTGTATTTTTATGTCTGATTGTACAAGCAAGTAGTTTTTAGGTGTAACTGGGGGGAGAGGGGAAGATGGAGAAGAAATCAGATTCCTGAAAGGGGTACAGTAGCCTGGAATGGTTGAGAGACCATGACTGGGACTTGAGAGTCATGAGAACAATTTCCAGGTACCTAAAAGGAATGTTACAAGGAGGAAAGAGAAAAATTGTTCTCCTTAATCTTTGAAAGACGCAATTGTCTTAAACTGCAGCAAGGGAGGTTTAGGCTGGACACTAGGAAAAACTTCCTACCTGTCAGGGTGGTTAAACACTGGAATAAATTGCCCAGGGAGGTTGTGGAATTTCCATCTCCGGAGATATTTAAGAGTAGATTAGATAAATGTCTTCCAGGGATAGTCTAGACACTACTGGGTCCTGCCCTAAGGGCAGGGGATTGGACTGGATGACCTCTTGAGTTCCCTTCTAGTCCTAGTAGTCTATGATTCTATGAATGTGCAGAAGGGGATGCCAAGGAGCAAGATAAGGATGGTTGACAGGATCTGTCGAAAAAGGCTTTCTTCCTCGACAGATCCCCCTCCAGACTGCTGCTTTTCGCTGACAAAGTGCTGAGTCAGCAAAATGTGGTGGCCATTTTTATGCAAATTAAGTGCAGGATATTTAAATCTCTGCCTCATTTTCAATGTCAATCTGCCTAATTTGTATCCCTCTGCCAACAGAGGGATGCAGTCTAGACATACCCGTAGAGTGACCCACACCAGAATAGCTAATAATATGCTGCCAAGGGCATTTACTTGGCATGCAAGAAACCCCCTTCCCAAGTTCAAGTGCCTACCAAAGTTAGGTACAGGCAGTCCCCGACTTACGCGGATCTGACTTATGTCGGATCCGCACTTACGAACGGGACTTTTCTCACCCCGGAGCTCAAGGGCGGCGGGTCGCCACCCGTGTCCTCCGGGGCGAGAAAAGCTTCTCCCGGTCTCCCTGGTCTGCAGGGGGGGGGGTCCAGCAAAGCCGCTGGACCCCCCCCCAGCAAACCAGGTGTTGCATAAATTGCAAGGTTTCGTCCCCTTGGAGGCTAGTCTGATTTACCCCAAGAAGAGAGTCACACTTTCAGGCTGGGTCCAACTCAAGTTTATTGGTTGCAACCAAGGTACGGCTAAGGAACTCAATGTTCAGATCAGAGCCGACCCCCAACATCTCATATGCAGGGGTTTTTATAGGGTTCACATCCTTCCTGGTTTAGGTGCCTTAACATGATAGGTTACTTCATTTTTGACGTTTAGCATTCCTATAGGTCAGGTTAATTTTCCCAATGAGGTTAAATACAGTGCCTACTTGCTGACTTTGCAGTTACAGCTGTCTTACAGTCATTCACTTTTGCTGAACAATGGGCGAGCCATACTTCCCTTTTTCCTTTCCTGCTTGAGCCGGTCACAAGTTTAAAGGATGTGGAATCTATCCATATCTCTACTTAACAGAAGACTGGTTTCACTTCCCCTCGTCTCCTTATTATAAGTTATTACCTGTGACAGGCCCTAACCTTTGTCATGTCTTACTCCTATACAAATAGCAAATATATCTAAGCATTAGCAATGTATGTATATTGTACGTGCCCCTCATAGGGGAATCAATGGCTCCGGGGGATTTGACTTCCCTTTTACACATCAATTCCCCCCTCAAGAGGCTTTCTCTTTCTTATACCTCATCAGTTTCTTCTTTGGCTAATCTTTGGTAATGTACAAGCATTTCACGGTTGACAGTAGTCAATACAGTGCGACGTATAGAGGCAATTATACAAGGTATAAAACAGGGCATTAAGCATAATCTAATCACAACAAAACAAAACTAAACAGGAATGCGTACCAACATAGCACAACAAGAGTTTTCCTCTTTTTCTTTGAAACAGTCGTGGTTCAGCATCATGCAGGGGAGAGGTTACTAGCACATCACCCTGTAATATTTCGATTCTTCTGGTGTCCAACAGGTGGGAAAGCAGGACCAGAAGAGAGAGGCTTATCAGCAGTCGGGGTAGGATCATTTTGCAATGGGAAGCATTGGCCAACAGTCAGTTCTTGGCACTTCACAGCGCTGATGGACATAAGAGTCTTTATTCTCTGAGCCAAAAGCCAGCTAGCTCTTTTGGAACCAAGGTTATTTCCTAGGAATAAAGCAAACCATAAAAACAATCCCACGCGGTTGCTTGATACCGGCCTTATCAAAGTGAGGCCTTTTTGGCATGTGGTTGCCAGGGGAACCAGGGTCGCAGTTACTGCTGTAGCATACGCTTCTCAGGCTGACTTAATGATTTGAGTTTGTTAGTCCTTAGCAAGATACCATGGACTGCCTCAGTTTACTCCTATAGTTCTTTTCTCTTGACTTTGGGGTTCTTCTTAATCTACTAGGTTAAATACAACAATTTAAGGGATTTTAATTTACTCTGGAAGTGCTGGTACAGCACTATCATTATTATAAATGTTAAAATCTAAACTCTCTACATAATTTGGCAAACACTATTCAAATCCATCCCCAAGATATTTCGTCGCCTTACTGGCACTGCCCATGATTATAGGTTTGACCTCTACTGCCTGGTTGAGTGCTGCAGAGATAGGTGTTTGGCATGGTCCACGGTGTTTCCCTATCTGTGTGTACCTCAGACGGCCAGCCCCGATATATCTTTGGGCATTGGCCACCAACTTCTTGATCTTTGCCTGCAGGGCCAGTAAACCCTCCTCTTGGTACTTACTTCCGCCATGCCACTCAGCATCTCATGTGTGGTTATCTCCACTACCAAAGTGCGATATGTCCACATTCTATTGACGGTTAGGCCGCTTGATGAGGGACCGTTATGCACACAGACGGATATACAGAGGGGCAGGATGGAGTGATCTGTCTGGGTAGTCAAACACCAGTAGGTACCGTTCATTTGGACCAGCTCGATGTTCATTTGTTTTTCTATGACAACCACATCAAGCCTAGGCAGATTCGTCATGATGTTAAATGGGCAGGTACATAAAATTTCCTTATCAAAGTGGGTGCAACAATCCCTGGGTATAGGGAGGCTCCCACACCTTCAGAATAAGCAATGCCTTCTATTCTATCTATATGCCCTTGCTTTGGTACAAACAGGGAGGTTACCATTCTGATCTGATCTGAGTGAGGAATCCTCAGAGGGACCAAAAACAAATGGTTGTACTATGCCTTGTCCAGGTGGGCCTTTGGGTCCTCATGGATTCTCTCTTTCCCTACTCCCATGGGTAGGCACAGGGGAGATTGGGGACTCACCACCATAAGAACTAAGTGGTAGTGGCTAAAGCTTACCTTATTCTTCAATACTGGCCTTCTAATTTCTTTATTTTACTTCCAATCCAATTAGCTTCTGGTCCAAACATCAGGTTAGGTCTACAGAGCTGGACAGATCCTTCAAACTATTTAGGATCAATTGATTAGCTTGGCTGGTGTGTAGGCCTTTACGGGCACTGGATATTACTGCATTTACAAGTCTGGATTCTCATACAATTTCTGGGCTATGACATAAGTGTTGCTGATAGGGTTACCAGGCTCAAACCAATCTGCGATGGTATCTGCTAAGCCTTGTCATTGCCTAATCAGGCATTTGCCAATTTGATTAACCAGTCTAGCACACAACTGGTCTGTACCAGTGTGGAACATCATCAAGGTAAGGACCAGTGACAGTTGTCCTTGTTCTGGAACAGGGGCCTGTTCAGGGCATGGTGCACAACTGGGAGGCTCCATTTTGTCCTTAAAGTCCTGGTTGATGATATCCAAATGAGGGCAAGTTAGCAATGGCCATTAAAACAAAACTAGTCTGGTGGGAAGGAGCTAGTACTGTCTCCCATCCTTCTGTTGACGTGATGTACTCCTTGCTTCCTTCCAGTTCTTTTTGTTCACCTGTGGAGACATTGTTAACATTCTCCTAGCCTAAACAATTTTCTATTCACAACATTTGCAATACGTATTACAATTAAGACACACAAGACAAACTTGGACAGAACACAAACACATGTCATGACACAGAACCATGGCATTTTGTTGTTGTTTTTCTTCAACTGGCGCCAGCGCTTTCTGATGATCTGAAAGACAAGAAAACATTTCTCCCCCCCATCGGGGTGGCCTATTATAACTTAAAATACTGCCTAAGATCTGTTAGGGGACCGGGTTACAGCTAGTTCCTTACCATTTTCATGTGCAAGTGAGCTGCAATTTTCTGAGAACAAGAGCGCTTCATCGGTACTCGTGACCTTCCACTCCCTTGAATTACCTTAGAGTTGCTAGCCCTCCCCAACAGTGGCATGGTTCAGTTTCCCTCTCGTATTGCAGACCGGGCTCTTTTTTTTCCTCTTATGATCTGTCTTGATCCTGCTAAATTACTTTTCTTAATTACACAGATTTGTCTAGCATTAATTTGGTAAGGAGAGTGGGCTTTCTAATTAGCCCCCACACTTCCTAATTCTTTTCAGTATATGATTTTCATAACATCCAGGCTGCAGCAGTTGAGTTATGCTGCTGGCTCTGGGGTGAATCACTTGCTCATGTTCTGTAAGGAGATTTATGTTGCAGAATGTGTCTCCTTGTTAGGGCAGATTTAGTTTTTAGTGATTACATCTTCACATTCAATTTCTACTGGTTGACATTTGGGTGGCTTTTAAGTTACCTTCCCCCACGCCCTCAAGCCAATTATAACGGCGTGTGAGGGAAAGGTTTTAACTGTTTGTTATGTTTTTTCCTCTGGATGTGGTCCCCACTCATATGTTGTGAAACATCTTTGGGTTGCCTGCGTTTCTAGCCGTAGAGGCTGTCATTTTCTATTTGCTAAGAAGGGCTTGAGAATTTCCTGAAGTTGCTTGGATTCGATCCTTGCTCAAAGCCCGCATTCCCTTTTCAATCTCATAGCTTAGGAAGGTGCATATTTGGGCCTTCTCTTGTGAAACTTTATATCCCTTCTTCCCTAGGGCATTCAACAGGGGCTCCGTTGCCCTTTTTCCCTTTTGCATATCAGGACTGGTAATCAACAAATCATCAATATACTGGAGGAGAGCTACCTCAGGGTGCTGCCCCCTCCAGTCTTCTAAGTCTTTTTGCAATGTCGTCCCAAAAATATGGGGGGATGACACAAAACCCTGGGGCAACACAGTCCACAACAGCTGGGTTTTGTGATGGGTGTCCGGGTCTTCCCATTCAAAAGCAAATAATTTCAACTATCTTTGTGTAAAGGTATAGAAAAGAAAGCATCTTTCAAGTCTAATACCGTAAACACTGTTGTGTCTGCTGGAATTTGTGTTAAGATAGTGTGTGGGTTGGGGACCATAGGATGGTCTACAAGAACTTTCTCATTTATTGCCCGTAAGTCTTGCACGAGTCTATAAGAGACGCTATCCGGTTTTGGCATCCCTAAAATAGGGGTGTTGAAGGGAGAGGAACTTTCTACTACCTAGCCATATCTTTTGAATTGTTTGATTAATGGCTTTAAGCCTATCCAGGTGGCTTTTTTTTCTCTCTCAGGGGATATGGCTTTACACCCACAGAGCCTTCTCCTTCAATGAGAGGAATTCTTACTGGAGTCACAAACTTTGCTCGGGCAGGGGTCTCATCTGCCCATACACATGGATTGACTCCTTCTAAGACCTCAGTCCCTTTTGTCTCTAACAGCATCTCAGCTGCACAGAGAGCCATCTGGTAATTTGAGCCCTGTTTCACCGGCAGCTGCACTACATTCTGATCACTACGGAAGAAAATTTTAGCTTGCAGCTTAATTAGCATATCTCACCCTAGCAGGGCAACTGGGCATGCAGATGAAACAACAAAGGCATGCTCTAGCATAATTTTTTTCTAATCTTCATGAGGAGGGGTCTACATACGGGTAGCCTGCTTCTCTTTCCCTCAATTCCTTCTATCGTCACACGCTTTCCACTTTCTTTAGCTGAAGGGGGTTTTATGGGGATCATAGAGAACGTGGCTCCAATATCCACCAGAGCCTCATAGTCCCTGTCACCCACCCTTATTTTTACCATGGGATCCTTTCGAGCTTTAGCTCGTAGGGTGGTGGCCTTAGATCCCGGTCCCCTTCAACTAGATTCTTCTCCGGAGGATTCTGTCCGCATCTGGCGGTTCTCCGGTTGTCTTTTCTTCCCCTTTGCCTTCAATTTTGGGCAGTCTCTCTTCCAATGTCCTTTTTCCCCATCAGTGCACACATTCATCAACTGCTACCCGTCCCTTTCCTTTCTGAGGGGGCCCCTTATGGTCCGGCCTCTGATTGCTGGAGAGTGCTGCAGCCAGCACTGCCATCTGCTTCTGCGCTCTCTTATCTTCCCTTCTCTATTACTTCTCTAAGGGGGTACTGATGGTATGATGATCCCGGATCTGATGGGCCTTTTCGCAAGAAGTACTTTTTTGCCCGAATGGAGTAGTCCACCCTGTTGGCTCAGCCCCCCCCCTCACTTCAGCCTCTGCAGGGGGGGCTGAAGTGAATCCAGGACCAGCAGGAGTCTGATAAGGGGGGGGGGTAACTTTTCAGATGTAAGTTCACTTATGATTTCAGAGTTACTGTTTCCTCCTGAAGTGGCAGGAGAGGAACAATTCTTATTCTCTCTAATAGGGCTAGACCCTCCTGAAGAAGAAGGGGGTTTCCTCTTCTTTCCATAGGACTCAAATTCCTCATCACTAGAGGGAGCCAGTATTTCAGGGCTTTTACCTCCCAAGGTCTTTGCCTTTGCAGCCATGACCTTACACACACCCATACTACATTTTAATATCCATTTTGGTCGATCCTGGACATGGAATAACCAACAATCAATATATGGGAAGTGATCCCACTGTCCATCCCGCGTCACAACTCTATGTGTTAGGGATACCAGGTTTACATCAAAGGAGCCCGTATCTGGCCATCCGACACCAAAAGTAGGCCACTCAAGTTGACAAAATTTAATTAACTCATCTTTTGCCATTTTTATTCTATAGTCACTTTTAAAATTACTAAAATTCTGTAACATGCATCCCCAATGGGGTTGCGGAGTTTTCTATCCGGGAATTTCCCGAACCCATATCTATCTATTTATATATATTGCGCGCACACACACACACACACAGTCAACAAGCTTTTATCGCGGCTCCGTGTGTCGATGGAATGACACCACACCAGCTTTTAGCGTCCGAACTCAGAGAGGGGTCCAGCGCTTGGCTGCCTCACTAGAGACACCGGTGTGCCCTTATGGAGCCGTGACACTTAAGACGGGCCTATCAAACAGTAACAAATATAGACAAACAGGGGCTTAGAGACTCGCTGGGTCACGAGGTTCGGCTGACCCCCCTTGCAATCAAGAAATCCTGGTCATCGGGTTTCCCCTTGCAGGATTCTTGGGGCGGCTGGAGTCAGCTTAAGTCTCAGACCTGGTCAGCGACAGTCATGCTTACACACAAACCTGTGGTTTCACAATTTAGGTTTCCAACAAATCATTAAAACAAAGAACAAGAGTACTCCTACTAAAAACAAAAGCAATCCACTGGAGTTTTCCTAACTCCTCATAACTTCCCCACGCAACCCACGGGTTCATGGTGTTCCTTCTGGGGCTTACAGAGGCTTTTACCATTCGGGTGCGACCCGCCTACCCTATACGTGTTTTCCTACCGGATACACCGTGTTTATTCGAAGTTCCTACTGTCCTCGAAGGACAGTTCTCGAATTACCAACACTACCCAAAACACAGGGAATTATCGGTATACTCACTCTGTCTCCGCCCCGGCGCCTTCCTCTTTTCTTCGGACCTGACAGCCTCGTGTGACTCATTCAATAGAGACTCCTTTAACTTTCCGGATGTCCCGACTCACGCTTTCGGTGCCGTGACGGACTCAAACAGTCCGGTGCGCACTTCACGGTCACCTACAGCGAATCTTGTCATCCGACTCCAGAGTAGTCCAAGGGATGTCCCATCTGGGGTGCCAATTTGTTGCATAAATTGCAAGGTTTCGTCCCCTTGGAGGCTAGTCTGATTTACCCCAAGAAGAGAGTCACACTTTCAGGCTGGGTCCAACTCAAGTTTATTGGTTGCAACCAAGGTACGGCTAAGGAACTCAATGTTCAGATCAGAGCCGACCCCCAACATCTCATATGCAGGGGTTTTTATAGGGTTCACATCCTTCCTGGTTTAGGTGCCTTAACATGATAGGTTACTTCATTTTTGACGTTTAGCATTCCTATAGGTCAGGTTAATTTTCCCAATGAGGTTAAATACAGTGCCTACTTGCTGACTTTGCAGTTACAGCTGTCTTACAGTCATTCACTTTTGCTGAACAATGGGCGAGCCATACTTCCCTTTTTCCTTTCCTGCTTGAGCCGGTCACAAGTTTAAAGGATGTGGAATCTATCCATATCTCTACTTAACAGAAGACTGGTTTCACTTCCCCTCGTCTCCTTATTATAAGTTATTACCTGTGACAGGCCCTAACCTTTGTCATGTCTTACTCCTATACAAATAGCAAATATATCTAAGCATTAGCAATGTATGTATATTGTACGTGCCCCTCATAGGGGAATCAATGGCTCCGGGGGATTTGACTTCCCTTTTACACATCACAGGGACACCCAAGCAAAGCCGCCGCCTGGGCGGCTTTGCTCGTTTGCCCGGGAGCAAAGCCACCCAGGCGGCATCCCGCCGCCTGTGCGGCTTTGCTCGGGGGCAAAGGAGCAAAGCCACACGGGTGGTGGGATTCCTCCGCCTGTGCGGCTTTGCTCGGGTCTCCCTGGTCTGCTGCAGGGGAGGGGGCGCAGCTAGTGCGCCCCCCCCCCCCAGCAGACCAGGCTTTTGTTGCAGGATGCCTCGGGTAGAGCAGCTGGGGTGCTGCCGGGTTGGTCCTGTGGGAACCTACAGGGCAGTGCCCCAGCTATTCTGTCCCAGGCTCCAGATTCAGCAGCTATTGAAACTGATCAGGCTGATTCCAGGAAGCTGGGGGCAGAGCAACTCTGCCTCCGGCTTCCTGTAGTCAGCCCCTGGTCAGTTTCACTGGCAGCAGCAGAATCTGGAGCCAGTTCTGACTTGTATACAAATTCAACTTAAGAACAAACCTGTAGTCCCTATCTTGTACGTAACCCGGGGACTGCCTGTACTTAAATACCTTTGAAATTTCATTCCCAAGTGATTTGTCCAAGATCTCACAGGAAATCTGTAGTGGAGCAGGGGAAAGTGGACATAGAATCACAGAATACTAGAACTGAAAGGAACCTCGTGTGATGAAGTGGGGATTGCATTTACTGTTTGCTTTGTTATGTTGTATGTAACCCTACTGTCCTGTGCTGCTCTGTAGCAGCTGTGTGTGTGTGTGTCAGTTTCCCTGGGCACTGCATAGGTGCCCAGCTTGGGATGGGCGTTTGGAGTTTGACTCTCACTGAAGGAAGGCACGTATTGCAACCTTAGCCTAGGGGGGAGAATGCAATCAAGTGACATCAGATAACGCAGGAAGGGGGAACAGAGGCCCCTTCTCCTCAAGAAGGTTGGTACTGACTGTTCCTGGTGCTTGTGCTAACAAGTCTATGCTATGCTGTATCCCTGTGAACCAATAAGCCTTCTCTTCTACCTGCTGGCTGAGAGTCACATCTGGCTGTGGAGGGGGGCGCAGAGTCCAGTGATCCCGCACACTTGGTAACACCTTGAGAGGTCATCAAGTAGGGTGAATAAAAATCAATGATTTTTTGTTAAATATAAAAATCATATTTTTTATTTTTAAAATAATCAATAAAATACTACATTTCTCTTAAAATTATGGTTATGATTAAGTCGTATCACATACATGCTACACCTATACTTACAGGCTGTGTCTACACTGGCATGATTTTGCGCAAAAGCATCCGTGCCAGTGTAGACGCTCTCTTGCACAAGAAAGCTCCGATGGCAATTTTAGCTATCGGGCTTTCTTGCGCAAGAAATTAACGTTGCCTGTCTACATTGGCCTCTTGCTCAAGAATACTTGCACAAGAGGGCTTATCCCCTCTGATGAGTGGGAGCATCAGAGTATTTGCGCAAGAAGCACTGATTTCCTACGTTAGAAAGTCAGTGTTCTTGCGTAAATACTCGCGGACAGTGTAGACAGGTGGCAAGATTTTGCGCAAAAGCCGTCACTTTTGCACAAAATCTTTCCAATGTAGACGCAGCCTTAGTTAGGTGGATCCCATCTCTTCCTAACACTCCTTGTGCCCGGAACAGAGTCCCGTGGTCAAAGAAACCAAAGCCCTCTCTGCGACACCACTTGCGCAATCATGCATTTACTTCCTCAATTCGACGATCCCTGCCCAGTTCTTTCCCTGCAACAAGGAGGATGGACGAGAACACCACTTGCGCTCCGAATTCTTTGATCCTTCTTCCCAGCGCTACATAATCTGCAGTAACCCGCTCAAGGTCATTCTTGGCTGTATCATTAGTTCCTACATGAAGAAGCAGGAAGGGGTAGCGATCCGAAGGTTTGATCAGTTGTGTAAGCCTCTCAGTCACATTCTGAATTCGAGCTCCTGGTAAGCAGCACACCTCTCGAGATTCCAGGTCCGGATGGCAGATGGATGGCTAAGTCCCTTTTAGGAAGGAGTCCCCGACCACCACCACCCGTTGTCTTCTTTTGGGGGGGTGGTCATGGAACCCCCATCCCTAGCACTACGCATCCCATGCCTTCCAGTAGATGGTGTTCCCTTTCGGTTTCTTCTTTGTGAGGGCCCTTCCAATGCATTCACCACTGCAGAGCTTGTGGAAAGAGCCTGAAAGCAATTAAGGTATGTCTACACTACCACCCTATTTCGAACTAGGGTGGTAATGTAGGCAACCAGAGTTGCAAATGAAGCCCGGGATTTGAATTTCCCGGGCTTCATTTTCATCTTGCCAGGCACCGCCATTTTTAAATGTCCGCCAGTGCGGACTTCGTGCCCCGCGGCTATACGTGGCACGGTCTAGGTAGTTTGGATTAGGCTTCCTATTCCGAACTACCGTTACTCCTCGTGGAACGAGGTGTACCGGTAGTTCGGAATAGGAAGGCTAATCCGAACTACCTAGTCTGTGCCGCGTGTAGCCGCGGGGCACAGAGTCCGCACTAGCGGACATTTAAAAATGGCGGTGCCCGGCAATATGCAAATGAAGCCCGGGAAATTCAAATCCCGGGCTTCATTTGCAACTCTGGTTGCCTACATTACCACCCTAGTTTGAACTAGGGTGGTAGTGTAGACATACCCTTACTTACCTCTATAGCATTGGGGGATTCCTGTGCTGGTCTTTTTCCCCTTCTAGCAGTTACATGCTGCTAGTTCTCTTTCTGGTCCCGTACTGCCCTCTCTGGCTCTTCCGCCTGCTGTGCTTGCAGGATTAAATGCTGCCTTCTATCAAGGAAGTCTTCATCCTCTCTGATCGAGCATAGGACCTCCAATTCCTCTAATTTTTTAGTCCAAAATGGTGACCAGCTTGCACTTAGTGCAGATGAAATCTGTTCTCTCTTCCGGGAGAAAGACAAACATGGCACATGTTGTGCAGTTAACAACAGCAGACTGATCACCATCCATACATGCTGTCCTGGAGAAAGGATTTAAAAGAAAGGCAAGAGAACCTCGCCTCCTTCTCTCTCCTCTTCCAAACTCCCTCTCTAAACTCCCTGTTAGTACTCACCTGTTCACAAGCTCCTTGGTCGCTTGCTCACTGCTTTATAAAGCCCTGGACTGCCTGAAAGTCCCTCCCCCTCAGCCAATCAACAGAGGTTTCTACAATTCAAACTTTAATTAGAAGCCAACAGTTTCCACTTGCCAGTCACAGCACACATTCCGTGAAGAGAAGAAGGAGGGGGAAGGGAAAGAGAGAGGGGGAAAAAAAAGCCCTCCTGTTGGCCGTGGACTGGTGCGGTCACCACTCACAGAGGAGAGCATGGCCTCAGGGAACGTGTGTGCAGGGAGGCCTGACAACCCCTCCCTCTTGTATGTTCTCCACAGCCGAACCAGCCGGGACGGAGGGACCAGCCACATCACCACCACAGCCACCTGCCAGAGTCTGGGGGACCCGCAGATGAACCTGGGTGCTGGAGGACCTCATGGGCAACACATCAGTGTCATATGCGACAGATGACACCCTGTCACACAGGCTCAATGCAGGAGGAGCGTGCATGGACCTACATGTTGGCATGGTGCAACACCACATGCAACATCCTGTCCCGCCTGATGCTGCTGCTCTTGCCTTTCGCCCTCCTGACCCCCCTCCTATGGCCAATGCCCATTTGTCTGCCCACCCTGCTATGCCTCTCATCCCTCCACATGCCATGCCTCTGCTCCCTCCCTTCCCAAAGCCCATGCCCCCTCCCCTAGTGATGCCTATGGCCCCTCCTCCTGCCCCCTGCCAATCCTGACCCCGCTGTAGTCGCCCCTCCTTCCCTCCCCTTTCTGGTCCCCAGACACACCCAACCCCAAAGAGGTCCCCACACCCGGGGTGGCACCGCAAGCCACCCCACTACTCCTCCCAGTCCTGATCCCCCCTCCCAGTTCAGGCATCCCCCATCCCCTTGCCTCCTTCTCCTCGTGTTCATTACAGAAGCACTCCTTTTTTGTTCAAACCAAACATGTGTTTATTGGGAGGGGCAAGGAGAGAGGGTGGGAGGGGGAAGGGAGAGAGTGGAAAGGCAGAAGCCCTTATTGGGGAGGCCCTGGGGGAGTTATTGGGAGGCCTTAGAGTACCTGTCCCTCAGGAGCTCCCGGATGTGCACCCCCAACTGATGAGCCTGGCGACTGCGACCCACTTCTGCAAGGGGGTGGCGGGTGGCAGGTGGGTGTCGCGTCTCTGGAGGGTGGATGTGAGCCAGGCACAGAGCTCGAGGAAGGCAGCCTTGCACATGCTAAAGGGGTGCAGCCACTGTTGGCCCTTCCCAGGACCAGCCCACATTTTGGCACCTGAGGCAAGGAGGTCAAATGATGCCACCCTGCCATCTTTTCTCCTGCCTGCCTGTTATGTCTCTTATGTCCTCCTTTCTCCAGCACAGCACTCCACCATCTCCATGCATCCAAACTGGTTTCCAGCCTCCAGAATCTTCTGTATATGGTGGGGTGCAGCAGTCAGACTGGAGCAGCCGCAGCTACGCAGAGGGTGACGAGGAGGAGTTCTGAGTCCACATCCAGCATTAACATGTAGGCAGCTGGAATCAAGTGCTGCAGAAACCGCAGCATGGCCATGTAGGGCCGTCACATGCTCAGGGCAGCTCCAGCTCCATAGCACATACCAAGGAAAAATGCTGTGGCATCCCCCAAAAGAACAGGGCAACCACAGCAGTCACTGCTGAAGCTTTGCTATCTCTCTAGAGAGGCCCACAAGCAGGTAGCAGTAACAGAAAAACAGCTGTCCAGGGGTCCCTTTAAGAGCATGTTGCTATAGGGCTCCAGCAACAGCACTTGAGAGCAACTGGTGACCTAAAGCACAGCTAGATCCAGTTCCAGGGGCCTTCATATCCACACTATTGGATGCTCTCTTGCGATGCACTTTTGAGGTGTGGACGCACTTTTGTGCGAGAAGTTTTTGCAGTGTAGACGTAGCCTGTGTGTCATTTTCTTATTTTATATGACATAATACATGCCTCTTATTTTGGAACATCATGGTCACAGACCATAATTGTGATGCCATAAATCTATTTCTTATTTTACTTTGCAGCAAAGGAAAAGCTTGTTTCCAGTGGGCTTACTCCAAAAGTACGTACACGCCAGGCACAGCAAGCCACAGCTTCTTTGGTAACTTGGAATCAGATCTACATCAAAATGACAGTTGAAGCAAGGAAGATGAAAGTTAGTTAAAGAAGTTTTAAGGACACCCAGGGCCGGCTCGAGCCATTCCCGCGCCGCGGGCAGCGGGCGTGCGATGCATGCACGGCTCCGCCCCCGGGCACACGGCACATGCGCAGCCCCGCCCCGGTGCACGGCGCCCCTTACAGCTGCCATCAGGAGCCCCCCCGGTTCCCCCCCTTAATCCAGCCCTGAGGACACCATGCATAAATTCAGTGTTCCCAGGCCTTGTCTGCTAGGCCTGGTCTACACTATACAAGGTAGGTCAGTTTAAGGTACACCATGCAGCTTTGCAAAATGTGTAGCTGGATTCGTCATGCCTTAAGGTGAGCTGCCGCAGTGTCTATACTGTGAGAGGCTGATGGCAACTCACAATCCCATCTACTCCTTGCAGTTCAAGGAGTTCTAGATGCCAGTGGGGCTGCCCTCTATCACAGAGGAGTGGGGAGTCACTGGAGCCCAGCATCCCCATCCGCAGTCAGATGTGACACTCATCCAGCAAACAGAACAGAAGGTTTATTTGTTGACAGGGACACAGTGTAGCACAGACGTGGTGATAACACAGGAACCAGAAGCAGTCAGTACAATCCCCCTTGGGTAGAGGGGTTCCAGAGCTAGCACCCTGGGCCCCCTCCCTGCATCCTAAGCCAGATGAGACTAACACACACTCAACAAATGGTCCCCACATGTCAGGCAGCCCCACTTCCTCCTTTGTCCAGCTTCCCCGGGCAAAAAGGTGTCACCTGATGTCACCTGGTTGCCTTCCCTCCCCCCCCCCCCAGGCTCAGATTACAAGAGAGCCTAAGCTATTGTGTACCTACTAAGACCGGACAGCCTGGAGCAGCCTCCCCTCAGTGAGACTCACTCCCAAAATTCCCATCCCCAGCTGGGCATTGGTACAGTGCCCAGGGCAACTGAGATACACACACACACCACACACCCACACACACCCACACAGAGTTACAACAGAGCAGCACAGGACAGTAGAAATCACATACAGCATGACAAGTCATAGAATCATAGAACTGGAAGAGACCTCAGAAGGTCATCAAGTCCAGCCCCCTACCCAAGGCAGGACCAATTCCAACTAAATCAACCCGGCCAGGGCTGTGTCAAGCCGAGACTTAAACACCTCTAGGGATGGAGACTCCACTACTTCCCTAGGTAACCCATCCCAGTGCTTCACCACTCTCCTAGTGAAATAGTTTTTCCTAATATCCAACCTGGACCTCTCCCACCACAACTTGAGACCATTGCTCCTTGTTCTGCCATCCGTCACTACTGAGAACAGCCTCTCTCCATCCTCTTTGGAACCTCCCTTCAGGAAGTTGAAGGCTGCTATCAAATCCCCCCTCACTCTTCGCTTCTGCAGACTAAACAGACCCAACTCCCTCAGCCTCTCCTCATAAGTCATATGCTCCAGCCCCCTAATCATTTTGGTTGCCCTCTGCTGGACCCTCTCCAATGTGTCCACATCCTTTTTGTAGTGGGGGGCCCAGAACTGGACACAATACTCCAGATGTGGCCTCACCAAAGCCGAATAAAGGGGGATAATCACATCTCTGGATCTGCTGGCAAAGCTCCTCTTGGCTACAAGGGCACACTGTTGACTCATATCCAGCTTCTCATCCACTGTAACCCCCAGGTCCTTTTCTGCAGAACTACTACTTAACCGGTTGGTCCCCAGCTTGTAACTATACTTGGGATTCTTCCATCCCAAGTGCAGGACTCTGCACTTGTCCTTGTTGAACCTCATCAGATTTCTTGTGGCCCAATCATCCAATTTGTCTAAGTAATTTTGGACCCTATCTCTGCCCTTGAGCGTATCCACCTCTCCCCCCAGCTTAGTGTCATCCGCAAACTTGCTGAGGGTGCAATCCATCCCCTCATCCAGGTCATTAATAAAGATATTGAACAAAACCGGTCCTAGAACCGAACCTTGGGGCACTCCGCTAGAAACCGACCGCCATCCTGACATCGAACCGTTGATCACTACCCGCTGGGCCCGGCCTTCTAGCCATCTTTCTATCCATCTTACCGTCCATTTATCCAATCCACATTCCCTTAACTTGCTGGCAAGAATATTGTGGGAGACCGTATCAAAAGCCTTGCTAAAGTCAAGGTATATCACATCCACTGACTTCCCCGTGTCCACCGAGCCAGTTACTCATCATAGAAGCTAATCAGATTGGTCAGGCACGACTTGCCCTTTGTGAATCCATGCTGACTATTCCTAATCACTTTCCTCTCATCCAAGTGCCTCAAAATGGATTCCTTAAGGATCCCTTCCATGATTTTTCCAGAAACCGAGGTAAGACTGGATCATCCTTCTTCCCTTTTTTGAAGATGGGCATTACATTTGCCTTTTTCCAATCATCCGGGATTTCTCCCGATCTCCAAGACTTTTCAAAGATAATAGCCAAAGGCTCCTCAATGACATTTGCCAACTCCCTCAGTACCCTCGGATGCACTAAGTCCGGACCCATGGATTTATGTACGTTTAGCTTTTCTAAATAGTTCCTAAACTGTTCTTTACCCATCATGGGCTGTCCATCTTCATCCCATCTTGCGTCACTTAGCGCAGAAGTCCAGCAGCCGACATTGTCCGTGAATACAGAGGCAAAGAAAGCATTGAGCACATCAGCTTTCCCCACATCATCTGTCACTAGGTTACCTCCTTCATCCATTAGGGGCCACACACCCTCTCTGATCACCTTCTTCTTGTTAACATGCCTGTAGAAACCTTTCTTGTTATCCTTCACATCCTTAGCCAGTCGCAATTCCATCTGCTCTTTCGCCTTCCTGATAACCCCCCGGCATTCTCGAGCTATACCTTTAAACTCCTCCCTGGTCATTTGTCCAAGTTTCCACTTTTTGTAAGCTTCCTTTTTGTGCTTAAGTTCACCAAGGATTTCCCCTGTAAGCCAGTCCGGTCTCCTACCATGTTTGCCTCTCTTGCTACGCGTCGGGATGGTTTCTTTCTGTGCCTTCAATAAGGCTTCTTTAAAATACTGCCAGCTGTCCTGGACTCCTTTCCCCTTCATGTTAACATCCCAGGGGATTCTGCCCATCAGATCTCGGAGGAAGTCAAAATCTGCTTTTTTGAAGTGCAAGGTGTGTATTTTACTACTCTCTTTTCTTCCTTTGGTTAGGATCCTGAAATCTACCATTTCATGATCACTGCTTCCCTGGTTGTCACCTACCTCCACTTCCCCTATTAGTTCCTCCCTGTTAGTGAGCAGAAGGTCAAGCTGCGCACGGCTCCTGGTCGGATCCTTCAGCACTTGTGTCAAGAAGTTATCCCCAACATTCTCCAAAAACTTCCTGGATTGCCTGTGTACTGCCATATAGGTTTCCCAACAGATGTCAGTGTGATTGAAGTCCCCCACGAGAACCAGGGCCTGCGATCTGGAAGCTTCGCTCAGTTGTCCGAAGAAAGCCTCATCTACCTCATCCACCTGATTCGGTGGCCTGTAGCAGACACCAACCACAACATCACTGCTGTTTGCTCCTTTAAACTTCACCCATAGACTTTCAACAGGTTTTTCTCCCTCTTTATACTGGAGTTCAGAGCAATCATAGTGCTCTCTTACATATAGTGCAACTCCTCCTCCTTTTCTCCCCTGCCTGTTCTTCCTGAACAGTCTATACTCTTCCATGACAGCCCTCCAGTCACGCGAGTCATCCCACCAAGTCTGTTATCCCAATTAAACCATATTTCTTGGTCTGGGCCAGGGCTTCCAGTTCTTCCTGTTTGTTGCCCAGGCTTCTCGCAGTAGTGTACAAACATTTCAGGTAACCAGTTGATTGTCCTATCTTCTCCATTCGAAACATGGGTCCTCCTTTCTTGCCCCTTCCTCTCTGCATTTCTTCCCAGTATCCGACTTTCCCACTCCCCTTAGGGTTTGGGTCACCGTCCCCCGACGAACCTAGTTTAAAGCCCTCCTCGCTAGGTTTGCAAGCCTGCCTGCGAAGATGTTCCTTCCTCTCTTCGTTAGGTGGATCCCATCTCTTCCTAACAATCCTTGCATCCGGACCAGAGTCCCATGGTCGAAGAAACCAAAGCCCTCTCTGCGACACCATCTGCGCAACCAAGCATTTACATCCTCAATTCGACAATCCCTGCCCAGTCCTTTCCCTTCAACAGGGAGGATGGAGGAGAATACCACTTGCGCTCCAAATTCTTGGATCCTTCTTCCCAGAGCTACATAATCCGCAGTAACTCTCATGCTCAATGACTTCTTTGTTTCAGTCTTCACCGAGAAGTCTGGAGGTGTGCCTAACGTAGTGAATACAAGCAGAGAGAGGGTAAGTTTAGAAGATAGGATACACAAAGAACAAGTTAAAAGTCACTTAGGAAAGTTAGATGTCAGCAAGTCACCAGGTCCTGATGAAATGCATCCCAGGATACTCAAGGAGCTGATAGAGGAGCTATCTGAGCCTTTAGCTATGATCTTTGAAAAATCATGGCAGACAGGAGAGATTCCAGAAGACTGGAAAAGGGCAAATATTGTGCCCATCTATAAAAAGGGGAATAAGAACAACCCAGGAAACTACAGACCGGTCAGTTTAACGTCTGTCCCAGGGAAGATAATGGAGCAGGTAATTAAGGAAATCCTATGCAAACACTTGGAAGGTAATAAAGTGATAGGGAATAGCCAGCATGGGTTTGTGAAGAACAAATCATGCCAAAATAATCTGATAGCTTTCTTTGATAAGATAACGAGCCTTGTGGATAAGGGAGAAGCGGTGGATGTCATATACCTAGACTTTAGTAAGGCATTTGATACGGTCTCGCATGATATTCTTATTGATAAACTAGGCAAATATAACTTAGATAGGGCCACGATAAGGTGGGTGCATAATTGGCTGGATAACCGTAGTCAGAGAGTTGTTGTTAACGGTTCTAAATCCTGCTGGAAAGGGATAACAAGTGGAGTTCCTCAAGGGTCTGTTTTGGGACCCGTACTGTTCAATATCTTCATCAATGATGTAGATATTGGGATAGAGAGTACACTTATTAAGTTTGCAGATGATACCAAACTGGGTGGGGTTGCGACTTCTTTGGAGGATAGGGACATAATTCAAAATGACCTTAGCAAGTTAGAGAAATGGTCAGAGGTAAACAGGATGAGGTTTAATAAAGAGAAATGCAAAGTGCTCCACTTAGGAAGGAACAATCAGTTCCATACATACAAGATGGGAAGCGACTGTCTAGGAAGGAGCATGGCAGAAAGAGATCTAGGGGTCATAGTGGACCACAAGTTGAATATGAGTCAACAGTGTGATGCTGTTGCAAAAAAAGCAAATACGATTCTAGGTTGTATCAACAGGTGTGTTGTAAGCAAAACTCGTGAAGTCATTCTGCCGCTCTACTCTGCACTAGTTAGGCCTCAGCTGGAGTACTGTGTCCAGTTCTGGGCGCCACATTTCAAGAAAGATGTGGAGAAATTGGAAAGGGTACAGAGAAGAGCGACAAGAATGATTAAAGGTCTAGAGAACATGACCTATGAAGCCAGGCTTCATGAACTGGGCTTGTTTAGTTTGGAAAAAAGAAGATTAAGGGGGGACATGATAGCGGTTTTCAAATATCTAAAAGGGTGTCACAAGGAGGAAGGAGAAAATTTGTTCCTCTTGGTTTCTGAGGACAGGACAAGGAGTAATGGGCTTAAAGTGCAGCAGGGGAGGTTTAGATTGGACATTAGGAAAAAATTCCTAACTGTCAGGGTGGTCAAATATTGGAATAAATTGCCAAGGGAGGTGGTGGAATCTCCCTCTCTGGAGATATTTAAGAACAGGTTAGATAGACATCTGTCAGGGATGGTGTAGGTGGAGCTTGGTCCTGCCTTGAGGGCGGGGGGCTGGACTTGATGACCTCTTGAGGTCCCTTCCAGTCCTATTATTCTATGATTCTATGATTCTATGAACATGCTCAAGGTCATTCTTGGCCGTATCATTAGTTCCCACGTGGAGAAGCAGGAAGGGGTAGCGATCCGAAGGTTTGATCAGCTTGGTAAGCCTCTCAGTGACATCCTGAATGCGAGCTCCCGGTAAGCATCACACCTCTCGAGATTCCAGGTCTGGACAGCAGAGGGATGGCTCAGTCCCTCTTAGGAGGGAGTCCCCGACCACCGCCACCCGTCGTTTCCTTTTGGAGGTGGTGGCCGTGGAACCCCCATCCGTAGGACTACGCATCCCATGCCTTCCAGGAGATGGTGTTCCCTTCCGGTTTCTTCCTTGTGAGGTCCCTTCCAGAGCTTTCAGCACTGCAGAGCCTGTGGAGAGAGCTTGAAAGCGATTGCTAACCTCTATAGCATCGGGGGATTCCCGTGCTGGCCTTTTTCCCCTTCTAGAAGTTACATGCTGCCAGTTCTCTTCTTGGTCATGTACTGCCCTCTCTGGCTCCTCTGCCTGCCGTGCTTGAAGGATTAAATGCTGCCTTCTATCGAGGAAGTCTTCATCCTCTCTGATCGAGCGTAGGGTCGACACTTGGGCCTCCAGTCCTCTAATTTTTTCTTCCAAAATGTCGACCAGCTTGCACTTGGTGCAGATGAAATCCGTTCTTTCTTCCGGGAGGAAGACAAACATGGCACACGCTGTGCAGGTAACAACAGCAGACCCATCACCATCCATCGCTACTGTCCTGGAGAAGGGATTTAAAAAGAAAGGCAAGAGAACCTCCGGCCCTTCCCAACTCCCTCTCTTACCTCCCTGTTAGCACTCACCTGTTCGCAAGCTCCTTGGTTGCTTGCCCACTGCCTTATAAAGCCCTGGAGTGCCTGAAAGCTCCTCCCCCTACCAAGGCTCAGCCAATCAGCAGAGGCTTCTAGAATTCAAACTTTAATTAGAAGCCAACAGTTTCTACTTGCCAATCACAGCACAAACTCCATCAAGGGGAGGGGGAGGGCAAAGGGGAAGTGGAAAAAAAACAAAAAAACCTCACTCTCAAACACAGGGGAAAATAAATAAATAAATAAACAAACAAACAATAAAAAAGAACACACACCAACCCTCACTCACAAACACAAGCTTAGCACACAGTAAGAAAGCCCCAATAACAACACACACTTCCCTCAAGAGTCCTATATCTGCTTCTCCTTTACCTGGAGAACTCTTTCTCTAAGCTCCCTGTTAGCACTCACTTGGTCGCTTGCCCACTGCCTTATAAAGTCCTGGAGTGCCTGAAAGCCCCTCCCCCTACCAAGGCTCAGCCAATCAGCAGAGGCTTCTAGAATTCAAACTTTAATTAGAAGCCAACAGTTTCCACCTGCCAATCACAGCCAATCACAGCCCCTAGCAATCATAGCCAATCATAGCATAAACTCCATCAAGGGGAGGGGGAGGGCAAAGGGGAAGTGGAAAAAAAAAGCCTCACTCTCAAACACAGGGGAAAATTAATAAACAAACAAACAAACAAACAATAAAAAAGAACACACACCAACCCTCACTCACAAACACAAGCTCAGCAGAGCACAAGTGAACAGAGTGAATACAATCCCCACTTTGTCACACCCTCAGGGTTCTATTTTTTGGGGGAGTCTACACTAGACCCACTAAATCGAATGTTAGAAGATCAACCTCCGAAGAGTTGATCTTCTCTGCAGTGTAGACATGCCCTGAGTATCGGGTACTATTTCCTAAATTAATGAAAATCAAGTTATCTAAAATAATCACACAGGCTACGTCTACACTGGCATGATTTTCCGAAAATGCTTTTAACGGAAAAATTTTCCATTAAAAGCATTTTCGGAAAAGCACGTCTAGATTGGCAGGATGCTTTTCCACAAAAGACGTGGTTTTCCGCAAAAAAGCCCCAATCGCCATTTTCGCGATTGGGGCTTTTTTGTGGAAAACACTACTGTGCTGTCTACACTGGCCCTTTTGTGCAAAAGTCTTTCGGAAAAAGACTTTTGACCGAACGGGAGCAGCATAGTATTTCCGGAAAAGCACTGATGATCTTACATGAGATCGTCAGTGCTTTTCCGGAAATTCAAGCGGCCAGTGTAGACAGCTGGCAAGTTTTTCCAGTCTAGACACAGCCACAAAGACACAGTCTAGACACAGCCAGTCTAGACACAGCCACAAAGACACAGTCTAGACACAGCCTTCTTAGATGTTGAAAAATGCGGTACTGAGCTATAAATTAATATGGTTTAATTATCAGATTTCCTCCTCATTGTTTGAAGAAATATATGAAGAAGTAACAGTGAGAAACGTGATTTAAATACAAGATTTTTGGTGATTTAAATTTAAAACAATCTACCCTGTCATCAAGTCCAGTCTCCTGCCTTCATGGCAGGACCAAATACCATCTAGATCAGGGCTGGGGCAAAATATGATCTGCGGACTGCATCCGGCCTGCCAAGCCGCCAGACCTGGCACTCCGAGAGTCTCAGCCAATTCCCTGCCTGCCCCGCCCCCACTCTGCACTCAGGAAAGCAGACTGCTGTTGGGCCATGTATATCTCTGAATGCTGGGAGACTGGGGAAGGAGGCGGAGGCTTCACACACTGCTCCTGCCCCCTCTAGCTCCCACTAGCCAGTTTCTGGCAATAGCAGCTGCCTGTTTGCAGGACTGGCAGCATATGAAGTGCCCCTTCCCCATCACCCCCGGTCTCACAGTGTTTGCAACAGCAAACATGGGCGTGGAAGGCAGGGATCCTGATTAAAGAACCTGCCGGGCTGCTGGCTGGGAGCCATCCAGGTAAGGTCTCCCAGCCAGAGCCTGCCTTTGGCACCCCAGACATCCAGCCAGACTGTGATATTTTAGTATTGGTATAAGATTGTAAGTAGGGTGCATAATGATTTGCTTAGAAGTTTGGTTGGCTTCTATTTCACCCTTTCTCTTATGGTAGATAATATTTACTATAAGGCCTTGCTTTTTGTTAGCATTACTAATTAAGCTGTACCCCTTGTCTGCATCCCAAACTAAGTTGTACAAGATTCCTTTCTTTTTATTATTCCTGTAATCTTGTCTGAAACTCTGTAAAATTGTGAGGTGTGAGTGGAGGAGGCGTGCAAGTGGAAAAGCCATCACAAATGCCCAGGTGGTCAAGAAGAAATGGAAACCTTGACTATAACCAGGAAACATCCAGGCTGTGTCTACACTGGGCCACTTATTCCGGAAAATCAGCCGCTTTTCCGGAATAAGCTGCGAGCTGTCTACACTGGCCCTTGAATTTCCGGAAAAGCAACGATGCTCTACTGTACAAAATCAGCCGCTATTCCGGAAAAACTATTCTGCTCCCGCTCAGCCATAAGTCCTTATTCCGGAACACTGTTCCGGAAAAGGGCCAGTGTAGACAGCCCAGTAGTCTTTTCCGGAAAAGTGCGTCTACATTGGCCACAGACGCTTTTCCAGAAAAAGGGCTTTTCCAGAAAAGCAGCCTGCCAATGTAGACACTCCTTTTCCGGAAAAACTGAAAACGGAATAGTATTCTGTTTTAAGCAGTTCCAGAAATTCATGCCAGTGTAGACACAGCCACATTGTGACTGAATCCATTGTGGCTTAATTCAATTAGCACAATTGACGAATCCTGGAGGCAGGCAGACACCCCCAAGAATGACACACACACAAGAGACAATGATGGGCAGCCTGACAGCAGCCATCAAAGTGTAATTGCAGAAAACCTGGAGACTAACACCATTTAAAGATTAATGATTGCAGCATGACACTGCAAAACCCATAGACTCTAATGGGAACTTGAATGTATAAGAAGGAGAGCTCTTGCCATTAGACTGTGGGTTCAGTCCTGCAAGCCAAGCCTCAGAGGAGCCTCAAATGGCCATCGAAAGATCCCAACTCCTTAGTCTTACCTGCCCAGTAAGACAGACTTGAGCCACTTTTGGCTGGTAACTATACACCATCTGCAGGACCCGTGTGTGTGTGAATGCATGTATAGCTTTTCATTTTGTACTTTCAGTAAAAGCAGCGTCTTGCCTTTTCCCCTAAAAGATCCCATGTGCTTCTTATAACAGCCCCTCCCACAATCAACCCTCTGCTCTCCTTGTGTACCCCTACCCCATGTAACCCAAACCTTCCACAGCCCTGCTGTAGTCCCCATACACCTTCCCAGATACTGCATCCCCTCCTACACTCCTCCTCAGGTCACAACCCTCTCCCAGACACTGCACTCCAATCCGCTATTCCTGGTCACAGCCCAAATCCCTGCACCCCCTCCTGCACACCTCTGCCCCAAGTTACACCCCCCTCCCAGACCTTGCATCCCCTCCTGAACTCCCACCCAAGTTTACAACCCAATCTCAGACCCTGCCCTCCAATCCTGTATCCCTGGTCACAGCCCAAATCCTTGCACCCCTCCTGTACTCCCACGCCACGCCCTCAGGGGGAGGGCAGGCATCGGAGGGTGCACAAGGACCTCATGCAGGAGTGCGTGGCTGTCCTGCGTGACATACAGCAGAAGGTCTGGGATGACGTCAAGTGGCGCAATCGCATATGGGACCAGCTTGTGTGCCACCATCTGGGAAGTGACGGCATACCCGGGTCCTGTCCCTTCTCTCGCTCTCCCCAATCCTGCTCCCTCCCACCCCTTTCTCCTGCTGCACCTTCCCTCCCCCCATTGTAACAGGCCCCACCCAACCCCAAGTTCGTCAAGGTCCCTGGACCCAAGGCGGAACTTCCAGCCACACCACGTGCCACTTGAAGCCCTGAGCCCCCATCCTCCCTCCCCCATCCAGGTTCTCAGCCTCCCTCCGCCCCAGTTACTTTTATTATAAAAAACAAAATACAAAGTTTTTGTTGAAACCAAAACTGGTGCATTTATTATTTGCACAGGAAGTGGGGAAAGGAGGAGTTGTGATGGGAAAAGTATAAGGGGGGCAAGGCACAAGCCCCCATTGGGGAGGCCCTGGGGAGAGTTACTGGGCTCTTCCCTGGTCTGATGGGCCTGGTGGAAGGCAGCTGTCCACGGCTGGTCAAAAACCCTTCCCTTGCAACCAGCCTCTGTTCCCCACCCTGGGAGGAAGGTCTCCCCTTTGCCCTCCACTAGGTTGTGGCGCACGCAATACGCAGAGACCACCTCAGGGATGTTGTGCTACCCCATGTTGACACGTCAGAAGGCACCTGAACCTGGCCTTGAGGCACCCAAAGGCGCATTCCACCTACATTCAGGTCTGGTTCAGGTGCGTGTTGAATTGTGCGGTCCAGGTGGCCAGTGTAGGGCTTTATGAGTCACGGCATGAGTGGGTATGCAGCATTGCCAATGATACAGAGTGACATCTGTAAGTCCCCCACGTGAAAGTGCCCCTGGGGGAAGAATGTTCCAGCCTCCAGTTTGTGGTACAGGCTAGAGTTCCTAAATATGCAGGCATCATGTGCCCAGCCCGACCACCCTACAAAAATGTCTGAAAACTGTCCCCAGTGGTTGACAAGGACCTTCAGCACCATGGAGAAATATCCCTTCCTGCTCATGTACTGGGTGGCTTGATGCTGTGGTGCACGGTTCGGGATGTGGGTCCCATTGATTGCTCTTCTGCAGTTCGGGAAGCCAAAGGCAGCAAATCCAGCCACCATCAGGTCCAGGTCTCCAAGGTGGATGACCCTGCTCAGCAGGATGGAGTTTGATGGCCTGCACCATGTACAGAAGGAGATATAGAAACAGAGAATGAGAGGGGGTGCCTGAGCCCTTGGGAGGTGCCTGTCGCCTTTCTCCCTCCCCCAAACATCCAAGGAGCCACAATCTATGGCTATGTCTAGACTGCAAGCCTCTTTCGAAAGAGGCTTTTTCAAAAGATACTTTCGAAAAAGCCTCTTTCAAAAAAGAGCGTCTAGACTGCAAGCGGAACTTTCGAAAAAGCAAGCCGCTTTTTCGAAAGAAAGCAGCAAGTGAGTCTGGATGCTCTCTTTCTAAAAAGCCCTGTTGCCATTCAAGAACGCCTTTTTTCAAAAGAGCACTTTCGAAAAAAGGCGTTCTTCCTCGTGAAATTAGGTTTACCGCCGTCGAAAGAAAAGCCGCGTTCTTTCAATTTAATTTCGAAAGAACGCGGCTGTAGTCTAGATGCAGGTGAAGTTTTTTCAAAAAAAAAAGGCTACTTTTTTTGAAAAAAACCCTGAGTCTGGACACAGCCTATGAGACTGGCCCCCTCCCCCAGCAGCAGGGTTGTATGAGGGCAGGATGGCATAAACATCTCCCCCACCAGTGATGGGCCTTCCCCCCACCCCTCTTCACCTCCCATTCTCCTTCCCCTTTCCCAAGGATCCCCCTTTTCCAAGCCTCCCCCCCCCCCACACAGGGAATGCACCCCGAGAGTGCCTTACCTCCATGATGACCCCAACGGTGGACTTCCCCACACCGAACTGGTTGTCTGCCGATGGGAGCTGTCTTCTGAAACTGCTGCAGAACCTGAAGCATGACAGTGTGGGGCCATTGCATGCCCATCACATCCTCCATAGCCAAAAAGAAAATAATGCTGTGATGTCCAACAAAGCTTGGCAACCAGAGCACACACTGCTGTCCCTCGGATAGACAGGCAAGCACACAGCAGAACCTGAGAAATGGCTGTCCAAGGGGGTCCCTTTAAGCCTTAGGCAACAGCACCAGGAAGTAACTGCTGATTTAATGCCCTGGATGAAGTGGTTCCGAGTGGCTTTTTATGCTGATCACTTTTTCAATGCGGTTTTGAAACATGGACACTCTCTTTCAAAAGAAGCTTATAATCTAGACATACTCTGAATGAGCAATGACAGTTCAGGAATTTAACTACTAAAAGGCCTATCAAGGGAAGTCCATTTTATTGACTACTTTTTTATTTGGCTCCCACCTGCAGGCCACATGTTGAGTCCCACGTAAACCCAAACCACACTGCAGGCTGCGGGCTGCTTGTGTAGTAGCTCTGCCTTACCTCAAGCTCCCTTCTGCATCCATCCTCCATCCCAGACCCCCACACCTCCTCCATTAATATAATGGAAGAGTGCAGCCCTCGACCACTTACCAAAGTCTTGGAGTGGTCCCCATAAAAAATTATTGCCCATCCTGATCTAGATCATCCTTGATCAATGTCTAACCTGCTCTTAAATATCTCCAGTGATGGAGATTCCACTGCCTTCCTAGATGATTTATTCCAGTATTTAACCACCTTGACCATTCCTCATGTCCATCCTCAACCTCCCTTGCTGCAATTTAATGCTCTCTATAGATGCGTTAGAATGGCTGAGACACCCAGGTACAGCAATTTTAAACTCAAGTTTACAATACGTCATAGACTCTCAAGCCCAAGCCTGGAAACACCAAGCACTCAGTTCTAGGTCCTACAGGCTCGGACTTTGTGTGCAGTATAAACATGCTCATTGTGGGATGTACTGGCTGGCTGGTTCTGGACTCCTCCGTAGCACCTTGAACCATATTGTCCCTCTGTCAGGTGACTTTCGCATGCAGATCCTGTGCTGCCAACAACTCACAGCCCAAATTTCTACTTATAGAAGCCAAGAATTAATCCAAGCTGAAAAACATGTTCTAAGAGCTAAATCTTATTTTTAAACCATCTGCATTGAGCAAGAAGCAAAATCCTTCATTGGCTTCTTCTGGTGTCCAAATATTACAATTGCATTTCACTCTGTCCATTGCATCCAGTGCAACAGAAGCTCAGTTCAGTTACATTTATTGTTGAGTCCTGATTTCTAGAAGTGCCATGCGCCCACCACTATGAGAGCTGCAGGATGCTATCTGTTGAAAACCAGGCTTTCTGTGTGTCAAGTAACAAGTTGCTGACATCTCCCATGAAAGCTTTACAAAATGAGACTTGGCCACAGGACTAAGGAAAAACCATAAAGGTGGAAATCTGGCCAGGTGTCACATTCCAAGGGTATAGTGCAGACATGTAAGGGGGTCATAGAATCAGAGAATCATAGAGCTGGAAGAGACCTCAGAAGGTCATGAAGTCCAGCCCCCTGCCTAGGCAGGACCAATCCCAACTAGGTTGTATCAACACAGAGAAGTTACTAGGTTTGCCGTTCCTTTTAAAGAAACTACAGCTGCAGCTTTGTCACTTGAGAGGGATTAAGAAACACTCAGACTTTAAACATTTTGGCTACGCCTACTTTGAAGTAGGAATAAGATCCTCCGGAAAAGGGCGCTTTTTCCGGAGGATCGGGGCCAGTGTAGACGCTCTTTTCCGGCTTTTCTAAAAGCCGGAAAAAAGCGGCGGACATTTTTATTTAAATGCCGCGGGGGATATTTAAATCCCCCGCGGATTTCCCTATTACGATCTCTGAAATTAACATGCCCCTTCCGGAAAAGGGGCCAATGTAGATGAGCCCCTTAATTAAAGCACTGGTTTAGTTTATAGTAAAAAGTAAAACAAGTTTATTAAACAAAAGTTATAGTTCAAGTGATACCTAGGAGCAGGAATAAACTTTAGAAAGGGTTACAAACTATATTAAGAATATGCTTCTAAGACTCAAATTTAATTTCAGCCAGTTACAATCTTCTCTTTAAGCAGGGCTCTCACCTATAATCAGTCTCCAGACATCACCTCCACATCTGGTATCTTTAGTCCATCTCAGAGGCACAGAATCCACTTATAAGTTTGTAAAACTGGGTCTCACCCCAATTGACCAGCAGATGGCGATAAAGCAACAACAATCAGCTGTGTCAGGGCAGGTGATATTTACCTATGAGGTATGCAGTGACATACTGGTGCCACTAGAGAATGGTAATGGGAGATCTTTTCCACTTAATACTGGATCAGGGACAGTTGGGCTACGTCTACTTTGGCAGGATTTAGTGCAAAATTTTGCCGCCTGTCTACACTGGCCATGAGTATTTGCGCAAGAACACTGACTTTCTAATGTATGAAATCGGTGCGTCTTGCGCAAATACTCTGACACTCCCGCTCAGGAATAAGAACACTTACGCAAGAGGTCAGTGTAGACAGGTAACATCAATTTCTTGTGCAAGAAAGCCCAATGGCTAAAATGGCCATCAGAGCTTTCTTGTGCAAGACAGCGTCTACACTGGCACGGATGCTTTTGCGCAAAAGCAAATCTTGCCAGTATAGACGTTCTGTTACTCAAACACTCTAACACAAAAACTCTTGGGTGCGTCTAGTCTGGCAAGTTTTTGCGCAAAAGCGGGTGCTTGAATTTGCGCAAGAGCAGTGACGCTCTAATGTAAGAATTCAGTGCTTCTTGTGCAAATACTTTGATGCTCCTGCTCAGGGATAAGCCCTCTTGCGCAAGAATACTTGCGCAAGAGGGCCAGTGTAGACAGGCACCTTAATTTTTTTCACAAGAAAGCCCAATGGCCAAAATGGCCATAAGAGCTTTCTTGCGCAAAAGCGCGTCTATTCTGGGCACGGATGCTTTTGCGCAAAAGCACTTTTTGCACAAAAGCATCCGTGCCAATCTAGACGCTCTTTTGCAGAAATACTTTTAACAGAAAAACTTTTCCGTGAAAAGAATTTGCGCTAAATCTTGCCAGTCTAGACGTAGCCATGGAGAGAGGCAGTTAACAAATCTAAGGTCAAATGAAAGACTTCTGAAACATGGGCTGAATCTTAGAAGATTTCTTCAGTCATACGGATGGATTTTGGGTTTTGATGAAATTCAGTCCAAAATGGTAAAATGGTGTTTTGATTTGAACATGACAGTTGTATTATAAGATTCAATGTGAATGGCAGCCTAATGAAATGTATAACCTTTTACTATTCTTTTTTGATGTTGGAATAAAAAGGAGATTTATTGTTCTTCTCTGAATTCTCTTTTAGAGGTTAGTAGCAAAACAGGTTTTTAATTCTTTAAAACTGTGAAATATTTTCTAAATCTCTATATCTTTTTCATTTTATAGGTTTTGAAAAGGAATGACTGATGTGTTGAAAAACTCTGAGTTTCAAAAACTTTTCATTTTTTCTCCTACCAGTCCATTTCCTTTTATTCTATTTGTCATTTTAACAAAAAGGAAAAGAGGGAAAATTATTTTTTTCATTTTTAAGTTTAATAAAAAGACCATTTCTGAATGGTAAAAATGCTGTAGATTTGCTCAAAACTTATCTGTGTGAAAACGTTGATTGAACAAAATTGAAATATTACAAAGGTATGTGTTGATGACGACAAAATGTCATGGGCGAAAGGAAAAATCAAGACATTTTCATTTCTGCTTATGCTAGTTTGCTATATATTTGAGAGAGTTTCTCTGTTTGTCTGTTTGATCAAGAACTCTTCCTAAATAAGAAAACAACAAATAGTCTTGCAGCACCTTAGGGTATGTCTACACCACAGTGCTATTTCGAATTAACTTATTTCGAATTAGTTACTTCAAAATAACGCAGCTATAGACAAAAACTAATTTGAAATAGCATTTTTCTAATTTGAAATAGCGCATCCACATTGAGTGGACCCTGAATCGAAGGTAAGGCTGGCTGGAACCAGTGCCGGCAGGGCATCAGGGTCGGACTTAGTGTATGGGGCTGCTGCCTCAGGCTATACAAGGTCTGTGCTTAAAGGGACCCGACCCCCCATCTCAGACAGACAGTTCTCAGGTTTCTCTGCTTGCTGGTCTACCTCGCTGAGGGACAGCAAAGCATTTGTGTCTCGAAGTGCTCTGCTTGCCCTCACTCAGGACACCACGGCATTCTGCAACATGGAACCAGACCTGCCCCTGGGGACTCTGCTGCGTCTCGTGGACACGTTGCCAGCAGCCTGGACGCACTGTCTGCAAGCTGCTATCCGGGAGGACCATCGAAGGGCTGTCAGGATCCAGGGGGCCCTGCGGGAGAGCTTCCACCCTGAGGAGCGCTAACAGTCTCCCTGGTCTACCCCACTGGGGACTTGTGCCCCATTCCTCCCTCTCGTCCTTCCACTTACCCTTCCCTAACCCCCCTTTCTGATGTCAAATATAATGCACTTTTGTCTCAAAAATACAAACTCTGTTTATTTAACAAAACTGGGGGGGGGGGGGGATGAAACTCTGGGGAGGTTGGGAAGTGTGGCGGGAGAGGGGAGGAGAAAGGATGGGATGGGGATGGGGAGGGGGAAAACTTGGAGGAAGAAGCTGGAAGGGGGAAGCAAGGGGAAGAAGGGGGAGGGGAAGCTCAGCACTCAGGGGTAGGGGTCTTGCTGGGCCAACTGCCTCCCAGCACCGCAGGGGAGGGGCCCTCAGCATCCCCAGGGGGGTGGAGAGGAGGGTGCGGAGGTTGAGATGGGGGGTGTGGAGATTGAGGAGGAGGGTGTGGAGGTTGAAGAGGAAGAGGCGGGGGGGCAGGAGTGGGAGGAGGAACAGTAGCTGGGGGGGGGGGGGGGGGGCAGCACGCTCTGCACCAGGGCCTGCAGATGGTGACAGATGGCACAACCCTGGGCAAGCAGCTCCCACGGGAACTCCCATTCTTCCTGCGCCCGCTGCTCCAAGATCCGGGTCTAGGAGATTGTGGGGGAGGGAAGAGAAGAAGGGAAAAGGGGGGAAAGAAATACAGTGTCCATGCTACATAAAGCTGATAGAGAAGGTGCAAATTGTTCTTAAGCACCCATTGTTTGGTTTTTGTATGTAATTAGGATGTGGAATGTAGTGGGCCATCCAGCCAATGTTTTTATTCATACCTTTGTGAAAGGAATTAAACGTGTAAATGAAGTTAAATTCTAAGGCTTCCCTGTTGAGTTGGCTTGTGGAATTGGCCTGTAGCAATATGGTGACTTTGATATCCATTAGTGCGTGCCTGGGCAAGTTAAAATGTTCCCCAACTGGTTTCTGTGTATTGCCTTTTTGGATATCTGATTTGTGTCCATTAATTTTTTCACACAGAGACTGTCTAGAATTAATTTTAATAGATTTTAAAGAAATCTGAAATAAAAATTAACTTCATCAAAATAACACTGTATTTTTGAAAATATAATTTATATAGAGCAGGTAGAGTTTCTTTTTATTTACCAAATAAAACAGCTTAATTGAGTTAAGTATCCAAGCAATGCAGGATAAATCTACTAGTTATAACATCTGAAATGTTAACGTGGAAATTGGAAATTATCAAATGGAACACTTCTGTTCACAGGGATTTCCATGGTTTCCATGCTCATACCAATGCAGAACAAAAACAAAACCTTGAAACTGTAAACTTTCCTGTGGGCTGGAAATTGTGACTGATGAAGAATGGTGAAAGGAGAGTGGATTGGGGATTGAGTGATGGGGGAGGCATTTCTTCCCTTCTCAGTTTATTCTCTTCTTCATCATTAGCCCTGGGCACTTTCCCTTCTGGAAAGATTGATGTTGTGGGGAGGACAAGGAGCTGAGGGGTTAAGGTGGTGGTAAGATGGAGTAGCCAACTAGAAGGCACTAGCCCTTTAAATTGCCTTGATGCTGGAAAGGGGGAGAGGAGAGAAATAAAGCACTTACCAATAATGGTGAGAGTGTTTGTGATACGCTAAGGTTACAGAAGACCACTTGGGGGGGCTTCCCAGAGTGCTGACAAGGGCACTGCCACTCACCTTCCTGATCTCTGGGCCTTCTCACCACCCAGTCCTGCTGGGCCAGATCGCCTGTCTCCCCCAGCCAAGGCCCCAAACTGAGATGGCCCCCTGAGAAGCAGTGTAGACACTGAATCTCTTCAGGTCCAAGAAGAATGCAGTTTAGGGTGCAGCTTCCTGGGATATCACTCTCCAAATGGAACCCCAAAGGAATTATTTAGGTGAGCCCCCTTTGACAATGAAAGGGGGAATGTACACACAGATTGCTCCCCCCAGGTAATAATTATTTATGCTGGGTTTCATAGGAAATAAAAGCAATTGTAGTAAGTACAAGCAGTAGGATTTAAGTGGTAATAGGTGAGAACAGGCAGAGCAAAGTAGATCACAAACTCAAAATAACAGAAAAGGCTTAGCTAATTCTGCACTAAAACTTCAGTACGAACTTACTACAAACTCACCCTAAAAATGTTTCTTTCCCGGCCAAGCCTTCCAAACCAGGGCAGACTCCTTTTCCCTGGGGTCTCTGGTTCCCTCCCTTGGGTGTGCCACACCAATCAGCCAAAAGATCCCAGGCCCCGATTTCCCCATTGTTTTTAAAGATTCCCTTATTGCATGGGGGGTCACCTGACCCATCCCTACCAACCACTGCTAAACCTTAAAGACAAAAGGCTATTTGCATATGATTGCCCATACACCGATGTCTCCCAGCAGTGGAACCACCCTTGATGACTTTCATTCACACATTTAAAACTCATAGGCTACGTCTAGACTGGCAGGATTTTCCACAAATGCTTTTAATGGAAACGTTTTTCTGTTAAAATCATTTGCGGAAAAGAGCATCTAGATTGGCACGGACGCTTTTATGTCAAAGCACTTTTTGCGGAAAAGCGTCCGTGCCAATCTAGACGCGGTTTTGCGCAAGAAAGCCCCGATCGCCATTTTCACCATCGGGGCTTTTTTGCACAAAACAATACCGCGTTGTCTACACTGGCCCTCTTGCGCAAAAGCATTTGTGCAAGAGGGCTTTTGCCCGAACGGGAGCAGTATAGCCTTTCCGCAAGAACACTGACATCAGTGTTCTTGCGCAAATTCAAGTGGCCAGTGTAGACAGCTGGCAAGTTTTTCCAGAAAAGCAGGTGTTTTTGCGGAAAAACTTGCCAGTCTAGACGCAGCCATAAAGTATTCCCTCCTCCATATGTCTAATTTTACACACAAGAATGATACATGCACCAAAATAAGATACACAGATCCAGTGGATTAAGACATGGACTGATGAAGTAATTTGCTCAAAGCACCTTGAGTACATTTATGTCCATAAGTCCATTTCATAAAACATGCGAGGGGGGGGGAAGGAGCCACCACAGTGTTTCTGATGATTTCTGGACAAGCTGATAGTCTTAACAATGCCCTGGAACCTCGCTAGTGGAAATGGATCGGAAGATGTATATGGAAGGCCTTCTACCCTGCTTCCCCCCTCACCAGTGACAAAAAGGGGAGCTGCATCCAGAGGAGCCTGGAAGTCCCCTGGCTTCAGTTCTTGCCACCCGTTGATACTGCCCGCTTGTCTTCAACTTCTGCTGTCTTTTATAAACAGTCTTGCATGACAGGTTGTGTTGGACTTTTATTCCCTTAAGAGGTGTAGCGAGGGTGTTATATGGTCGGGGGCAAAGGAAAACTTTGTGCTCCTTCCCCCCCCCCCCCGCCACTGCCCTGTGGCACGGCCCCAAACCTGGTGCACAGTTGAGGGGAACTTATACCGCATCTTCCCCCAACCCTTACAGTTTGGGGCCGGGCTCCCGCAGGCACTAACCCGCCGGTGGAGATCGAGGAGAGTTGGGCTTGGAGCAGAGAGGCAGGGAGGAGGCTCCAGCTGCTGGTGGCAGGCGTAGTAGGAGCACGTGAGCTGAGGGATGACGGGGAGGGGGAGCAGAATGGGATTTACTTGGCGCCTCCCTAGCGTGATGCCCAGGGGCAACTGACCCCTCCGGCCCCCTTGCTACACCACTGCCCCCCTCCTGCAGATCTATCATCTTATGCATGTGCAACTTCAAGCATGGGCGGCAGGTTTGTACAATTTTTGGTGGTGCCCCATTAGCCACACCCCCTAGCCCCATCAGTCACGCCCCCTTCCTCCCCGCCCCCCATTAGCCATGCCTCTCGAGGTAACACGTTCAGGGCAAGATGGACACGTCACCAGACGTAAAAGGTGTCATGTCACCCTTCTCGAAGGACTTTACCCACCATCCTCCTACCAACAGGGATTAGTTTGGCCCCCACCAAACTTCTCTCATGCAACTATCCTGCAATTGCATTAACCCAACGTGTGTGACATTAATTTGGGGGCAGAGAGGCTGGGGGAAGTGTTCCCTCTAAGGCTATGTCTACACTCACGGCTTCTTGTGCAAGTACAGTCGTACTTGCGCAAGAACCCACAGAGCGTCCACGCTGCCCGCCTGCTCTTGCACAAGGAAATTTACAGTACGGTGTGGTAAGAGAGGGCGTCTTGCACAAGAGCTACGCTCTTTTCTAACAGGTGTAAGCTCTCTTGCGCAAGAGAGCAGTGTGGACGCTCAGCAGGGATTTCTTGCACAAGAAACCCCTCTGGCTAAAATGGCCATCGGAGCTTTCTTGCGCAAGAGAGTGTCCGCACTGCCAAGGATGCTCTTGCGCAAAAGCACAGCTTGCACATGGCAATGTGGACGTGTTCTTGCACAAGGAGCATTATTTTATGGTGTGTTCATTTTACCATGGGTGCGGCTACTATGATAAAGAAGCAAATATTTTGGTTTACAAGCCAAATAATTTTACAGCAATTTTGACACAAACACCTTAGTGCAGTTGGCAATGCCCATTATTTCTTTCCATACCGTGACTGTGGGACAGCTAATTCAGGCCACGCAAGCTAGGATTCACCAGGCAAAGGCAGATGAGAGACTCCCCTGGGGATACCTTTGTCCAGTGGAAGGGCAAACTACTGCCCCCTTATCCAAAGCCACAGAAACCTGACAGAATCTGGGCAATTCTACTGCCTGATGTCAGCATTTGTTTTAGGCAATGAGGAATGATAAGGTGTGAACCGTGTTCCATTAATTCACTCTGCCTACGTGGGACTGAAGGCTGGACTCCACCCTTAGAGCTAGGCATGTGTGCACAGCTCTCTCACGTTGGAGAATTTTACTTGAAATTACAAAATGTGAGTTTTCCAAAACTTTACTGCTTCTAGAAAACATTTTGCAACCATAAGGGAGATTCCTACACTGCCATCTGTGGAGAACTGGATGGTCATATGAAGCCTGACTCACCTCCTACTTTCCAGCTACTAACCTGTATTAAGCAAAGTGAAAAAGACATTAATTATTGGGCTAACATTACTCTTTTAAGGTAAGAAATTACTATTGTTGACACAAGGATATTGTGAAAGGGAGAAGACAATCTCTGCATTGCCACGTGGACCATGCAATGAAAAAGCTTGAGAAGCCCAGCGGGGTGATACATAACCAGGGCCCTCACAAATGCATGCTCCATTTTGACCAGTTTCACAACCAGAGGAATAGTGATAGAAATGTAGCCGTGTTAGTCTGGGGTAGCTGAAGCAAAATGCAGGACAATGTAGCACTTTAAAGACTAACAAGATGGTTTATTAGATGATGAGCTTTCGTGGGCCAGACCCACTTCCGCAGATCAAATAGTGGAAGAAAGTAGTCACAGCCAGAGGAGGGCTTTAAAACTGGCCACTTTCATGTTTTCAGATGTTCACATCTGAAGTTTCATGCTGTGTTAAGTGTAGGGATCCCAGCACAAAAGGGAACCACAAAGCAGAGGTGGGGGAGTCGAAGGATTGCCACCCTCATTGTTACCAGACTTGCCCAATACTCTGGGGTATGCTCATTTATCAGGGTTACCCTTATGGGACTGGGGGGAGGTTGACAGTTCTATCAGGGTGCTGTTGGTGCTTACTTGTGCTCTCATATGGAGCTGAATTCTCCCTGCTGCCAATTCCCCCTCCCACTGGAGCTCTCCTGCAGGAACTAGGTTCCTCAGGATGGGGTTCTTCCCACCTTGGCAACACACCCAGACACTCACCCCACTAACAGAGCACGCCTGAGAGGACTGGGTACTCAGCACTCACAAGCTGACCCCCTCATATGTCCCTGGACTCAGCTGGCTGGTTTCACAGCAATGCCACACTGCACCCTCATGTGCCTTTGGACTCCATGGGCTGGATTAAACAGCACTTTAAGCTGCCATCCTCATAAGCCCCCAGGTTCAGCACCCCCCATCCCCACTGTCACCCCACAGTCATTCACTGGTAAACCACACGATGAGCAAACCCCACAGGATTTTGGGCACTACAGGGATCTTTTGCTTGGGTACAAGAAGTGTTGTTGCAGAGCCAATAGGGAAGCCAAAACAACACCCCTTAAGGAAGAGTGAGCAAAAGAGAAAGAAAGAGAGAGAAGCAACCAGCTTAACAATGAAAGTGATTTATTTCTGAGTAGTGAATAGATATCAAACAGTTACAATATTAAATCTAACAATTACCATATTAAATAACCATATAACTGTTTACATAGGGCAGGGTCAGGAGGCTATGCTTACAGAGATAGTTGATTAGAGAGAGAGAGAGAGAGAGAGAGACCTCACCACTCCACGGAGCTTGCACTGATCGGGGTTCCCAGATGATGATGGTAGCCGGGGGTCCAGAGGGCAGGAGAGAAGCAGAACAGAGCCCCCAGCACGATCAGACAGGAGATGAAGAAGTCTCAATGGAACTGATGCAGTTTAAGTCCAGGTATCAGAACAGTTTTCTTGGGGCAAGGAGAGGAGTTTTTATAGGGATAGTTCAAAGAGAAAGAGGAGAGACAATAGAAACTGATCACCCCTGGCTATGGGGGATGTTCCTTGAACGAGCTCACAATGCAACAGGCAGTTTCAGTATTTTAGGTGTCAATAGGATCGTTACTAGAATTGGTCTGATAATGACTAATTTGGGTGTGAGCAGGCCCAGGTTCATTAGCGTCTGGAGCAGGGATTTCCCATCAGGCAGTGCTTCTCTGCTTTCGGTGTCCCATAGTTCACTGGGGTTCCTGCCTTGGAAGAGCTGCTCTCCATTCTGTATGCTAATGAGATGTCCCTCTGTTCCATCTTTAATGCAGATGAGGCTGGGGTGTTTCCTTAATTCTATCCCCCTTGTCTGAAGCAGTTTAGGTGGGTCTTGCCCAGCCTTTCATTGCTTTGTCTTTTGATTCTAGCCGAGGCCTGAGGGGGAGGGGGAGGGGGAGGGGAAGGGAAAGGGGGGGATGGTTTTCCATTAATATCACTCCCTGGCTCCCAAAAGCACAGGGCTGGTAGGTAACATAATAACCGGACTCTGAAAGCAGCACAGCTGTGCCAGGGGAGATTCCTAGAGACGGAGGTGGGTCAGATCTTCCCTGTGCTGCTGGAAGCCTCCAGAGCTGGCAACAGCTGTGGTACTTCCTGAGGTCAAAGTGGGTAACCAGATGCGGGGGGGGGGGGTCTGATCACCCTCTAAGACCAGCTGTGACGGGGGGACTCACCCCCGCACTCTCGGCCCCCGGAGCCGAGGCCCCACACCCCGTGCGGACGAGCAGCTGGCGCCGGAAGTCTGGCGCAGAGGGGCCGGGGGAAACCGGCGTTGGGGGAAACCGACAGTTCTCAGGGGTGCCCCGCTTGCAAAGCAGTCCTGGCTTGGATTGCCTGGACTACCCACACTGGGCACATCACACCACTCGGCCATCAGCCCGGCTGCACTTGCCGCAGGCTGCCATCTGGGGAGAAGACGCAATTGGGGGGCTGCAGGAGAGCTTCCACCCCCAGAAGCCCACAGAGCCAGCCCAGTCCTCCCCATCGGGGGCTCGTACCCCATTCCTCCCTCACCTCCTTCCACTTACCCTTCCCTAGCCCCTTTTCTTGATGTACAAAATAAAGGACAATTGTGTTCAAAAATAGAATCTGTCTTTATTGAACAAAACTGGGGGAGACTGGGAAAAGGAGGTGGGAGAGGGGAAGAGAGAGACTGGGAGAGGGGAGGGCAACTAAAATGATCAGGGGTTGGGAACTGGTCCCATATGAAGAGAGGCTAAAGAGACTGGGACTTTTCAGCTTGGAAAAGAGGAGATGGAGCGGGGACAGGATAGAGGTCTCTAAAAGCAGGGGTTGGATGGAGAGGGTGCATACAGAAAAGTTCTTCATTAGTTCCCATAAAGAAGGACTAGAGGACACCAAAGGAAAGGAATGGGTAGCAGGCTTCAAACTAGTAACAGAAAGTTGTTCTTCACAAAGCAAAGAGTCAACCTGTGGAACTCCTTGCTGCAAGAGGCTGTGAAGGCTAGTACTAGAACAGAGTTTAAAGGGAAGTGAGATCAAGTCATGGAGGTTGGGTCCATGGAGTGGTATTAGCCAGGGGATAGGAGTGGTGTCCCTGCCCAAAGTTTGTGGAAGGCTGGAGAGGGATAGCACGAGACAAATGGCTTGGTCACTGTCTTCGGTCCATCCCCTCCAGGGTCCCTAGGGTTGGCCGCTGTCGGCAGACAGGCTACTGGGCTAGATGGACCTTTGGTCTGACCCAGGACGGCCATTGTAAGCTCAGGGCTCGGGGTCGGGGGTCTCAGTGGACCCCCTTGATTTTCATGCACACCTGCTCCTGGGTGGCCAGGCTGGCAGGTCTCCTGCCCTAGACGGCCACTTTCCTGTGCCTAGTGCGGAGATCGTGGACGAGGTCCACGATGTCCGCACTAGCCCAGGCGGGTGCCCGCCTCTTGCGGTCCCAGGCAAGCTCCCGGGAGCCACCAGCCTGGTCCTGGGAAGAGGGGGAGGGCTGGGGGGCATCGGGTGGCTGGCTCGAGCTGTGCCAGGTGCAGGGTCTGCTGGCTGGGTGCTGGCAGGCTTGCACCTGGCATGGGCACCGTAGCCAGCCCGTGCCCCTTTAAGGGGTCCGGGGCCGGGAGGGGGGCAATAGAGTTTCCCTGGTGTTGGCCAGAGTGGCCACCAGGGAAACCTGGGAAGCCTTAGCCTCCACTAGTTCGAATTAAGGGGCTACACAGCCCTTAGTTCGAACTAGCTAGTTCGAACTAGGCTTAATCCTCGTAAAATGAGGTTTTCCTAGTTTGAACTAAGCGCTCCGCTAGTTCGAATTAAGTTCGAACTAGCGGAGCGCTAGTGTAGCGCCTATGAAAGTTAGTTCGAACTAACTCTGTAGTGTAGACGTACCCTCTGTGACTCTTGATGGGGTCGTTTGTAAGCAGAGTCTAGAGGCAAGTTATTTAAAGTCCTCTACCTTCTGCCAGAGTGGGAAACAGCCCAGGCACCTTCCCATGACTATCAGGAAGGAAGAGGAAAGCCCCCAGCTTGAGTTGGACAGTCCTCTGTCCCCTGCCCTCCCCAGTCAGGAGGGAGAGGAATACTGGTGAGATGTGTGCTTTCCCTCTCGCTCTCCGATTGGAAGGGGAACAGCAAGCAGCATCCTCGTACCAATCTCAGGGAGGGAGGGAGGGATCAGCACCTCCTACTCTCCCTAAAGGGTGTTTGGTGTTGGAGCAATCCCAGACTGGTGGCGGAAGTGCGCCTCCAGCCAGCCCACCTCTTTCACCTGCCTGGCTGCCTGCTGCTTAATGCCACAGTCAGCAGGAGAGTCCCGAGAACCTCCTCCTGCAGCGAAGCACCCCAGTCAGCCGGCTCCTTCTTACCAGAGTGGCACCCCAGGATGCCCCAGCTTGCTCTCACCTTTGTCCCCAAGGCACAGTTTAAAATTAATATTAAGCAAGAAATAGCAGGGATTGGGGAGGAGATGGAAATGGGATTCGATAACTCTGGTGTAAGTAGTTCAAATGCTCCCCAGGTTAGTAGTGAACGAAAGTGATGCCTGTTTGGTTAGTTATGATAGGAGTTTATCAGTGTTTCTAGTGAGTAAATGTCCATGTCACAGACCTTGCTGCTGTTTGAAGGCATCTCAGTAGAGCTGTGAAGGATTGTGTTGGTCATGGGAAAGGCTCATGCACCTGAGAAAAGGCAGGGGGCTGAGGAAAACTCGAGCTGCCATGGCCTAGCAGACACCAGTTTTCTGCACAAATAAAATTTCAGTCTGAGATCTTGAATTGGGCCCGTGATAAATGTACTTAACTTCACACAGACAGGAAGCATACAACATTCCCTGAACAGAGGGAAATTAACAAAATGGTTTTAAGACCTATCATTTTCTGATGCATGCAAAAATACATGGCTAATAAATTATTAATGCTAGGATGTGACGGTAGGTACTTATTTATCCTTCCAGGCTTAGGATTTTTGCTAGGGATGATAAATATCGGTTAATTGAATGGTCAGTTAACCTCATGATTCTTATTGGTTAGTCGACTATTCTGTAGTCTCCAGGCAGCTCCTGTCCAGGGGGAGGGGATCTGAGCTCCCAGACCTGGCATGAGTTGGAACTGAGCCAGGCTGCCTGCCTGCCTGGCTCCTAATACACTTTAAATGCAGAGCCACAACAGGGGTAGGTCCAGGATCCAGTGCAGGCCAGGCTGCTAAAAAATGTACTGGCAAGGAGTGGGGCATGGGGGAAATGCAGTAGTCTATAGCATTAACCTATAGGTTTTAGCTTATCAGATAATCAACTATACTATTACATCCATAATTTTTGCTCCACTTTGCTGATCTACAATCAAGAGTTTGACCCCCACTTTACCAAATGATGACATGTGACACTAGTCCTGATTTTTCTGCAGTTTGGCAGAGCCACATGCACCTGTTCAAAGTCGTGCAACATACCACCAACTAGAACAGCAATATTTATGCCTGCTTTGCCCAGTTACATGACCTAGTAGAGCTGGTCAACATGTTCAGTGGAACACAAAATGCAATTTGGTTGAAACTGAAACTTTTTACATCAATTTTGGGGATAGGAGGACTTTGAAATTGAGTCATATTAACGTTCTCAGTTTTTAAAAACGTCAAAACATTTTGTTTGTTTCATTCTGACATTGTTTTGGTATTATCAAAACAAAACATTTTGGCATTTGAACTGCATATTTTTGGAATTTCTGTTATGTGGAAAATTCAACATTTTAGATCAATTCAGGATGAATTTTTGAAATGTTGTCGGAATCCCCTGGAAAATAGGACCCTCATTTTCCTAACCAGCTTTATTGATTATAAATGTTGCAAAGAAATACAGGATCATATATTCTTTTTTTTTTAGGACTACAGGTATTGTAGTACTAACTTCAAGACTCTCCTGTGTTACTGTGCAAAAAAGTTGCTAGTTTCCTCGCCTTTATTTCCTCACCTGCATAGTAGGTAAGTCACTTCTTCATCTAGTAACTTGCCACTTAAAATTTATGAGAACATAGATTTTCTTAGCCGCTATGGATAAAAAGCCGCTATGTCTATGTTACTAAGAAGACATAGGGCATGTCTACACTAGGAAATAATTTTGAAATAACTATGTTGAAATAGCATATACATACTACAGGGAAGCCTCAAAATTAGTCCGAGGCAGGATTCCTTAATGTGGATGCGCTACCTCATCTTAGAGCCCCAGGAAGCACTTTGAATGACTCTGGGGAATAGTTATTTCAAAATATCAGCAGTGGAGTCATAGAATCATGGAACCATAGAGCTGGAAGAGACCTCAGAAGGTCATCAAGTCCAGCCCTCTGCTCTAGGCAGGACCAATCCCAACTAAGTGTCAACACTTATGTGTCAACAATAATGCAGTGTCAGCACTACTGCATTATTAGTGGATTGTAAGCATATTAATATTAATGCATTATAAGCATTATTCCCTGAGGAAAGCAGGAGTTATTTTGAAATAACCAGACCATTATTTCGAAATAAGTCTTGGTAGTGTGGACGCTTCACTTGTTATTTCAAAATAACTCCCTAGTGTAGACCAGGGCTGCAAGTCCGTCAGTCATTTAGGAATTGTTTAAGATTCTATACAGGCAGTCCCCGGGTTATGTACAAGATAGGGACTGTAGGTTTGTTCTTAAGTTGAATCTGTATGTAAGTCGGAACTGGCGTCCAGATTCAGCTGCTGCTGAAACTGATCAGTTTCAACAGTGGCTGAATCTGGACGCCAGTTCTGACTTACATACAGATTCAACTTAAGAACCCCAGGCATCCCCAAGTCAGCTGCTGCTGAAACTGATCAGCGGCTGATTCCAGGAAGCCCGGGGCAGGGGCTTCCTGTAGTCAGCCACTGGTCATTTTCAGCAGCTGCTGACTTGGGGACACCTGGGGCAGAGCAGCTGGGGTGCTGCTGGGTTGGTCCAGTGGCGCCCAGAGCGGCGCTACGGGACCAACCGGCAGCACCCCAGCTGCTGTACCACAGGCGTCCGGAGCAAAGCTGCGGAGCACGGGGGCAGCGGGACAGCCCAGATGTGCCGTGGCTATCCTGCTGCCCTTGGGCTCCGTGGCTTTGCTCTGCTTTGCTCCCCGTCCCCCTGGTCTGCAGACCAGGCGGACGGGGAGCAAAGCGGCGGAATACGCAGGCAGCGGGACAGCCCAGACGCGCTGTGGCTATCCTGCTGCCCTCGGGCTCCGCGGCTTTGCTCTGCTCTGCTCCCCGTCCCCCTGGTCTGCAGACCAGGGGGAGGGGGAGGGAGAGCAGAGCAGAGCGGCGGAACGTGCGGCCAGCTGACAGCCCAGACGCGTCTGGGCTGTCAGCTGGCCGCGTGCTCCGCTGTGCTCCCCCCCCCCCGGTCTGCAGACCAGGGGGAGGGGGAGCAGAGCGGAGCACAGCAGAGCGGCGGAACGCGCGGCCAGCTGACAGCCCAGACGCGTCTGGGCTGTCAGCTGGCTGCGCATTCCGCCGCTCTGCTCTGCTCCACTCTGCTCCCCCTCCCCCTGGTCTGCAGACCAGGGGCGGGGGGGGGAGCAGAGCGGAGCACGCGGCCAGCTGACAGCCCAGACGCGTCTGGGCTGTCAGCTGGCCGCGCGTTCCGCCGCTTTGCTTCCTCTCCCTGGTCTGCTGGAGACCAGGGAGAGGAAGTGCCCCGCTCGTAACTGCGGATCCGACATAAGTCGGATCCGCGTAACTCGGGGACTGCCTGTACTGTTAAAATACAATTAAAGCAAAGCCAAGCGAAGAAGGAGTACCCTGAATATATGATATTGGACTGGCCTCAGCCACAGATTTCCTGTGGGCAATTTGCTTAATGTACTCTACTGGTAAGTTTTTCCATCTGTGAAGCAGGGATAATACCTGCCTAACTCAACAGGGGTATTCATAATCATTAATTAATATTACCCATGAAGTGCTCATAGTATGGCAAGGGGGGGCTCTAAATGGAGTTCACCTTCTGATTTGAGTGGATGAAATGTTCACAAATGAAAGACACACACGTTATGGTGTCTGTTTAATTTTTTATTGGACAACAAACATTTATAAAAAGACTTGAACGTCAAAGGTAAAGTACATGCGCTGTTACAAACATATAAAATGTTCTCACGTCACAAACTACCCATGACTTCAAAATCTTAGTTTTATGGTGTGAATTCTGAACAATTTTTCATAATATTCCATTCAACTTACACTGAAGCAGAAATAATTAAGGGTGGTTCTTAGTTTTCGTCATTCAGTGCCTTGCTGAAATATACAGAATATATATATATATATTAAATATTGGATAGGATAGTTGCAACAAGCATAAATTTTACATATACTACATATTATATACAACGCCTCTAAAGCATCAAGAGAATCAAAATGCAGATTAGCTATAACTGACCCCAACAATTAACAGTAACAATTAGGTTAGGGTATTAAGCAATGGCTTAGCCAGGATTGGTTGCTTCTAAAAGATGGTTTCCAGAATTTTGACTGTGCTGGGATAATATTTACTGATGTTACTTGCTCTAACTTGATCAATTTGCTAAAGTAAGGGTACGGTAAGTTTTACTGATTAAGTGCCTGACCTATGGGAGACTTTCCAGAGGCTTCAACAGGTTTCAGATGAGGCCTCTAAAGCCAAAGTCTACCTGTAGGAGCTCGTCACGCACAACTCCCTCTGGAGTCCACCCTTTGAGCTGCACTCACACAGATGGAGGGAGAACCTTTATGGGCAGTACAGAATGTACTCTGCCATGCACATTTTACTGCATTAGGTTACTTCCTTTTTCTGGGAGGAAAACTACGAAACAAGTGCAGCTATTTTACACATTCATCAGCCATTTGTCTCCCTAAGCAGTCCAAGTCAAAGACAATTACTGTTCAACAAAAAGGATACACTCTGCCCAATCTTAAACCTAGGCCTGCTCCATGAAACCTTGGCATTTGGCAGGCTGCCATCTTAGGTTCACTTTTGCTTTCCAAGCTGGCCTGTTCTTTAGTCACTGCTGGAACTTGCAAATAGCTAAATGGATGGAATACTGCGTGCATGTGCATGGCAGTCCTTAGAGAGGAAACTCCTAAGTACAAGAAGGTGATCTAATGTTACAAAATACAGACTAGCAATGGAAGTGTCTCACTTCACAAGCTATGAAAAACCATGTGCAATACTTGGGATGTACACTAGGTCACAAAAGTCACTTGTAATTTGAACCTGGACAGTGGATGTCCCAAAAATGCGACATCCCCAAGTTGGGGATATTTCAGTACCATTGGCACCAGGTAAAACACTGCATTATCTGTAAAGCAGATTTTCATAAGTGTCCCACCTAGGCAGCCTGCTTGGTCTAGATGACTAGGGAGGGCTTGTGAAGCCAGAAACAGTCGGACATCTCTAAACAGACTAGCTGGAGAGGGAAGAGTCCAGTCATGTACTGAAATGGAGAAATCTCTCTCAAAAATGGTCTACTTCAAAGGAGGGAAGATGAATGTGACCTAATTATTCCTATCTGTACCAGCATTTAATGAATGAATTTGAGAAAGATGGTGTTTTGGTGAAGGCCACTTTTTTGTGTGATCATAAAGTCGCTAAGTCAATGTTAATTGATTTGCATGGGCTTCTAAGCTCTATTGCACTAGTAAAATCTTGGAGCTAAGTCTGGCCCTGATCCTAATTCTGGGCAGTAGGTGTATAATCAGAGATAGCTCTGAAGAGAGAGCTGTACACTGTCGTCCTGTGTCTGCGGTACATTACCAATACTTATTACAGAGCTTAAGATACTCAAGAAAGACAAACATAAGCAAGAATCTCAGGGGGTAGCCATGTCAGTCTGTAACTGAAAAAAAATTAACATGAGTACTGCTCAGTGTTTGCTCTAAGCTGAGTGGTAGCGCAGCTTCACAGGTGATTGATCAGCCCTGCCCAGTCAGGGGCTCCGGGTTCCAGCTGCCTGACTGGCCAGGGCTGATTAAACACCTGTGAAACTATGCTGCCACACAGCTTAAAGGGAACACTGATCCTGCAGCACCACAGAAACTAACAAAACCTGCAGATGGTATCATGAGCTTTTGTGGGCACAGCCCACTTCTTCAGACAAATGAAGCAAGAGATCCAGAGGTACAAATAAATAGCAGAAAAAGAGGGGATGGGGAGAGAAAGAGAAGGAAAAAAATCTTGTCAATTAGAGTGTCCATGCTAAATGAGACTAATAGAATGGGCTGGAAGTGCTCAGTGCTTAGCTTTTGATGTCATTAGAATGTTAAATGCAGTAGCCCATCCAGTTCAGGTCTTTGTCCAAACCTTGCTTAAAGGTGTCAAATCTGCAAATGAAGGCAGGTTTTGCAGCTTTTCTCTCCAGCTAGTTTTTTTAAATTGCTTTGCAATAGACACTTTTAGATCATGGACACTCTAATTGACAAGATTTTTTCCTTCTCTTTCCCTCCCCATCCTCTCTTTTTCTGCTGTTTCATTCATTTGAAGAAGTGGGTTGTGCCCACAAAAACTCATGATACCATCTATAGGTTTTGTTAGTTTCTGAGGTGCTGCAGGACTATTCATTATTTTTAAAGTTTTTACAAGCAAGAATGACAGAACTCCACAGAACAGCTGTTTTATATAGGTTATTCCCACAGAACGCTTGCACAGATCAGCAGCACAGTTCAGGTTGAAATTGCTTTTTTAACGCATTACCAAAAAAAAGACAAGCATGATCATCAGCATGAGCAAGGGATCACAGAGGAGTAGTTTGACACCAGATGCCAGCTGGTATTTCTGGTATTGCTGTATGCACATCTCCTGGATCACACGCTTCAGGACTTTGACTTCAATCTCGGTCACGTTTTGATTTTCTTTAGGATCAATCTTGTATTCGGTCACGGTGATATTAACGCAGTCATTCACAAATGTTCCCCTTGGAACTGAGCGGTCGCCATATTCCCGGTAGTAAACTTGGTTGGGATAGCGATTTTGGTTTTCATTCCACCATCGGCTCTCATCAGGACGGTCAAAATTCATGCGCATTCCTGACATTGCACTTCCCAGGGCAATGCCTCCAATACCACCCACCACAGCACCTGCTGCTGCTGCTCCTGCCACAGCTTTCAGGTTGGTTTTGGGTTTGGCAGGCTTCCAGCCCTTCTGGTTTTTGAAGTCTGTTCCACCACCGGGTGGATAGTAGGGCTGTCCACCAACCCCAGGGTTGTTGGGATACCCTGGATTTTGGGGGTAGCTAGGATTTCTGGGATAACTGGGATTAGGGGGGTATGCAGGATTGTTGGGATAACCAGGATTGTGGGGGTAGCTCGGGTTTCTGGGATAGCCAGGATTGGAGGGATAACCAGGGTTGCTGGGATTTCGGTTGCTTCCTGTGTTCCAACCACCTCCACCAGTTTTACCCTTTCCTTTTTTGGCAAGGGAAACATCACTCCACATCGCAACAAAAAGAACAATTATCCAACAGCTTATCAGGTGCCTCCCCATGGCGATGCGTCTGTAAAAGATAATGAAGAACATAAGAATGGCCAGACTGGGTCAGACTAAAGGTCCATCTAGTCCACTATCATGTCTGACAGTAGCCAATGGCAAGTGCCTCACAGGGAATGAACAGGTGTCCCTGTCCCTTTCGCGTATTCCCTGTTTATGATAAACAGATGTGAAGGACACTGCCCCTGCCCATCCTGGCCACTGACAGACCTACCCTCCATGAATGTATCCAGTTCTTTCTTGAACCTTGTAAAAGTCTTAATTATAAAGATAATTATTTTATTTAAAGAGCAACCCGATGTTATAAAATGTCAGTATTGCATCCCCATCTTGGCAAGGCGTACAGGAGCTGTGGGGTTGGGATGATCTCCAGGGGGCCTGGTGGCTGCATGTCAGGCCGAGACCATAGGGCTGTCATTTGCTGGAAGCCCTGCCACTGGAGCTCTTGGTTTTGAGTTGCCATCTGTGGCAGGGGTTGTTGCTGCTGGGTGCCCAACTGTTGCACCAACTGCTGCTGCTGGTGGTGTTGGGTGCGAGCTTCTGCATCAACTGCTTCTGTTGCTGGCTTCTGCCCAGGGACTTACAAATTTTGTCTAGATCCACAGTGTCTTTTTTTTTTCCATATGAGGCACCTTGCCTCTGGGATTGCGTCATGCCCACATTCTCCACTATGTGTAGCTTATTAGAGCTCACGGAGGGGCTCTTCCCCCTCGGGACAGTGGTCGCCCATTCTGTGTCCCATTACAGGAGAAGGAGGGGGGTGTGGATGTGGGTGCTGTTCCTACTCCTTCTCCTCTGTGCTCCAGAGCACCCTCCCTTCCCTCTCTCCCCTGCCCTATCCAGCTGCTGCTACTGCCACTGCTGGCTGGAGCCCTCACGGCTCAGCACTCCCCTGCAGCTGCCTGCCTGCCTGCTGGCCCTCTCCCACCCAGGACAGCTGTTACTGCCACCCCTCACCTTCGTTGCTACCTGGGAGGACTGCCAGCCTGCTCCCCCCACGGCCGGAGGAAGAGGTGAGGAGGACCCCACCATCACCCACCATCCAGAGGTTGTTCCCCAGTTGGCTGCTGCTCACTGTTGCTGCTACACCATCTACAACCTTGTCAATGAGGAGGAAGAATAGGAGGAGACCCACCATTTTGGACTCATGGAGGGGTATGTCTACACTAGCTCGTTAGTTCAAGCTAGGTAGGCAAATGAGGGCAACCGGAGTTAGAACATAAGAACGGCCGTACTGGGTCAGACCAAAGGTCCATCTAGCCCAGTAGCCTGTCTGCCGACAGTGGCCAGCAACAGGTGCCCCAGAGAGGGTGGACCAAAGACAATGATCAAGTGATTTGTCTCCTGCCATCCCTCTCCAGCCTCTGACAAACAGAGGCCAAGGACACCATTTTATCCCCTGGCTAATAGCCTTTTATGGACCTAACCTCCATGAAATTATCTAGCTTCTCTTTAAACTCTATTATAGTCCTAGCCTTCACAGCCTCCTGTGGCAAGGAGTTCCACAGGTTGACTACACGCTGTGTGAAGAAGAACTTTCTTTTATTAGTTTTAAACCTGCTACCCATTAATTTCATTTGGTGTCCTCTACTTCTTCTATTTTGGGACCTAATAAATAACTTTTCTTTATCAGCCCTCTCCACACCACTCATGATTTTATAGACCTCTATCATATCCCCCCTAAGTCTCCTCTTTTCTAAACTGAAAAGTCCCAGTCACTTTAACCTCTCCTCATATGGGACCCGTTCCAAACCCCTAATCATTTTAGTTGCCCTTTTCTGAACCCAGTGTTCAAGATGTGGGCGTACCATAGTTTTATACAGGGGCAGTAAGATATTCTGGGTCTTATTTTCTATCCCTTTCTTAATAATTCCTAGCATCCTATTTGCCTTTTTGACCGCCGCTGCACACTGTGTGGAAATTCTCAGAGAATTGTCCACGATAACTCCAAGATCTCTTTCCTGATTTGTCGTAGCCAAATAAGCCCCCATCATACTGTACGTATAGTTGGGGTTATTTTTCCCGATGTGCATTACTTTACACTTATCCACATTAAATTTCATTTGCCATTTTGTTGCCCAATCACTCAGTTTGGTGAGATCTTCTTGGAGTCCCTCACAGTCTGCTTCTGTCTTGACTATCCTAAACAGTTTTGTATCATCCGCAAACTTTACCACTTCACTGCTTACCCCTTTCTCCAGATCATTTATGAATAAGTTGAAAAGGATTGGTCCCAGGACTGACCCTTGGGATACACCACTAGTTACCCCTCTCCAATCTAAGAATTTACCATTTATTCCTACCCTTTGTTTCCTGTCTTTTAACCAGTTCTCAATCCAAGAAAGGACCTTCCCTCTTATCCCATGGCCATGTAATTTACACAAGAGCCTTTGGTGAGGGACCTTGTCAAAGGCTTTCTGAAAATCCAAGTATACTATATCTACTGGATCCCCCTTGTCCGCATGTTTGTTAACCCCTTCAAAGAACTCTAATAGATTAGTAAGACAGGATTTCCCTTTACAGAAACCATGTTGACTTTTGTCCAACAAATTATGTTCTTCTACATGCTTCACAATTTTATTCTTTACTATTGTTTTGACTAATTTGCCCAGTACTGAAGTTAGACTTACCGGTCTGTAATTGCCAGGATCGCCTGTAGAGCCCTTTTTAAATATTGGTGTCACATTGGCTACCTTCCAGTCATTAGGTACAGAAGCTGATTTAAAGGATAGGTTACAAACCACAGATAATAGCTCAGCAATTTCCCATTTGAGTTCTTTTAGAACCCTTGGATGAATGCCGTCCGATCCTGGAGATTTGTTAACCTTAAGTTTTTCTATTTGTTCCAAAACCTCCTCTAATGACACTTCAATCCGGGACAGTTCCTCAGATTCATCACCCACAAAGGACGGTGCAGATTCAGGAATCTCCCCAACGTCCTCAGCCGTGAAGACTGAAGCAAAGAAATCATTTAGTTTCTCAGCAATGGCTTTATCGTCCTTGATTGCTCCTTTTATAGCTCGATCATCTAGGGGACCCACAGGTTTTTTAGCAGGCTTCCTGCTTCTAATGTACTTAAAAGCATTTTATTTCTTTTTGAGTTTTTGTCTAGCTGTTCCTCAAAATCTTTTTTTGCTTTTCTTATTACATGTTTACACTTGATTTGACAGTGTTTATGTTCCTTTCTATTTATCTCACTAGGACTGGACTTCCACTTCTTAAAAGATACCTTTTTGTCCCTCGCTGCTTCTTTTACATGGTGGTTAAGCAACGGCGACTCTTTTTTAGGTCTCTTGCTATGTTTTTTAATTTGGGGTATACATTTAAGTTGGGCCTCTATTATGGTGTCTTTAAAAAGTTTCCATGCAGCTTTCAGGGATTTGGCTCTAGCCACTGTGCTTTTTAATTTCTGTTTAACTAACCTCCTCATTTTTGTGTAATTCCCCTTTCTGAAATTAAATGCCAGGGTGCTGGACTGCTGGGGTGTTCTTCCCACCACAGGAATGTTAAATGTTATTATATTATGGTCACTATTCCCAAGCGGTCCTGTAACGGTTATATCCTGGACCTGATCCTGCACTCCACTCAGGACTAAATCGAGAATTGCCTCTCCCCTTGTGGGTTCCTGCACCAGCTGCTCCAAGAAGCAGTCATTTAAGCCATTGAGAAATTTTATCTCTGTTTCTCTTCCTGAGGTGACATGTATCCAGTCAATATGGGGGTAATTAAAACCCCCCGTTATTATAGAGTTCTTTATTTTGGTAGCCTCTCTAATCTACCTCAGCATTTCAATGTCAGTATTGCTGTCCTGGTTAGGTGGTCGGTAATATATCCCTACTGCTAATTTCTTATTATTGGAGCATGGAATTACTATCCATAGCGATTCTATGGAACATGTTGATTCACTTAATATTTTTATTTCATTTGATTCTACATTATCTTTCACATAGAGTGCCACTCCGCCACCCACCTGGCCTGCTCTATCCTTCTATATATTTTATATCCCGAGATGATTGTGTCCCACAGATTTTCCTCATTCCAGCAGGTTTCAGTGATGCCTATTATGTCAATCTCCTCATTTAATACGCGGAACTCTAGTTCACCCATCTTATTAGTCAGACTCCTAGCATTTGTGTAAAGCACTTTAAAAATTTGCCAGTGCTTATTTGTCTGCCCTTCCCTGATGCATTGGATTCCTTTGTATGCGGTTGTTTGTCAGCTCTGGCCCATGGTTTTCCCTCTTCCCTCGTCTCTTTCTGACTACAGCTTAGAGAATCTCTATCAATGGATTCTCCTCTAAGAGAAGTCTCCCTCTGATTTACGTGCATCTCTGCACCAATTGGCTTTCCCCCATCTCTTAGTTTAAAAACTGCTCTACGGCCTTTTTAATGTTTAGTGCCAGCAGTCTGGTTCCACCCTGGTTTAGGTGGAGCCCATCCTTCCTCTATAGGCTCCCCCTCTCCCAAAAGTGTCCCCAGTTCCTAAGAAATCTAAACCCCTCTTCCCTACACCATCGTCTCATCCACGCATTGAGACTCTGAAGCTCCACCTGCCTACCTGGCCCTGGGAGTGGAACTGGAAGCATTTCCGAGAATGCCACTAAGATAAGTCTATCTAGATGCCTCGAGAGATCCGCAAACTTCGCACCAGGCAGGAAAGTGACCATATGGTTCTCCCGGTCATCACAAACCCAACTATCTATGTGATAGAAATGTAGCCGTGTTAGTCTGGGGTAGCTGAAGCAAAATGCTCCAACTATCTATGTTTCTAATGATCGAATCACCCACTACTAACACCTGCCTCTTCCTAACTGGCATTCCTTCCCCCTCAGAGGTATCCTCAGTGCGAGAGGATACCGCAACATCCTCTGGGAGGAGGGTCCCAACTACGGGATGGTTTCCCTCTGCTCCCATTGAATGCTCTGTTCCCTTGAGACTTTCATCCTCCTTAAGAGCACTGGGGCTCTCAGACTGGAGGTGGGACAGTACTACAGTGTCCCGGAAAGTCTCATCAACACAGCTCTCTACCTCCCTTAGCTCCTCCAGTTCAGCCACCCTAGTCTCCAAAGCCCGAACTCAGTCTCTGAGGGTCAGGAGCTCCTTGCAACGGGTGCACACATACGCCACCCACCCACAGGGCAGGTAATCATACATGTTACACTCGACACAATAAACAGGATAGCCCCCACTCTCTGCTGGGCTTCTGTCTCCATTTTTCTAATGAATAAGTTTAAGTGTAAACTGGGATTCTTTTTAAACCTCTGGAATATAGATTATTCTAAGAGTTATGCTTTAAAGAACGTCAGAAGTCACTAGTGCCCTCTAAACTCCCTCTCCAAACTCTCCTGTTAGCTGTTCCTGGTCGCTGAGTCACAGGCTTATATAGCTCTGGTAGCCCCTCCCCCTGACTGAGGCTCAGCCAATTAACAGAGGCTTCTAGATTTCAAACCTTTTAGAAGCTCCTTCAAACAAACAAACAAACAGACCAAACAAACAAACCAAACCGAACAGACAAACACAAGCTCAGCACACTGCAAATAACTCCCCCCCCACACAAACACACACTCCAGACAGCCACTTACCACAAGGGTCCCGTTTTTACTCCTCTTTTACCTGGAGAACTCACTCTCCAAACTCTCCTGTTAGCTGTTCCTGGTCGCGCTCTACGAGGAGTAACGGTAGTTCGAATTAGGATCTCTATTTCGAACTACCTACTCTGTGCCACTGTGACAGGGCGCTCGCCCTGCACTGGCCCTTTAAGGGCAGACCCCGGCCTGAACCAGGGCCGGGGAATTTAGCCCAGCTGAGGCTGTACTAGCCCATTAGGGCCCAGCTGGGCGCTATAATAGAGAATGGGCTGCTGCTGTGGGAGGAAGCAGTGAGAACCTGGCTGCTGAGGGAGGAGGAGGCTCCCTGGAGCTAGGGCAGGGCTGGGGGAGGCCAGGCAGGGCTAGGGGAGCTCTGGCCAGAAAATCCTCAGACTGCAGGGCTTGAAAGAAGGCCCGATGAAGGAACATCAACCCCCGGAAGGGGGGCTCAGAGACAGACTTGGGCACTGCCGGAGGGCAGTGTGGCGCAGAGGACGCCGCAGCCGGGAGTAAAGAGGGGAGACACCACCCCAGAGAAGGCACCCTACCTGCCAAGGGAGCCAATTCCGGAAGACAGACGGCAGGGGGATACGGTGGTGAGTGCGAACCCCCTCACAGCCACATGTAGCTGAGGGCATGGAGTCTGGACTAAGGTGGATTTAAAAATGGCGGCGCCCAGGAACATGCAAATGAAGCCTGGGATATTTAAATCCCGGGCTTCATTTGCAACTCCGGTTGCCCTCATTTGCCTACCTAGCTTGAACTAACGAGCTAGTGTAGACATACCCGAGGGGATTTGTTTTCTGGGACTGAGCTTTTAACACCTCTGCTCCTGGGGTGGTGGTGATCTGAGTTGCTGCAAGGAGGACTGGGGGAGAGGCATGGAGCCCTCCCCCCAATTCAGCTGACCCCCCTTTCTAGTGCCACCACTATCACAAACCCCTCCACTTACCTCTTTTGCCACCTGGACCTGCTCTTCGCCCCTCAGCGGGGCTAGCTCTTTGCCCCCTTTCCACCTGGGACTGTGTTTGCAGCAGCGAGTGAGAGACTGAGCCCCACAAGAGCTTGTGAACACTCTCCCTTCCCCCTACACTGGGTCTCCCTCCCTTAGCGACATTTGGCTTGGGGGCCTCCTCCACCCCTTGCTTTGCCCCCTTGCTCCACCACCACAACAGCTTGCCCTCTGCTGCCTGCCCCACCCTAGTAGCCCAGTTTGTTTCTCCTTCCATCCCTGCCACAGTCCTCCCTGAGACTGTCTGCTTGCCTGCCCCACCCGATCTCCATGCAGTCCTCTGGTCTGCCCCTCCCCCATCCCTGGTTAGTTTGCTGTGGTGCCTGCCCTGCCATCTCAGCAGTTGCCCTCCCCATTGCTCCCCAGCCCCATCCTGTTTGCTCCCTTCCCCCAGCCTCCCATTAGCCCCCTGCCTACTGCCAGTGTGCTCTGGTCCCCTCCCTCCTTAGTTAGTGCCCTCCCCATTACTGTATCCCCCCTTGATGTTGCCATAGACCTCCTGTGTGCCAGTGGAGCTGGCACCCCGGCCCTGTACCCGCAACCTTGTCCATTGTCCTACCCCACTAGTGCCCTCATTCACTCTGCTGACACCATTATTGGACCTAACCAAGTGAGTTCTAAGATCAAGAACACATATTCCTGCGCATCCAGAAATATAATCTATGCTATCGTGCCAAAAGTGTCCGTCTGCTATGTACATTGGACAAACATCTCAGACACTTCGCCAAAGGATCAATGCCCACAAACCAGACATCAGACAGGATCACAAAGAGAAAACAATTTCTTGCCATTTCAACCAGAAAGGACATTGTCTCAACGACTTAATTACCTGCATCCTGCTTCAAAAGCCTTTTAAAACTGCACTTGAAAGGGAATCCTCTGAACTGTCATTCATGCTAAAATTCGACACTTTACGCCGGGGTCTTAACAAAGACTCTAATTATCTTACCCATTACAAAGATAGCTTCCCCAATTATCACCTCTAATATCATTAGCTCACAGACATTTACCTCCCCTTCTGTTCTGCAATGTGATTTGTCCTTTTCATATTTGTTCATTTTTTTAAATTGTATCCTTTGGTATATATGGTTGTGACTATTTTCTTCCACTATTTGATCTGAGGAAGTGGGTCTGGCCCACGAAAGCTCATCACCTAATAAACCATCTTGTTAGTCTTTAAAGTGCTACATAGTCCTGCATTTGTTTCACCTTTCTTTACTGGCATCCTTCCTCCCTGCATACAACACAGTTGGAAGGAGTGGTAACTTTCCCCTTCTCCCAAGCAGCATCCTCCCCACTGCAGTCCTGCCCTCTCCTTGGCGCCCTCCACCTCTGCCTCCAGCTTTGCAGGGAGGAGTCGTTTCTGACCCATTTCCCTTGGCTCCCCTAGCCACTCAGTACCCTCCTTTCCAGCCTCAAGTGTAGCAGAAGCAGTGGTTGCTGTGCCCCCTTTCCATGGTTACCCTGCACACAAGCCAGTGGGAGGGAGTGGTTACTTTCCCCATCTTCCTGGTCGTCCCTCCCTCCCCCGTGTGCCTGTCCCTCTCTTTAGTGCTCTCTTTCTCTGCTCCTAGCTCTGCAGGGAGGAGCGCTTGCTGCTTCCTTTCCCTCTGTTGCCACCCCCCCTTACGTGCCCTCCTCCCCTGCCTGCTGCTTGGTGGGGAGAGTGGTTGACCCTTGCCCCCCCTGCCCTTGCCTGCTCTCCGTGTCTCCCCCAACCCCTCCCCTCATGATGGAGGTAGTCCCTGTCCTTTCCCCATCCCCGCTGACCCCAGGGTCCCCCACTTGCCACCAGGCCCAAAGACAGCACGGCTGACATCCCAACCCCCGGTCTGTACTCCACCTCCGCCATGGATGATGATCCCCCCAACTCTGAAGGCCAAAACCCCCACAGCCGAGGCCACCCTGCACACTATGTCCCCACCGTCTGCCATGACCCCTCCTCCCCTGCTGTTCCACCCACCAGCTCTGGGCGGGGGGTGCCTAGAGCGTATGCCCAGGTGGCCACCACCACTGCCCCTGTGCACGTCCTCTGCCCGACCACTGCCTCCAGCTCCATCCCTGGTGTCTGAGGCCCCTTCCCCAAACCTGCCTCCTGGGCCCTGCCTCGACCCACATCGAAACATACGTGTGGGCACTGGCAAGGGTGGTGGGTCCTCGGCAATGGTGGCAGCCTCCAAAATGTCTGACAAGCTGATGTTCTTCCTTGCCTCAGAGACTGCCACCCAAAAGGCAGTGGAGAAGGCCTGGCAGTCAGGGGCACACACGTGCACCTCGAGCCACTGGAAGACCTGGACATACAGGTGGTCCTCGCCTCTGTCCCACCCTTCCTTCCCAATGCTACCGTGTTGCCTGCCCTCTCCACCCTGGAGAAACCCAGGAGAAGCCTCCTTTCATTGGGATGTGAGGACCCCACCCTCTGTCACATTTTGTCATTCCACTGGCAGGTGTAGCTGCAAATGTTGCTGGCGGTGCATGATGGGATGGCACTCTAGGGGTCCTTCTTGGTGCCCTACACCAGGTCCACTATTCCTCCAGGGAAAGCCAGTGCTTCCTCTGCTGGGCAATGGGGCATGTGGAGGGACTGTCCCCTGGCCCAGTCCAAGGAGGTGTACGGGACCCTAGGGGTCTGGGAGGGTGTCAGCTCCAAAACTGATGGTCCCCCTGGTAGTCCGGCCTCCACAGCTACCCCTCCTGCTCCTCCTAACAGCTCTGCTCAGGTGCCAGGCAGTGCTCCCTGGCTAGCAGGCAGGCCCCCACCCTTACCCATCCTGATTCAGCGGGGCCACAGGGAAGAGGGCAGCGCAGTTGCCACCGAGCAACAGACAAGGCTCATTCCAGGGGGAGGTTGCTCTGCCCACGATTGTTCTTCCCTTGCCTCCCAGATCCCACCCGAGTACCATCTATACCCCCTGGCCCTGCCCCTGCTAGCCTGCCCTCCACCTCCACCTCTGACGAGGAAGGTAGGAAGACCCTCACAAAATACTTGAGGGGGATCACCACTGCTGACATCTCCCACAATGAGTGACAGCAGGAGGCACTGGCTGAGGACATCTTGACAGCAGAGGGGGACGGTATTGTCCCCCTCATGGAGTCCAACCCCAAGGAGGCCTTGGATGGAGCTCTCCCGGTCTCCCTACCATCTGTGCTCCCATCATTACCACTGACGAAACTGTTGCATCATTGGCCAGTGGGGAGGACTCTGGAGCCATGGGATGTACTTTAGCTCCATCTTCGAGGAGATCAGGGCCCTGGGTAGCTCAGGGGGAGGACGACCTATTGTCAGCAGGCCTCAGTCTGCACAGCAACTCAGATGCACTTCCCCCTCTTTTTCCCTCCCCCTCATCCCAGGTGGCCATCCCAGCTCTCACCCTAGGGGCGCCCCTCATATTATCCATCAGCCTGGCCACTAGAGGTGCCCTGCCTAAGGCCGCCAAGCCCCAAGGGGCGATGGCCCATGCTGAATGGCCACATTATGCAGGTCACAGGGGCCCTTTTGCAGGAGGGGAGAGGAACCAAGAGTCAGGACATCATGGCCTACCACTGGCTCCACAAATTCTGTGATGATCTCCTTGCCTTCGGGTCAGGAAGAGGTCGGTTGAGGAATCTGCGGGAGGCCGAAGATCACTCTGTCCATGAGGATCCACCCCAGCCCTCACTATGAAATACTCCATCCTTTTCTACTCTAAATGCCTGGGGCTGTAGAGCGGGTCTCTGCAGGAGCTGGAGTCTCTCCTTCCTTCGGGAGGGGGTACTCGTTGGTTTTCCTGTAGGAGACCCCCATTGAGGCTGGCTGGTGACTGACGTGGGGGGACGGGGTGTACTTTAGCCATCTCAGTGCCCATGCAGCTGGGGTGGTCACCCTGTTCTCCCCTGGCCTATGACCCAAGGTGCTGGGGGCCGCTGAGATTGTCCCAGGCCGCCTGCTGCACGTGCAAGCCTGCATGGAGGAGCTGACATTGAACCTGGTCAATGTCTAAATCCCAAATGCTGGCCTGGGCTGGGTGACCTTTTATTGTCAGGCTGCCACCTTCCTCAGCACCCTGGATCCTTGCAAGAGCCTGGTCCTGGGTGGGGACTTCACCACCACCCTGGAGGTCAGGAATCACTCAGGATTCAAGCACTGCCAGGCTGCGGCAGGCATCCGCAGAGAGATTGTGGGCCATCTCTCCCTGGTGGATGTCTGGCATGTCCACTACCCCAACGATACCACCAACCTCACCTATGTCTGGATGCAGGATGATCGGTTGTACCACTCCTGGTTGGACCACATATACTTATCGTGTTTCCATCTAGCACGGTTCCACTCCTCCAGAGTCCAGCCAGCCCTGTTCACAGACCACCATGTGGTGGCCATGAAGGCCTTTTGTAGCGTGGAGAGCTGGGGCCAGCCTATTGGCACTTTAACAACGGCCAGCTGGAGGATGTGGGCTTCATGGCGTCCTTCTGGGAATCCTGGCTGGCCTGCAGGGGGCAGCATCCCACCTTTCCCTCAGTAAAGCGACGGTGGGATGTGAGGAAGGTGCACACCCAGCTCTAAGTGGGAGGTTTTGAATCTTAAGAGGCACCTGGCATCTGACCCCAAGGATCCACCCCTCCGCAAGGCATACTGGGAGAAATGGGAGGAGCTCTGTGCCCTCGAGGCCCACCAGGCCCAGGGTGCATTTGTTTGATCCCACATTCGTCTCCTTAGGGAGATGGATCGCAGCGCCCACTTTTTCTATGCCCTGAAGAAAAAGAGGGCACTCAAACATCACGTCACCTGCATCTTGGCAGAGGACGGCACCCCTGTCATGGATCCAGAGGGCATGTATGGAAGGCTCTTCTATGCCAGCTTATTCTCCCCAGATCCAACTGATGCCAATTCCTAAAGAGTGTTATGGACCGAACTCCTGTCAATCAGCATGGGTGCCTGGGACCGGCTGGAGATGCCTCTCACTCTGGCTGAGTTCCCGGAAGCCCTCCATCTCATGCCTACCAATAAAACCCCGGGCATGGATGGGCTGAACGTGGAATTCTACTGCATGTTCTGGGACATCCTCAGCCCAGACCTCATCCACAGAGCCCTGACCATGGGTGTTTACCTGGCATGGTACACCCCTACCCCCAATACCTGCCCATTCTGCAGCGTGAGGGAGAATCTGACATACCTTGAGTGCGCCAGGCTGCAGACCCTTTTCCGGCTCCTTCAGAACCTCTTGCTGAGGTTCTGGCTTCACTTTTCCCCTCACCTGTTTGTTTATGCACACCTCATCCGTGGCCCAGCAAAGTTGTGAGACCTCCTCGTCAACCTCCTCCTCTTCCTGTGAAAGCCGCTATCTATAACACCGGGAAGAGGATGCTGGATGAGGGGGTGCTCTGCAACTGTGGGGCCTACTTCCGTTCCTCCCTGGTCTCACGCATCCCGGCAGAGTTCTTAACCCCTAACCATGTTTGTTTCCCTTTTCTGAACCTTTTCCAATGCCAAGTTATCTTTTTTGAGATGAGTCAACCACATCTGTGGGCATACCATGGATTTATACAGAGGCAATAATATATTCTCTGTTTAATTTTCTATCCCTTTTTAAAATTATTCTTAACATTCTATTTGCTTTTTTTTTACTGCTGCTGCACATTGGGTGGATGTTTTCAGAGAATATCCACAATGACACCAAGATCTCTCTCGAGTGGTAATAGCTAAATTAGTCCCCATCATTTTGTATTGTGGCAGCCTGAGAACAGGGAGCTACCGAGGCCTCATGGAAGGCAAATACATGGGGGCTACGTCTACACTGGCATGATTTTCCGGAATTGCTTTTAACGGAAAAGTTTTCTGTTAAAAGTATTTTCGGAAAAGCGCGTCTAGATTGGCAGGACGCTTTTCTGGAAAAGCACTTTTTCAGGAAAAGTGTCCATGGCCAATCTAGACGCGCTTTTCCGCAAAAAAGCCCCGATCGTCATTTTCGCGATCGGGGCTTTTTTGCAGAAAACACTACTGTGCTGTCTACACTGGCCCTTTTCTGGAACAGTTTTCCGGAAAAATACTTTTGCCCAGACGGGAGCAGCATAGTTTTTCTGGAAAAGCACTGATGATTTTACATTAGATCATCAGTGCTTTTTTGGAAATTCAAGCGACCAGTGTAGACAGCTGGCAAGTTTTTCCGGAAAAGCGGCTGATTTTCCGGAATAACTTGCCAGTGTAGACACAGCCGGGGAGCTGGGTATGTGGTTTTATGTTCCCTGAGTAGGCTGTTAAAGACTGTGGCCCAGCCAGCCACACCTGAAGCCTATTTGGCATCAGCCTGAAGGGAAGGCTAATTGGAACACCTGCAGCCACTTAAGGTGGATGCGGGCATTCCAAAAACACTCTCCTAGGCAAGGCTAAGGGGGAAGGAGAAAAGGGATGGACTAGAGGAGAAGAGAGCAGCCCAGCGCAAGGGAACACAGCTGACATCAAGGAGGAGGTACTGCAGGAAAGGTTGAGGAAGTGGTCCAGGGAGGAGCTGCTGCTCAGGGGGCAAGGGCCAAGCTACATGGCCTGCTCGGGGCTGCCCACACCCACAGGGCCCTGGGCTGGAACCTGGAGCAAGTGGGTGGGACAGGGTTCCCCCCAGCCCTCCGCTCTGGATGGAAGGGCCAGTAGGAAGTAGAAAAAGGACACTGGACTGGCCAATGATTAAAAGCTCTGGTAGCGGGGGTTTTGTGTACTTCCTGGTGGGTTTTTGTGTGCCTCAGAGGCTCGTGGTATCCCTAATACTGCCACAAAGGTACTCTTGCCTTTGTGGCAGTATTAGGGACATCCTGAGCCTCTGAGGCACACAAAAACCCGCCAGGAAGCGCAGGACCCATGGGGCTTAGCCCAGACTTTGCTGCAGTATGTACAGTTGGGATTATTTTTTCCAATGTGCATTACTTTGCATTTAGCAACATTAAAATTCATTTGTCAATTTGTTGCCCAGTTACCTAGTTTTGTGAGATCCTTTTGAAGATCTTCACAGTCAGCTTTGGTCTTAACTATCTTGAGCAACTGCACATTTTGCCACCTCACTGTTTACCACTTTCTTCAGATTATTTATAAATATGTGTAATAGGATTGATCCCAGAACAGATCCCTTGTGGACACCACTAGTTACCTCTCTCCTTTCTGAAAACTGACCATTTACTCCTACCTTTTGTTTCCTGTCTTTTAAACAGTTCTCAATCCATGAAAGGACCTTCCCTCTTATCCCATGACAACTAACTTTACTTAATCGCTCTCCATGATGACATTTAGCCATTTATTCCTGCTCTTCACTTCCTTTTACTGTGCAGTGAATATGTGCACATTTTCAACAATCAGAATGTCAAGAAGACAGACAGATGAGTCCTAATAAAACACAAGGGTGATGAAAGCATGGAGATTAGTATATGGAACGTTGGCAGGCTGCCTAAGGAGAATGAGTCAACCCAGATCCACATGTGAATAGCTAGTTACCTAGGTGGCTGGGGAGCAGTTAATTAGTTTTGGAACACCTGGGTCTATACAGGCTTCTGAGAGCTCAGTCAAGAGGAATATAGAGAAGAAGCTTGTAAAGAGAGGCACTTCTTAGGTGAGCTGATTAGAGAGGCCACTAGAAAAGGGGACCTAGGAGAAGTGTTTCTGGAAGGTGAAGGTCCCCAAAAGGCAAACCCTCAAGGACGCCCCATCCCAATGTTACTATCTGGTAAGATCTTTTCAAGAGGTCCACTTGGTTAGGGAAGAGCTCAAAGGATTGTTCTTTGATGGGGCCTCAAGTCCAAGGAAGGAGGATGGAGGACCCTTCCACTGGTGACACCAGGAGGCCTCTGATTAAATAACTAGATCCTTGAAGGGGCAGTGTTAACTGTATACAAGGGTGTGATGGAACTGACTGAGATTCCACGGGGCGAGGGGGGGGTGATGAAAACAGGGATGCAACAACTGTGATTCTGCACTGGCATTCATTTATTCAGTTAAAGAGTGTTTGTTGCATCCTAACAACTGAAACGTGTATAATTCTGGATCAGAGAAATAGACGATGGCAGCTTTTGGCTTCTGTTTGCAAGGGGGAAATCAGCAACCTCTCAGCACAAAAGAGAAACTCTCTGTACCCTGCTCTCAGGGTATTTTCTTTACGAAGATTGTATTTGTATAATATACTGCACAGAGAAGTGACGGGTGCAAACAAGCAAAGAAATGAGAGAAGAGTTCTTGTTCCAATGCTAAACACGCAATCTAGCAGAGCTTGCACCAGAGCCCTGGTCACACATAACGGAGTACAGTAGCTTAAGTCTCACAGTGCAGCAGTTGCCATAGTGAAGGCAGCTATCTGTGGCACAATGTTATTCAATACAATATTAAACAGCATCAAGAAATCTGAATGAGTCTCTAGTCTGAGAGCTTTGGCCTAAGTAATCCTTAATCAAGCTGCTTATTTAATACATACAACAGCTTCAGTGGATCACACTGTAAACCCCACAAGTGGTTCCCCCCTCTCCCCCACCTTCATGGCTGACAATAGTTACATAACCTAGCAGGATTCCTGTGTTTATATATGCCTTCTGCCTACCAAACCCGAGCAATGGAAAGCTACAACACATGACTGCAACAACGAAGAAAGAAACCCTGGGTTTTTGTTATTCCTGACTGAGCAGAGTGCTTTAAAAATCTGTCTCTGCACCTTTCTGATTTGCATACTGTCTTGATGCCTAAGTTCTGACAGTTTCTAGATTGAGAGTGATCATGAGGGCAGTAGGATTAAAAATAGTCCAAAGGCATGTTAATAATCTGCATTAGTCAGCTCTGCTTATACTGGAGAACGGGGGTCACATCCATAACCTCACTGTGTAAACAGAACAGTTTTTACCAACCAAGCCATATGCTTTCCTGAATACAAACAGAAAAAGCCCGGTATTATTCATATGAAAATCCAAGCCTCCTCTTAAGCAAGTTAATCAATTATTAACAAGAATACAATTTTTTCCCTCAGATGTGGTAAAGCAAAGCACTGGAGGATGTCTCAATAGGATAGTATTAGATAATCTAGTCCATTGTACAAAACAAAGTATGATAAACAAGGCAGTGGCTTAGAAATCTGTATCTGCACTCCTCACGTGTTGTCTATTTATATCATTACAGCCTCGGGATGGGGTTTCTGCTTCATGCCCAGAAAAGATGAATTGCCAGTATGATAAGACATGTTATAGATTATCCATCTCTACATTACCTACATGAGTGTTCTAGAGAGTAATCATCTTGGAGAGGGTATCTGATTATAGGTGATGAGCACTAACAGCATCATTAACATGTACACATTGGCTGCATCTAGACTGGCAAGTTTTTCCGCAAAAGCAGCTGTTTTTGCGGGAAAACTTGCCAGCTGTCTACACTGGCCGCTTGAATTTGTGCAAGAACACTGACGATCTAATGTAAGATTGTCAGTGTTCTTGCCCAAATACTATGCTGCTCCCGTTTGGGAAAAAGCTCTCTTGCGCAAATGTATTTGCGCAAGAGGGCCAGTGTAGATAGCTAAAAACAGTTTTGTGGAAAAAAGCCCCAATGGTGATAATGGTGATTGGGGCTTTCTTGCGCAAAACCACGTCTAGATTGGCACGGAAGCTTTTCCGCAAAAAGTGCTTTTGCGCAAAAGCATCCATGCCAATCTAGATGCTCTTTTCCACAAATGCTTTTAACGGAAAAACTTTTCCGTTAAAAGCATTTGTGGAAAATCATGCCAGTCTAGACGCAGCCATTGAGTATACTCGTGGCCTGGCTCTACAACCTTCAGAGCACTTAGCTCCTCACAGCATATTAGTACAGCATCCCACCTGTGTGCAGGTGAAGGGTTTCACAAAGAAGAGACTAGTATGAAACGTGGGTTATGTATACAGACCCTAAAGTACAGCATGCTCTTACTTAAGAGATAAGGTTTGAGCCAATCATCATTCTTATCCTGATGATTAAAAAGAATTGGACCGAGGAGAGTAAAATGGAGGATGGGGTAACAGTGGCATGTTCAGGCGATGTTTGCATCTTGTTGGTTTGGGGTCCCTGCAGAGATCCCTGCTGTGCAATAGTACCACTTCTTTTTGTTTCCATTCAGCGGGCTAGAGACAGGGCTGAGGGAGTAGCAGGGGAGAGCTGAATGTTCACGAAAGTGAATGCAGGAAAGGAAAAGGGAAGGGCAAGAGAAAATGGAAAGAAGCCGTGAGGAGAAAGGAGATGAAGAAGGGCAGAGTGCTCAGAAAGCCTAAAGTGCAGGAGCAGAGAGGTATGAAAGTCAGAGGCTGCGTCTACACTGGCATGATTTTGCGCAAATACTTTTAACGGAAAAGTATTTGCGCAAGAGAGCGTCTCTATACTGGCATGTGCCTTTGTGCAAAAGATTTGCTTTTGCGCAAAAGCATCCGTGCCAATGTAGACATTCTCTTGTGCAAGAAAGCTCTGATGGCCATTTTAGCCACCGGGCTTTCTTGCGCTAGAAATTGATATTACCTGTCTACACTGGCTTCTTGCGCAACTTATCCCTGAGCGGGAGCGTCAGAGTGTTTGCACAAGAAGCACTGATTTCATGCAGTAGAACATCAGTGTTCTTGTGCAAATACTCATGGCCAGTGTAGACAGGCGGCAAGATAATGCACAAAAGGGGCCGCTTTTGCGCAAAATCTTGCCAATGTAGACACAGCCAGAGAGTGCTGGGAAGATGTGACAGGCTCCCCATACCTGAGTATAGGGGCAAATGGCAGGATAGAAATGTTCTGATGCCAGGAAGCTGCTAGCATGTGCAGGCAGCGCCCACATTGCTTGATGTGGATCAGGCCAGCAGAGGGGAAGTCCAGGATGGGGCTGCAGGCCTGTGTGCATGTTAGCAACTCTCATTTCCTCCCTTCAGATGGAACAAAGGGGACATAGGACTTTCTAGAGCGTCTCTTATGGCACAGCAGGTGGAAGCATTGATTTGGCAAGGGAGAAGCAGGGAGGAAGGGCCCGATTCTGGTTCAGGGCTGTGGCTGCAGGGCTGCCTAAGGCATTGGCCAGCCTTGCACCTCCTACGCCCTGAGGCATTTCTGGCACTCGGAGAAACCCGGGGAAAGCAGGACCCACCTCCAGAGGGGCCATGGGCCCGGCACATGAAGCCGGCGGTTTGCTCGCCCGCCTGAGCAGCACAACAAGCCCGTCTGGGCTCGGCCGTGCGCTGCCACCGGCACAGTCACGACTGGGATCCACCCACAGGGATCCCCCCGCACCTGCCCCTCCCTTGCCCGGGGGGACGCGGCCATTTGCCGCGACGTGGTATGTTGGGGGCTCGGCCCCCCCGCCCGGCCCGCCCGGCCCGCAGCCCTGAACTCACCAGCGGCCCCTCCTCGGGAGAGCAGCGGAGCGGAGCTGCGGCGCCTGCTGCCCGCGCTGCTTGCGCAAGAGACCGGGGCGGGCTCCAGGCGGCGCGGGCGGAGCCGGGCTCCCAGCCAAGCGCCAGCTGCGGTACCCGGCCAGGGACCCGCCTCCCTGCGCGCAGCCCGCCGAGCCCCCAAAGCCTGGCTGCCCCCAAACCGGCCCTGCCCCCTGGCTGCCCCCAAACCAGCCCTGCCCCCTGGCTGCCCCCGGCCCCCAAACCGGCCCTGCCCCCTGGCTGCCCCCCAAACCGGCCCTGCCCCCTGGCTGCCCCCCGCCCCCAAACCAGCCCTGCCCCCTGGCTGCCCCCCAAACCGGCCCTGCCCCCTGGCTGCCCCCAAACCGGCCCTGCCCCCAAACCGGCCCTGCCCCCTGGCTGCCCCCAAACCGGCCCCGCCCCCTGGCTGCCCCCAAACCGGCCCTGCCCCCTGGCTGCCCCCCGCCCCCAAACCGGCCCTGCCCCCTGGCTGCCCCCCGCCCCCAAACCAGCCCTGCCCCCTGGCTGCCCCCAAACCGGCCCTGCCCCCAAAACCGGCCCTGCCCCCTGGCTGCCCCCAAACCGGCCCTGCCCCCAAACCGGCCCCGCCCCCTGGCTGCCCCCCGCCCCCAAACCGGCCCTGCCCCCTGGCTGCCCCCAAACCGGCCCTGCCCCCTGGCTGCCCCCGGCCCCCAAACCGGCCCCGCCCCCTGGCTGCCCCCAAACCGGCCCTGCCCCCTGGCTGCCCCCCGCCCCCAAACCAGCCCTGCCCCCTGGCTGCCCCCCAAACCGGCCCTGCCCCCCAAACCGGCCCTGCCCCCTGGCTGCCCCCCAAACCGGCCCTGCCCCCGGCCCCCAAACCGGCCCTGCCCCCTGGCTGCCCCCAAACCGGCCCTGCCCCCGGCTGCCCCCCAAACCGGCCCTGCCCCCTGGCTGCCCCCCGCCCCCAAACCGGCCCTGCCCCCTGGCTGCCCCCCGCCCCCAAACCAGCCCTGCCCCCTGGCTGCCCCCAAACCGGCCCTGCCCCCTGGCTGCCACCCGCCCCCAAACCGGCCCTGCCCCCTGGCTGCCCCCCAAACCAGCCCTGCCCCCGGCCCCCAAACCGGCCCTGCCCCCTGGCTGCCCCCGGCCCCCAAACCAGCCCTGCCCCCTGGCTGCCCCCGGCCCCCAAACCGGCCCTGCCCCCTGGCTGCCCCCGGCCCCCAAACCGGCCCTGCCCCCTGGCTGTCCCCCGCCCCCAAACCGGCCCTCCCCCTGGCTGCCCCCCGGCCCCCAAACCAGCCCTCCCCCTGGCTGCCCCCGGCCCCCAAACCAGCCCTGCCCCCTGGCTGCCCCCCAAACCGGCCCTGCCCCCTGGCTGCCCCCGGCCCCCAAACCGGCCCTGACCCCTGGCTGCCCCCGGCCCCCAAACCGGCCCTGCCCCCTGGCTGCCCCCCGGCCCCCAAACCGGCCCTGCCCCCTGGCTGCCCCCAAACCGGCCCTGCCCCCTGGCTGCCCCCGGCCCCCAAACCAGCCCTGCCCCCTGGCTGCCCCCCAAACCGACCCTGCCCCCTGGCTGCCCCCGGCCCCCAAACCGGCCCTGCCCCCTGGCTGCCCCCCGGCCCCCAAACCGGCCCTGCCCCCTGGCTGCCCCCAAACCGGCCCTGCCCCCTGGCTGCCCCCGGCCCCCAAACCGGCCCTGCCCCCTGGCTGCCCCCCGGCCCCCAAACCGGCCCTGCCCCCTGGCTGCCCCCAAACCGGCCCTGCCCCCGGCTGCCCCCCAAACCGGCCCTGCCCCCTGGCTGCCCCCCGCCCCCAAACCGGCCCTGCCCCCTGGCTGCCCCCCGCCCCCAAACCAGCCCTGCCCCCTGGCTGCCCCCAAACCGGCCCTGCCCCCTGGCTGCCACCCGCCCCCAAACCGGCCCTGCCCCCTGGCTGCCCCCCAAACCAGCCCTGCCCCCGGCCCCCAAACCGGCCCTGCCCCCTGGCTGCCCCCGGCCCCCAAACCAGCCCTGCCCCCTGGCTGCCCCCGGCCCCCAAACCGGCCCTGCCCCCTGGCTGCCCCCGGCCCCCAAACCGGCCCTGCCCCCTGGCTGCCCCCGGCCCCCAAACCGGCCCTGCCCCCTGGCTGTCCCCCGCCCCCAAACCGGCCCTCCCCCTGGCTGCCCCCCGGCCCCCAAACCAGCCCTCCCCCTGGCTGCCCCCGGCCCCCAAACCAGCCCTGCCCCCTGGCTGCCCCCCAAACCGGCCCTGCCCCCTGGCTGCCCCCGGCCCCCAAACCGGCCCTGACCCCTGGCTGCCCCCGGCCCCCAAACCGGCCCTGCCCCCTGGCTGCCCCCCGGCCCCCAAACCGGCCCTGCCCCCTGGCTGCCCCCAAACCGGCCCTGCCCCCTGGCTGCCCCCGGCCCCCAAACCAGCCCTGCCCCCTGGCTGCCCCCCAAACCGACCCTGCCCCCTGGCTGCCCCCGGCCCCCAAACCGGCCCTGCCCCCTGGCTGCCCCCGGCCCCCAAACCGGCCCTGCCCCCTGGCTGCCCCCAAACCGGCCCTGCCCCCTGGCTGCCCCCGGCCCCCAAACCGGCCCTGCCCCCTGGCTGCCCCCCGGCCCCCAAACCGGCCCTGCCCCCTGGCTGCCCCCCAAACCGGCCCTGCCCCCTGGCTGCCCCCGGCCCCCAAACCGGCAAAGCCCCCTGGCTGCCCCCCAAACCGACCCTGCCCCCTGGCTGCCCCCGGCCCCCAAACCGGCCCTGCCCCCTGGCTGCCCCCCGCCCCCAAACCGGCCCTGCCTCCTGGCTGCCCCCGGCCCCTAAACCGGCCCTGCCCCTGGCTGCCCCCCAAACCGGCCCTACCCCCTGACTGCCCCCCGCCCCCAAACCGGCCCTGCCCCCTGGCTGCCCCCCGCCCCCAAACCGGCCCTGCCTCCTGGCTGCCCCCGGCCCCCAAACCGGCCCTGCCCCCTAGCTGCCCCCCGCCCCCAAACCAACCCTGACCCCTGGCTGCCCCCGCCCCCAAACCGGCCCTGCCCCCTGGCTGCCCCCCAAACCGGCCCTGCCCCCGGCCCCCAAACCGGCCCTGCCCCCTGGCTGCCCCCCAAACAGGCCCTGCCCCCTGGCTGCCCCCGGCCCCCAAACCGGCCCTGCCCCCTGGCTGCCCCCCGCCCCCAAACCGGCCCTGCCCCCTGGCTGCCCCCGGCCCCCAAACCAGCCCTGCCCCCTGGCTGCCCCCCAAACCGGCCCTGCCCCCTGGCTGCCCCCCAAACCGGCCCTGATCCCTGACTGCCCCCCGCCCCCAAACCGGCCCTGCCCCCTGGCTGCCCCCCGCCCCCAAACCAGCCCTGCCACCTGGCTGCCCCCCGCCCCCAAACCAGCCCTGCCCCCTGACTGCCCCCCGCCCCCAAACCGGCCCTGCCCCCTGGTTGCCCCCCGCCCCCAAACCGGCCCTGCCACCTGGCTGCCCCCCGCCCCCAAACCGGCCCTGATCCCTGACTGCCCCCCGCCCCCAAACCAGCCCTACCCCCTGGCTGCCCCCCACCCCCAAACCAGCCCTACCCCTGGCTGCCCCCTGCCCCCAAACCGGCCCTGCCCCCTGGCTGCCCCCCGCCCCCAAACCGGCCCTGATCCCTGACTGCCCCCCGCCCCCAAACCGGCCCTGCCCCCTGACTGCCCCCTGGCCGCCCCCCCAAACCGGCCCTGCCCCCTGGCTGCCCCCGGCCCCCAAACCAGCCCTGCCCCCTGACTGCCCCCTGGCCGCCCCCCAAACCAGCCCTGCCCCCTGGCTGCCCCCCGCCCCCAAACCAGCCCTACCCCCTGGCTGCCCCCCGCCCCCAAACCAGCCCTGCCCCCTGGCTGCCCCCCAAACCGGCCCTGCCCCCTGGCTGCCCCCCAAACCGGCCCTGCCCCCCAAACGGGCCCTGCCCCCTGGCTGCCCCCCGCCCTCAAACCAGCCCTTCCCCCTGGCTGCCCCCCAAACCGGCCCTGCCCCCCAAACCAGCCCTGCCCCCTGGCTGCCCCCCAAACCGGCCCTGCCCCCCAAACCGGCCCTGCCCCCTGGCTGCCCCCCGCCCCCAAACCGGCCCTGATCCCTGGCTGCCCCCCGCCCCCAAACCGGCCCTGCCTCCTGGCTGCCCCCGGCCCCCAAACCGGCCCTGCCCCCTAGCTGCCCCCCGCCCCCAAACCAACCCTGACCCCTGGCTGCCCCCGCCCCCAAACCGGCCCTGCCCCCTGGCTGCCCCCCAAACCGGCCCTGCCCCCTGGCTGCCCCCCAAACCGGCCCTGCCCCCCAAACGGGCCCTGCCCCCTGGCTGCCCCCCGCCCTCAAACCAGCCCTTCCCCCTGGCTGCCCCCCAAACCGGCCCTGCCCCCCAAACCGGCCCTGCCCCCTGGCTGCCCCCCGCCCCCAAACCGGCCCTGATCCCTGACTGCCCCCCGCCCCCAAACCGGCCCTACCCCCTGGCTGCCCCCCGCCCCCAAACCAGCCCTCCCCCTAGCTGCCCCCCCAAACCGGCCCTGCCCCCTGGCTGCCCCCCAAACCGGCCCTGACCCCTGGCTGCCCCCGGCCCCCAAACCGGCCCTGACCCCTGGCTGCCCCCCGGCCCCCAAACCGGCCCTGCCCGCTGGCTGCCCCCCGGCCCCCAAACCGGCCCTGACCCCTGGCTGCCCCCCGGTCTCCAAACCGGCCCTGCCCGCTGGCTGCCCCCCGCCCCCAAACCGGTCCTGCCCCCTGGCTGCCCCCCAAACCGGTCCTGCCCCCTGGCTGCCCCCCAAACCGGCCCTGCCCCCTGGCTGCCCCCCGCCCCCAAACCGGCCCTGCCCCCTGACTGCCCCCCGCCCCCAAACCGGCCCTGCCCCCTGGCTGCCCCCCGCCCCCAAACCTGCCCTGCCCCCTGGCTGCCCCCCAAACCAGCCCTGCCCCCTGCCTCCAAACCAGCCCTGCCCCCTGACTGCCCCCCAAACCGGCCCTGACCCCTGGCTGCCCCCCCAAACCGGCCCTGATCCCTGACTGCCCCCGCGCCCCCAAACTGGCCCTGCCCCCTGGCTGCCCCCGGCCCCCAAACCAGCCCTGCCCCTCACTCCCCCCTGCCCCCAAGCCGGCCCTGCCCCCTGACTGCCCCCCGCCCCCAAACCAGCCCTGACCCCTGGCTGCCCCCTGCCCCCAAACCGGCCCTGCCCACTGACCGCCCCCCGCCCCCAAGCCGGCCCTGCCCCCTGCCTGCCTCCGGCCCCCAAACCGGCCCTGCCCCCTTGCTGCCCCCCGCCCCCAAACCGGCCCTGCGCCCTTACTGCTCCCCGCCGCCAAACCGGACCTGCCCCCTGGCTGCCCCCCCAAACCGGCCCTGCCCCCTGACTGCCCCCCGCCTCCAAACCAGCCCTGCCCTCTGACTGCCCCCCGCCCCCAAACCGGCCCTGCCCCCTGGCTGCCCCCGCCCCCAAACCGGCCGTGCCCCTCACTGCCCCCCAAACCAGCCCTGCCCCCCGCCCCCAAACCGGCCCTGACCTCTGGCTGCCCCCCCAAACCGGCCCTGCCCCCTGGCTGCCCCCCGCCCCCAAACCAGCCCTGACCCCTGACTGCTCCCCGCCCCCAAACCAGCCCTGACCCCTGGCTGCCCCCCAAACCGGCCCTGCCCCCTGGCTGCCCCCCGCCCCCAAACCAGTCCTGCCCCCTGGCTGCCCCCGAATCCGGCCCTGCCCCCTGGCTGCCCCCGCCCCCAAACCAGCCCTGCCCCCTGGCTGCCCCCCGCCCCCAAACCAGCCCTGCCCCCTGACTGCCCCCCGCCCCCAAACCGGCCCTGCCCCCTGACTGCCCCCCCAAACCGACCCTGCTCCCTGACTGCCCCCGCCCCCAAACCGGCCCTGCCCCCTGACTGCCCCACGCCCCCAAACCGGCCCTGCCCCCTGGCTGACCCCAGCTCCCAAACCAGCCCTGCCCCTCACTGTCCCCTGCCCCCAAACCGGTCCTACCCCCTGAGCTCCTCACACAATCCAACCCAAACTCCTGCACCCTCACATCCACAAGCCTGCGGCTTGCTCAGCACCCCAACCCTCCACCTGAGCCCAAGACTCTCCAGCATGGAGCCACCTCCCTTAGCCAGCATCCCCTTCTCCACTCCCTCCCGGATGGGGGGGCTGTGTTAACCCCCGCAGCGCTGGCCAGCAGCGCCCTCCCCCCTGTGGCCACGGGGCCCTGCACCGTCAGGCTTGGCCTGCCCCGGGCAGCCCCGGGCTGAGTGCCAGTGGTAGCCGGGCTGGGCCCACCTGGACACATGCATCCTGCCTTTGAGAGTATGTATAGAGCATCATCAACAACCATGGGCTCAATGCCCGTTGGTGTCCGATGCCTCCCTCACTATTTCCTTCCATTCTTTCCCTGTCCAGTTAACATTTCTATAAATCTAAACAAATAAATATTCCTACATTTACAACACAAAAAGTTAAATATAAACATAAAATGCTCTTTCTGGAAGGCTGCAATGTACCATGACTTTATTTCTTACAATCCAAAGCTCTTACATGCAAAAACCAAAACAACCCACAAGAGAGACAAAGCCAGGCTGCTCTTTAAGGCAGAGAGAGTGGCGCTTTCAGACTGACTGCAGAAGATCTGGGTCACGTGCTTTCCCTATACTGTCCTCCTACCCTGCTAGCAGGGCCAGGAAACATTTTACTCTTAATTTGTGACAGTTGGTAGTTTTAGCACAGCTTTCAGTACGTTACAAAACTAAACATTACTAAAGTCCAGCAACTGGAGACTATCGCTGTTTGGGACAGGACTTAAACATATACTTAAGTCTCACTTGACATGCTTACGGGCAGTTCTAGCTAGGGGTATGTTCCTGAGGAGCAGGGTTGCCAGATGGTTTAACCAAAAATACTGAACACTCCTCCTCCCCCCAAAAACAAAAAATTCTGTGGAGAAAAAAAAAGGGAGAGACCAAAGTTGTTGAGCAAAAAAAAAAACCCAGCTTTTGAGGCTTTTTGGTCCTAACAGGCTGCCAGTGGCTACCCACCATCTTGTCTCCCAGACAGCTCCCCTGCAGAACCCACTAAGCACCCGGGATTTTCGCCTCCTGGCTGGGAAAAAATCAGAAAATACTGGACATTTTAGATGTCCAGTATTTTCTGAATTTTTTTACCAGACGAGAGGCGAAACTACCAGACTGTCCGGGTCAATACCGGACACCTGGTAACCCTACTGAGGAGAGATAGCAAGCTTGGGACCCTGATCTTGGTTGGAGCCTTAAGCATTTCTGTAATACAAATGATTCAGGGCCCCATCCTGAGCACCATTTACATGACTGCAGCAGACATATAAGCACAGTACAGGATAAACCAGCTATGCGTAAGGAATTTGCTAATCTTGGTCACACCAGGCTGACTGCATTTGCATAAGCTTTCTTCCCTAGCAGCTCAGATTGTATTCTGGTGCTTCTCTTTGGAAGCGACTGTGGTAGCAAACGTTCTACCTACACTCTAGCAACCCTGCTATTGGTGGTGTTCTTATTAGCTTGTCCCTAACCCTTGTACAGTGTGGGGAGAGAGGGGAAGGCAAAGGAGGCTCATGCTTTGGTATAGATCTTTCTTTCCATTACAATAACTAGCCAGTAAACCCCCTCGGAAGCTTACACAAAGATCCCACTATCTCAAGTGAAAAAGCTAGCAGGCTGCATGACTCATTCCCACATTACCATGGTTTAGAGAGAACTAAACAACAACCTTTTACAGTGCAGCAGAATCTGCAATAATTTCTCCTGCCCGTTGAGTCTTTCTTTTGCTCCTTTGTATTCTTTTTCTACAAAGAACAGGCAGTAGCAGCTACTTCATTTGCTCCTCAGGATGGTGAACTCAAGTCTTGACCAAGAGAAATCCCCAATTTATGGAGCAGAATCATTTTCAGAATAGTCTGCATAAGCAAAAGAGAGCAATACACTGAAATGGTTCAACTGATGTGCTTTTCAAATAGGACATTAAAAAAGCGCCTGTTTAAACTATATTTTTCCTTCACAAAATCTTTTGGCCTAGATTTTTTTCCTGGTGGAAATGGGTGTGTCAGAGGTCTGACTTTGGGCTTTCTGCTGCTTCAGTTTCACCATGTTGGGATCCTCAGTAACTTCACAGAGGCTTTTCAGTGTCAGGTAGGGTCTGTCTACACTACAGCACTAATTCAAACTAACTTAATTTGAATTAGTTAATTCGAACTAAGCTAATTCGAACTAGTGCATCTAGACCTAAAAACTAGTTCGAATTAGCATTTTGCTCATTCGAACTAGCATGTCCACATTGAGTGGACCCTGAACCGAGGTTAAGGATGGCCGGAAGCAGTGCCGGCAGGGCATCAGATGAGGACTTAGAGCGTGGAGCTGCTGTCTCAGGCTGGCCAAGGGCTGTGCTTAAAGGGACCCGACCCCCACCCCGGACAGACAGTTCTCAGGGGTGCCCCGCTTGCAAAGCAGTCCTGGCTTGGAGTGCCCTGAGTGCCCACATTTGGCACACCACAGCACTTGGCAATCAGCCGGGCTGCACTTGCTGCAGGCTGCCATCTAGGAGGGTCAATCGGGGGGCTGCAGGAGAGTTTCCACCCCGAGGAGCTCACAGAGCCAGCCCAGTCCTCCCCATCGGGGGCTCGTACCCCATTCCTCCCTCACCTCCTTCCAATTACCCCTCCCTAGCCCCCCTTCCTGATGGACAAAATAAAGGACACGTGTGGTCAAAAATAGAAACTCTCTTTATTTAACAAAACTCGGGGAGACTGGGAAAAGGAGGTGGGAGAGGGGAAGAGAGAGGGTAGGAGAGGGGAAGGCATCTAAAATGATCAGGGGTTGGAACAGGTCCCATATGAAGAGAGGCTAAAGAGACTGGGACTTTTCAGATTAGAAAAGAGGAGACTGAGGGGGGATATGATAGAGGTCTATAAAAGCATGAGTGGTGTGGAGAGGGTGCATAAAGAAAAGTTCTCCATTAGTTCCCATAATAGAAGGAATAGAGGACACCAAATGAAATGAATGGGTAGCAGGCTTCAAACTAATAACAGAAAGTTGTTCTTCACAAAGCAAATAGTTAACCTGTGGAACTCCTTGCTGCAGGAGGCTGCGAAGGCTAGAACTAGAACAGAGTTGAAAGAGAAGTTAGATAAATTCATAGAGGTTGGGTCCATGGAGTGGTATTAGCCAGGGGGTAGAAATGGTGTCCCTGGCCTCTGTTAGTGGAAGGCTGGAGATGGATGGCACGAGACAAATGGCTTGGTCACTGTCTTCGGTCCATCCCCTTCAGGGTCCCTAGGGTTGGCCGCTGTTGGAAGACAGGCTACTGGGCTAGATGGACCTTTGGCCTGACCCAGTACGGCCATTCTAAGCTCAGGGCTCAGGGTCGGGGGTCTCACTGAACCACCCTGATTTTCATGCAAACCTGCTCCTGGGTGGCCAGACTGGCAGCTATCCTGCCCTAGACGGCCACTTTCCTGTGCCTAGTGCGGAGGTCGTGGATGAGGTCCACGATGTCCGCAGTAGACCAGGTGGGCGCCCGCCTCTTGCGGACCTGGGCAGGCTCCTGGGAAGAGGCGGAGGGCTGGGTGGCAGTGGGTGGCTGGTTCGTGCCGTGCCAGATGCAGGGTCTGCTGGCTGGGTGCTGGCAGGCTTGCACCTGGCATGGGCAGCCTAGCCAGACCGTGCCCCTTTAAGGGCTCCGGGGCCGGGAGGGGGGCAGACGAGTTTCCCTGGTGGTGCCCAGAGTGGCCACCAGGGCAAGCTGGGGAAGGGCTAGCCTCCCACTAGTTCGAATTAAGTGGCTACACACCCCTTAATTCAAACTACTTAATTCGAACTAGGCGTTAGTCCTCGTGGAATGAGGTTTACCTAGTTCGACTTAAGTGCTCCGCTAGTTCGAATTGAGTTCGAACTAGCGGTTTGTCTGTGTAGCGCCTATCAAAGTTAATTCGAATTAACGGCTGTTAGTTCGAATTAACTTTGTAGTGTAGACAGACCCGTAATGGCCTTCCTTCTGGGGGGATTTATTGACAAAGATCTCTACTTGCCTTGGCTCTCTACTGCTCAGCCCTGTGCCTGAGAGCTAAGGAGAGTCTCTTTGTGTGGAGCAAATTTGTGCTGCATGCAGATGGGTCAGGGCGGTGGCTCCCTTCTGTCTGCCATACCGCTGTTCCTCCCTGCTCCCTACCATGCAGCACTCCCAGGGCTACAGTGTCTGTGCTTCTCTCCCTTCTTGTCTCCTGAGAGGCACCAAATGGCGACAGTTCATCTCCCCAGCTGGAGAAAATAAGCAAAGTGAAGTTGGACCCATCTGCCTTAAAGGGCTAGTCACTCTATAATACAATGTAACCTCACTGAAGTCAACAGAGCTGCACAATTTACACCAGCTCATGAATTAGCTTGTTGATTCTAGTCCTTGGAAAGGAAAAGACCATTGGATTTAGGGGACATACAGAAGGGTGTTCTTGCAATATGGGGACAAATCCTCCCTCTGGATGCAGATGTCCTGCTATTCCCATGAGTGAGCCTGGTTCACTATTACCTTGTGCCTTGTGTAATTATTTGCACCAATACAAAGTGAGCAGGACTCGCTACCATGCTGAACTGATCAGGTTTTGTATCTGCTTTGCACAAGCGTAAATGACACCATGAAGGATAGGGCAGTGATGAATTGAGCACAACATCGGTAGAACTTCTATACATACAAAGAGTCTAAGGCCTATACTAGGGCTGTGTCTACACTGGCATGAATTTCCGGAAATGCTTAAAACAGAACAGTTTTCTGTTATAAGTATTTCCGGAAAAAGAGCATCTACACTGGCAGGCTGCTTTTCCAGAAAAGTCCTTTGTCTGGAAAAGCGTCTGTGGCCAAGGTTGCGTCATTTTCGCGATCGGGGCTTTTTTCCGGAAAAGACTACTGTGCTGTCTACACTGGCCCTTTTCCGGAACAGTTTTCTGGAAAAAGGACTTTTGCCCGAGCGGGAGCAGCATAGTTTTTCTGGAAAAGCAGCTGATTTCTTACAGTAAATCGTCACTGCTTTTCCGGACATTCAAGGGGCCAGTGTAGACAGCTCGCAGCTGTCTAAGTGGCCCAGTGTAGACACAGCCTAGGAGTTTAGGTTGAATTTAGCCACATAAGGTCAATTTTCCAAACAATGAGTCCACACTACCAAACCTGTTCCATTGACTTTAACAGCTGCTGAAGTCAATTTCAATATTCCTGCTTTTACAAGGAGTAACACAAATTTCAACCTTTCCTGGTTGAATTTACAATAGCGTGGACCCAGCATTGAGAAAGTCAACATTCTTGGTCTCTAGAGGCATCCATCCCACAGTGTTCTTCTCTGGCCGGAACTTGTCTCTTCTGCTCTCAGAAAAGCCCTGGGAAAGTTTGAATTTCATTTCCCATGTGGTCAGCTTTGTGAGCACACCTCAGAGCAGGCCAATTCACCTGAGCTGCCAGTTCCCAGGGGCAAATAAGAGTCCCAGCATGGAGTATGCAGGAGTCCCCAAGTGGTGGGGAGAGGAATCCATTCTCCCTGGGCTCAGAACCAGCAAAAGAAATACCAATATATGCAAAGATAGCAAAATTCTGGATGGAGAAAGGATGCTCCGGGGACTTCCAGCAGTGCTGTGTTAAAATAAAGGAGCTGAGGCAATGCTACAGCAAAACAAAGGAAGCAAATGGATGGTCTGTTGCATCCCCACAAACATGCCACTTCTATGACCTGCTGCATATGATCCTAGGGTGGGACCCAATCAGCTTCCCAGGCCAGGTGATGGGATCCACGCAAGCCACTCAGGGCAATGGATTGGAGGACAATGTAGTGGTGGAGGAGGAGGACAAGGAGAATGGCCAGCTGGCAAGAACCAAGAACTTTTCATCACTTTGCAGACAATTCCCTCCTCCTAGGATGTCTCACAGTGAGGCACTGATCCTTGGGAGGGTGCTTCTAGTGAGTTCATCATTTTTTTCTTGCTACAAGCAGATTAAGGCAATTGGGTGTGATGTGTGGCGTACGCTATGTCTACACAGTGCAGGGGCCCAGAACAGCTTGTTAACATGTCTACTGATGGAGCAGGAATCCCCCCTGCACATCTCCAGGAAGCTCTCAGGTAGGAACTCTTTGATCCTTCTCACAAGGCTTCTGGGGAGGCTACGTTATTCCGTACTCCCCAATAGGATACTTTCCCATGCCAAGCCAGCAGTAAATGGTCTGGTATACAAAGCGGGTGGCTGGCTCATGCCGTGCCAGGTGCAGGGTCTGCTGGCTGGGCTCTGGCAGGCTTGCAACTGGCACAAGCACTGTAGCCAGACCGTGCCCCTTTAAGGGCTCCAGGGCTGGGAGCAGGGCAGAAGAGTTTCCCTGGTGTTGGCCAGAGTGGCCACCAGGGCAAGCTGGGGAGGGCTAGCCTCCCACTAGTTCGAATTAAGTGGCTACACAGCCCTTAATTTGAACTACTTAATTTGAACTATGCATTAGTCCTCGTAGAAAGAGGTTTACCTAGTTCGAATTAAGCCCTCTGCTAGTTCTGATTTGCATTGCTCAATGCAGTTCAACATCTTTATTAATTACCTGGATGAGGGGATGGATTGCACCCTCAGCAAGTTTGCGGATGTCACTAAGCTAGGGGGAGAGGTAGATACGTTGGAGGGCAGGGATAGGGTCCAGAGTGACCTAGACAGATTAGAGGATTGGGCCACAAGAAATCTGATGAGGTTCAACAAGGACAAGTGTAGAGTCCTGCCCTTGGGACGGAAGAATCCCAAACATTTTTACAGGCTGGGGACTGACTGGCTAAGTAGCAGTTCTGCAGAAAAGGCCCTGGGGATTACAGTAGATGAGATGCTGGATATGAGTCAACAGTGTGCCCTTGTAGCCAAGAAAGCAAATGGAATATTAGGTTGCATTCAAAGGAGCATTGTCAGCAGATCTAGAGAAGTGATTACTCCCCTTTATTCAGCTCTGGTGAGGCCACATCTGGAGTACTGCATCCAGTGGGCCTCCTACTATGGAAGGATGTGGATGCATTGGAGAGGGCCCAGCGGAGGGCAACCAAAATTATTAGGGGGCTGGAGCACATGACCTACGAGGAGAGGCTGAGGGATTTGGGCTTATTTAGTCTGCAGAAAAGAAGAATGAGGGAGGATTTGAAAGCAGCCTTCAACTTCCTGAAGAGTCTGTTCTCAGTGGTGACTGATGGCAGAACAAGGAGCAATGGTCTCAAGTTGCAGTGGGGGAGGTCTAGGTTGGATATTAGGAAAAACTATTTCCCTAGGAGGGTGGGGAAGCACTGGAATGGGATACTTAGGGAGGGGGTGGAATCTCCATCCCTAGAGGTGTTTAAGTCTCAGCTTGACAAAGCCCTGGCTGGGATGATTTAGTTGGGATTGGTCCTGCTTTGGGCAGGGGGCTGGAACCAATGACCTCCTGAGGTCTCTTCCAGTCCTATGATTCTATGCTATGCTCTCCTTATAGTCCTTGTGTCTGACTGCTCAAAATCTCTGGGTAGGCACTTTGTCTTAGCCACCCACTCTAACAGATAACTTTTTCCCTTGCTTTCGCATATATAATGGTGCATACAGCTGGCTGCCGCTGCCACTACAAAGGGATTGTTGCATTTGCTGAGATCTTACCTAGTCAATAGTCTCCTAAATCTTCCCTTTAAATGCCCAAAAGCACATTCAAACTCAGTTCTGCACTTGCTCAGCCTGTAGTTGAATTGTTCCTTACTGTGGTCCAGGCTGCCCATGTATGGCTTCAGGAGTCACAGGAGCAAGGGATAGTCTGGGTCGCCCAGGATCACTATTGGAATTTCTACATCTCCCTTCAACTTTGCAAAATCCCTCTAATCTTTTCCATCCATGTATAGAATGCGTTTTGATGTGTACCAAAGCATGTGCAGATATGCACAACTAGTAGAAATATGGGTCCTCTGCTAATCAGATAGGCAGCATCTGAATCTCTCCTGAGTAGCTGCACAAGTCACAGCTTACATGGAATACTGTGGGAGTGTTTTCTCCCTACTTCTAACTTAAGTTTATTTCTGGTTGAAAAGAAAAAATAGAATGTCCTTGAAAAAATCTTCCTAGGCAGAAATTATATATGAATGTAATCTATCAAACCTAACTCATTATCATCCTCCCAATCCATCCTCTGTTATGATGTTCACCAAAAACTTGACAGGGGCTAGGGCACCACAGGAAGACTCTCTTTTGGGTATCTCCTATAGTCTTCCACTGAATATCAACCTTCTTATGGTGTCCAAATCCATGGTCAAACACAGAGAAGATGGAAGAATAACACTGAATAAGACCCAACAGAATAGTTGTTAGTGTGAATCAATAGAAAAATGTATCCTTGATAGATAGGGTTGGGACAAACTGTGAGGGGCCAACGATATGGTATATAGAGTAGGTATTGGTTAAGTGGCTGATGTGAAGAGACCACACTCTGTCATGCTGATCAATATTGTCTCAATTCCTTGTATTCCCCCATCATCCTGTTTGCATCCATATGTTGTGTCGGGTCTTAGACATGGATTGTATCTCATTGTGGGCGGGGACTGGCTTGGTTTTTCGGTTTTGTTTCTACTGTTTTGTGTTGGAGCAGTCATGGAATATTGCAGTTGTCTTTATGTTTCCCACCACAGCAGCTCAGAACTCAGGCTTAGATCTCAGATCTGTCCCATGGATGAGAGTCTGAGATCAGAGATTTTTCCTTTTTCTCATTAGGCTGTCCCAGCTCCCAGGCTGAAGAGCCTCACCTGCCCTGAGCTCTCTGGTTAATTTTAAAAGGCACCAGATAGCTCCATTTAACACCACTTTTAGTAAACACCTTTTCCACAGGGGAGAATCTATCAGATTCACCAACCTTTTCAAGGAGTGAGGCGTTCATCCCCAAATAACCGCACCATGCCATAACAGCCCTTTTCAATCCTATCCCTTCCAAATACTGGTCTTCCTTTCTCCCCTTCCTTTCTCCCCTCAGCACCACCAACGTGGTATGGTAACTTCCGATGGTCAACAGCTATCAAATATATCTGGTACGCAGCCAGAGAAGAGATACCCTGACAAAGATCAAAGTATATTTTGAATCCTTTACCATAGTTGTCTTTGAATTATTGGCCATTGCCCCAGTATCATTCCATCAGCTCCCTAGTTAAGATTAAAGCAAAGAAAGCTGAGGATTCAGGTCCTGACCTTGTCAGCTATCGACATCTCTGTTTTGTGTAGATGCAGATGTTACTATATATTTTAGATATGTGTCTTTCTGTCCTTCTGTCTGTGAGGGTATGTCTAAACTAGCTCGTTAGTTCGACCTAGGTAGGCAAATGAGGGCAACCGGAGTTGCAAATGAAGCCCGGGATTTAAATATCCTGGGCTTCATTTGCATGTTCCCGGGCGCTGCCATTTTTAATTCCTCCTTAGTCCTAACTCCGTGCCCACGGCTACACGCGGCACGGAGTAGGTAGTTCGAATTAGAGATCCTAATTCAAACTACCGTTACTCCTCATTCCACGAGGAGTACCGGTACTTCTCGAACTACCATCATTCCACAAGGAGTACCGGTACTTCTCAAACTACCATCATTCCACGAGGAGTAACAGTAGTTCAAATTGGGATCTCTAATTCAAACTATCCACTCCGTGTCGCGTGTAGCCGTGGGCACAGAGTTCAGACTAAGGGGGATTTAAAAATGGCAGCGCCCGGGAACATGCAAATGAAGCCCAGGATATTTAAATCCCGGGCTTCATTTGCAACCCCGGTTGCCCTCATTTGCCTACCTAGCTCGAACTAACGAGCTAGTGTAGACATACCCTGAGTCCATTCAAGCCTCCTCCTAAGCAATAAGAGCTAGGACCTCCAAATTTGCTATACAGCTTCCTCTTAAAGCAAGGTCAGGGTTTGGTTGTGTCAGGATAATGGAATGTGCCTAGAATGTGATTGTTTCATGTCAAATGGAAAGGAAGGGGTGTGAGAGCAGGGACCACAGGGGTGCAGTGAACAAGGGGACAGGAATGGCCACAGGGAGGCAGCAAGTACCGCAGCAAGCAGTCACTGGCCAGCAGCACCCTCCACCCCAGGCCAATCATCTGGGATCTCTCCCGATCTCCACGACCTTTCAAAGATAATAGCCAAAGGCTCCTCAATGGCATTTGCCAACTCCCTCAGTACCCTCGGATGCACTAAGTCCGGACCCATGGATTTATGTACGTTTAGCTTTTCTAAATAGTTCCTAACCTGTTCTTTACCCACCAAGGGCTGTCCATCTTCTTCCCATCTTGTGTCATTTAGCGCAGAAGTCCAGCAGCCGACCTTGTCCGTGAATAGAGGCAAAGAAAGCATTGAGTACTTCAGCTTTCCCCACATCCTCTGTCACTAAATTACTTCCTTCATCCAGTAGGGGCCGCACACCCTCTCTAATCACCTTCTTCTTGTTAACATGCCTGTAGAAACCTTTCTTGTTATCCTTCACATCCTTAGCCAGTCGCAATTCCATTTGTGCTTTTGCCTTCCTGATAACCCCCCGGCATTCTCGAGCTATACATTTAAACCCCTCCCTGGTCATTTGTCCAAGTTTCCACTTTCTGTAAGCTTCCTTTTTGTGCTTAAGTTCACCAAGGATTTCCCCTGTAAGTCAATCCGGTCTCCTACCAGGTTTGCCTCTCTTGCTACGCGTCGGGATGGTTTCTTTCTGTGCCTTCAATAAGGCTTCTTTAAAATACTGCCAGCTGTCCTGGACTCCTTTCCCCTTCATGTTAACATCCCAGGGGATTCTGCCCATCAGATCTCTGAGGGAGTCAAAATCTGCTTTTTGAAGTGCAAGGTGTGTATTTTACTACTCTCTTTTCTTCCTTTGGTCAGGATCCTGAAATCTACCATCTCATGATCACTGCTTCCCAGGTTGTCACCCACCTCCACTTCCCCTATTAGTTCCTCCCTGTTTGTGAGCAGAAGGTCAAGCTGCTAGTTCATTTATAATTCAGGTTTCAAAGACTGTGAGAAGGCTCTGGTGAGCAGGGTCAGATTATGAAAGCGGTTTTAGGGGACTCCTTCATACTACATTCTGAGCTAGCTCTGCTTGGCGGGGGAGGGGAGACGGCTCTGCACCCTCCCATTCCCCCTCCATCCCAGATTGGAGCCCTGTGTGTCACTGATAACTGAGGGAAGTTCTCTCCCTGTGTTTGCCTGCAGGCTTTCCCTCTCCACAGCTCCCGGAATCATGGCCAATCAAAGAAGGGGGTGGTGGTGCCTACAAGCAGAGAGTGGCATGGAACCACCTGTTCCCCCTACCAACAGGGAGCTGCTCTAGGTAAGAGCTCCAATTTCCTGCCCCTCCTGCCCACAGCCCACAACCCCATCCATAGCCTGCTTCCTCCCACATATTGACCCCTTCCTTTTTAACCCCACCTCAAAGCCTAGGGGAGCCCCACAAAATTTACTAGCCCTCCTGGCCCCAGAAGCATTAATCAGATGGAAAAATATCTATTCTTCAACCCTCTCATGGCTGCTTCTTGTTTCGGCAGCCTTCTGCCAACCGCATTTTTGAGGACTCCACTATTCACCTCCACGTAGATGACCATACAGTCAGGGAGGGAAGCAAGCTGGAGCTGTTTAGTGCCTGTTCTACCTTTAAAGAGACTGTGGAAGTGGACTCTTTGGGCTCAGCAGGGTATTTCAATGGTCAAGACCAATGACATGCATCTAGAAGGCCTTGTTTTTTGCCAGGGGCCACTTCAGAAATTTTTGAAATGGCCCCTGGCAAAAAATTATTTTCCACCCCAGCCTAAGATGTTTCACAGGTAACAGAATTTCAGAAGTGCATAGATCCCAAATTATTTGAAGTTCTATGGCAGGATCTAAATTTAGCAACCTCCTGGGTCAGAATTCTCACAAACTTTTGTTTAAAATAGAAATTGTATTTCCCCCATATCTACTGTAATCCCTAAAACCCACAACTCATCCTTGGCTTCATATGTCTTGTGCAATGCTGCCCTCTGCAGGCAAATGTCTGTATTACAATAACAGGAGTTTCCTGTTTATAACAGCACACAAAGGCTAAGATGTTTTCCTCCTTGTTTGGCAGGTAAAAAGCAGACCATTGTGGTTGAAGGGCTGTTACGATCAGAGGAGTGCTGACCAGCACCCAGTGACAAAGGGTATGTCTACACTACAAAGTTAATTCGAACTAACAGCCGTTAGTTCGAATTAACTTTCATAGGGGCTACACATACAAACCACTAGTTCGAATTTAATTCTAACTAGCGGAGCGCTTAATTCGAACTAGATAAACCTCGTTCTACAAGGAGTAATGCCTAATTCAAATTAAGTAGTTCAAATGCCTCTGGTAGCTTTTTCAACCTTCTGAAACAGAAAGTTGTCTCCAATGCAGTCCAGAAACTTATTGGATAGCCTGTGCCCCGCTGTGTTAGTTTCCCAACATATGTCTGGATAGTTGAAGTCCCCCATCACCACCAAATCTTGGGCTTTGGATAGTTTTGTTAATTGTTTAAAAAAGGCCTCATCCACCTCTTCCACCTGGCTAGGTGGCCTGTAGTAGACTCCTAGCATGACATCACCCTAATTTTTTACCCCTTTTAGCTTAACCCAGAGACTCTCTACACAGCTATCTCCTACGTTCATCTCCACTTCAGTCCAAGTGTGTACATTTTTAATATACAAGGCAACCCCTCCTCCCTTTTTTCCCTGTCTGTCCTTCCTGAGCAAGCCGTACCCTTCCATACCAATATTCCAATCGTGCGTCCCATCCCACCAGGTTTCTGTAATACCAATGATATCATAGTTGTATTTATTTGTTAGCAATTCCAGTTCTTCCTGCTTATTACCCATACTTCTCACATTTGTATATAGGCATCTAAGATAGGGTACATCTACACTACAGCGCTAGTTCGGACTAACTTAGTTCGAATTAGTTAATTCGAACTAAGCTAATTCGAACTAACGCATCTAGAACTAAAAACTAGTTCGAATTAGCGTTTTGCTAATTCGAACTAGCGCGTCCACACTGATTGGACGCAGGGGGGCATTTAAGGGCAGCTGAAACCGGTTCTGGCAGGGCATCAGGTCAGCAGTTGCTTTGTGTGGCTGCTGTCTGAGGCTATCTGAGGCTCGTGCTTAAAGGGACCCCCCTGGACAGCCGGTTCTCAGCTTTTCCTGCTTGCTTGCCAACCTCGCCGAGGGACAGCAAAGCGTCAGTCTCTGTGCCCGTCTGTGTCGGTGCTTCCCTTCAGGGGGGGACCGCCGCAGGTGGCAACATGGAGCCACGGCTCGCCCTGCACCTTCTGGTGCACTTTCTGGACTTGCTGCTGCAAGCCTGCCAGCAATGGCTCAAGGCTGCCTGGCACCACCTGGGGAACGTCAGCCCCCTGCCTCTCCGCCTGGCCGCCCTGGGGGCCGTGGAGGAGCAGCGGCGGCGCCCCGGCACCGGTGTGCCCCGCCGCGTCTGGACACCAGCAGCGACTGGTGGGACCGCATCGTCCTGGAGCGCTGGGACGACCGACAGTGGACCCAGAACTTTAGGATGAGGAGGGACACCTTCCTGGAGCTCTGCGAGTGGCTCGCCCCTGCCCTGCAAAGAAGGGACACTCGCATGAGACCCGCCATCCCCCTCCAGAAGCGGGTGGCCATTGCCCTATGGAAGCTCTCCACACCGGACAGCTACCGATCCGTTGGGAACCAGTTCGGCGTGGGGAGATCCACCGTCGGAGCAGTGCTCATGCAGGTACGGCGCTCGTCGGCCACCGAGCCGGGGGGGAGGGGGGCTGCGAGGAGGGGATGGGCCGCCCCAGGGACAAAGGGGGGGGCGGGAGGAGGCGAAAGCGCCCCGCACCGGAGGGGTCGGGCTGTCCCGGCTGTACTACACGCCGCCAGGGGGGTTGCTTCCGGGAGTGGGGCGCGGGGCACTGCCAGGACACGCACGCTCCCAGCCACCCGGGCGCCCCACTGATTGGCGCTTTGCTGTGTGTCTCTCCGCAGGTGGTCAAGGCCATCAACCGGGTGCTGCTCCGCAGGGTGGTCCGCCTCGCCGACCCGGACGCCGTCATCCGGGGATTCGGCGCCCTCGGCTTCCCCAACTGCGGGGGGGCCATCGACGGGATGCACATCCCCATTCGTGCCCCGGAACACCAGGCGTCCCGGTACGTCAACAGAAAGGGGTACTTCTCTGTGATCCTGCAGGCCGTGTGTGACCACCGGGGACAGTTCACGGACATAAATGTGGGCTGGTCCGGCAAAGCACACGACGCACGGGTGTACCGGAACTCCTCCGTGTGCCAGCGGCTGCAGGACGGGACCTTCTTCCCCGACCGCCACATCAGGGTCGGGGACATGGACATGCCCGTCTGCCTGGTGGGGGATGCCGCCTACCCACTGCAGCCGTGGCTCATGAAGCCCTACACGGGGCACCTCAATCCCTCCCGCCAGGCCTTCAATGCCAGGCTGACCAGGGCCCGCATCGTGGTGGAGGGGGCCTTCGGGCGACTGAAAGCCCGCTTTCGATGCCTCCTCACCTGTCTGGACCTGGCCGAGCACAACATCCCTCCCGTGGTGGAGGCATGTTGTGTGCTCCACAATTTGTGTGAACGGAAGGGGGAGGCTTTCCTGCCAGCCTGGATGGCTGAGGCTGACCGCATGGCTGGACACTACGGTCAGCCCCGCACCGCCGCCGTCCAGGAAGCCCAGCGGGGGGCCGTCCGGATCCGGGAAGCCCTGCGGGAGAGCTTCCAGGTGGAGGAGGAGGAGGACTGACCTCTCCCTGCATGCCCCACTGGGGCCTTCTTCCACCCCACCCCTCCCTTTCCCCTTTCCCCTCCCTACCTACTGTCAAATAAAGACACCTGTTTTTCAAACAAAAATGTCTGTTTATTTCACAGAACTGGGGTGGGGGGAGGGAGGAATGAAGGTGGGAGAAGGGAGGGGGAAACCTGGGACGAGGGAGCTGGAAGGGGAGGGGAGGGAAGGGAGGAAGGGAAAGGAAAGCTCAGGGGTGGGAGTCCGGCTGCCTCTCCCGTCTCGCCACACTGCGGGTCCGGGGGCGTCGGTGGGGAATGGTTGTGGAGGGGGGGGCAGAGGGGACAGGGGGTGTGGAGGAAGCAGGAGCGGAAGCAGGAGTGGGAGCAGGGGGAGCAGGGGGAGCAAGAGGGGGAGCAAGAGGGGGAGCAGGGGGAGGAGGAAATGGAAAGCGGTCCAGCAGGCTCTGGAGGTGGCCTCGCAGGGCACGGCCCTGCTCCTCCAGGGCCTCCAGACTCCTCTGGCGCAGCCTGAGGTCCTCCTGGACCCAGTGGTCCTGGAGACGAAGCTGTCGGTCCAGGAACCGGAGGTGCCACATCTGGTAGTCCTCCTGGTTCCTGGCTGTCCTGCTTGCCCGGGCGCGGGCGGCTGCTGCAGGCGGTGTGATGCTCCCTGCAGGCCCCGGTGCTGCAGCTGTGGTGCAAGAAGACCAGCGGTCAATTACCCCAGGGGCCCAGGTGTGTGAAACCCAGCTCCCCTCTGCAAGGCCAGGGCCCCTGCAGGATCCCCAGCTGCTGCTCCGTGGTGGGCAAGGCCCAGGCGCACGGTCCCGGGGCTCCCTCTCGCCCCAGCCCCCCGTACACATAAGGGGAACACGAGGGTACTCACAGGTGGATGCCTCCCCGGCCTCTGACGATGCAGGCGAGCGGCTCTGTGGCGTGCCTCGGGGGTCCCGGGTCCTGGGCAGGCTGGCGGAGGCTCCTGGCTCTCAGAGCCCTCTTCCTCCTCCTCTGTGTCCAGGAGCGATCCCTCTGCCCCGGGGTCAATCACGTCCCGGGGGGCAGGGATGGCATGAGGCCCCAGGATGCAGTCCAGGGCATGGAAGTGGGGGCAGGCCTCCGGGTCGGCCCCTGGCAGGCAAGCCCGGGAGTAGGACTGCCGCAAGTCCTTAATTTTGCAGCGCACCTGCTCCCGGCTGCGCTGGTGGCCCCTGGCAGCCAGACTGGCAGCCATGCGTCCGTAGACGGCCGCGTTCCAGTGGCTAGTGCGGAGATCGTGGACATTGGAGGCTTCCCCCCAAACCTCGATGAGGTCCACGATCTCTGCACTTGACCAGGCGGGCGCCCGCCTTTTGCGCCCCCGGGCAGGCTCCTGGGAGCTGCCAGGCTGGTCCTGGGGAGCAGTGGAGGGCTGGGAGCCCTCGGATGGCTGGCTCATCCTGTGGCAGGTGCAGGCTGTGCAGGCATGGGTGCTTGCAGCCTTGCAACCGGCACAAAGTGAGTAGCCAGCCCGTGGCCCTTTAAGGGCTCCGGGGCCGGGAGGGGGGCAATAGAGTTTCCCTGGTGTTGGCCAGAGTGGCCACCAGGGAAACCTGGGAAGCCTTAGCCTCCCACTAGTTCGAACTAAAGGGCTACACAGCCCTTAGTTCGAACTAGCTAGTTCGAACTAGGCGTTAGTCCTCGTAAAATGAGGTTTACCTAGTTCGAACTAAGCGCTCCGTTAGTTCGAATTAAGTTTGAACTAACGGAGCGCTAGTGTAGCGCCTAGGAAAGTTAGTTCGAACTAACGTCCGTTAGTTCGAACTAACTTTGCAGTGTAGACATACCCATACTGATTTGATCTTGCCTCCCTGTTGTGCCTTCTCCCTCCTTTCTCCTTGCCATTATAGGCCATAGTCTCCCCCATTTCCAACCCATCTCCCAGTCCCACACATTCAGCACTTACCTGTGGGCTTTACTCACCTGTCCCCGTCGAACCTAGTTTAAAGCCTTCCTCACAAGGTTAGCCAGTCTGTGTCCAAACAAGGCCTTCCCGCTCCTGGAAAGGTGATCTCCATCTCTGCCAAGCACCCCTGGAAGAGCACCCCGTGGTCAAGAAAGCCGAAGCCCTCCTGGCAACACCATCTTCGCAGCCAGGCATTCACCTCCAGGATTCACCTCTCTCTGCCCGGGCCCCTACCTTTGACAGGAAGGATCGAAGAGAATACCACCTGAGCCCCAAACTCCCTCACCTGTACTCCCAAAGCCCTGTAGTCACACTTGATCCGCTCAGTGTCACACCTGGCAGTATCATTTGTGCCCACGTGGATGAGTAGCATGGGGTAGTAGTCAGAGGGCCGGATAATCCTTGACAATGCTTCCGTAACATCTCGGATACGGGCCCCTGGCAGACAGCATACCTCGCGAGATGAACTGTCAGGGCGACAGATGGGTGCCTCCGTTTCCCTCAGAAGAGAGTCTCCAACCACCACTACCCTACGTTTCTTCCTCGCAGTGGTGGCAGGAGACTGCTCAACCTTGGTGGTGCAAGGCCTGGTCTCCTCCACTGTGGGGGGTGACTCCTTGTCTCCTGCAGAAAGTAAAGTGTAACGGTTATGTAACAACACAGTGGGAGGGTTAGGAGCAGGGGTGGAACACTGCCCGCCGCCGGAAGTAACCAGCTGCCAGTGCTCACCCTGCACCACCGCCTCCTCCATAAGTGGCGGGTCAGCAGTCCCACATCCTAGGACAGTGACCTCCGTGGACTCCACAGGAATACTGTCCAGGAATTCCTCATGGCTTCGAATGCTCCTCAGCCTGGCCACCTCCTCCTGTAGCTCTCCCACCTGCTGCCTGAGAGATTCCACCAGCAGGCACCTTTCACAACGGTTGTCTCCCCCAGCCTGGAGATCGCTCAGTGGGAATTGCAAGCCACAAATACAGCAAGACCACACCAGGACCTGGGTAGAGGCATCCATGCTCAGGTTCTCTGTCTGGATACAGGCACAGGTGGAGGAGACAGGAGAAGTACTGGCACAAGCGCTTCGGGTCTTCATCACCATCAGTCACTCCCTCTGCTCAACTCCCTCTTCAACTCCCCTGTCTGCAGTCCCCTGTCCGATTCTTGTGTCCTGGGAGATCTGCCTGCATGCCTCCAACTGAGGAGTCCTCTACCAGAGACTGCAGCTTGTTTTTCTCTTTTCTTTTTCAAGCTCTTTTGAGGGAAAAGAGTGTGGGGTACCCTGGGATTGGTTTCAAGTGTCCATCCCTGTTTGCTTGTTTTGTTTCCATTTTGGGGGATCAAAAGCACTTGATGGTAGCAGTGAAATTCCCCAAATCTGGGCATTGGGATTTTGAGGGGAAGTTTTTGTAACCAGCGCCTGTAAAGGCAAGGTTTTGGAGCACTCTTGTGGGCCCCCACTTCTGCATTCATAGTACCAGAGTGGGGAACAGCCTTGACAAGGGCTTTTGTCTTTATGGAAGTTGATGGGGAGTAGAACCCCTACAGGTGGGCAGTACTAGTGATACAGCAGAGAATTATTATCATGGGAAATCTTTCTAAAAATCCCAGTTGGGAGCCTAAGTCTTTCTAAAAATGGACAGTTGGGAGAGGTCATTGCTTATGAAAATCAAGCCCTGGTCTTTTGCTTCTGTAAAATGGGGATGAATAATAATCTACTCTGTGAGGTTTAAAATATCAGAGAGGTAGCCGTGTTAGTCTGAATCTGCAAAAGCGACGAGGAGTCCTGTGGCACCTTATAGACTAACTGAAGTGTAGGAGCATAAGCTTTCGTGGGCAAAGACCCACTTCTCTGTGAGGTTTGTCATGATTATGAGGGTTAGCCAGAAGCCTGGGGATTAAAGGGTTAACTACACCTAGCCAGGTGGAGTGACCTATAGGAATGTAGGTGGGACTTTTCAAACTGGGACAAAGGAATTTGGTTTTTTGTCTTTTCGCCTTTTTGTCTCTCTGGGGGAATTCTCTGCAGCTACAGAGAGGGACAAGCATGTCTCTCTCTCTCTCTCTCTCCAAGACACCATTCTTCATTTTCTGTAAGTAGGGTAAAGTTTAGGTAGTTTCGTTAGGTTTTATTGTTTTAAGGATTGGGTATGGGATCTGAGATCTGGCACTGCTTACAAGATGTTTTTGGCTTTTCTTTGTAACTAAGTTCTAGGCCCATGGAGTTTCTCCATGAGTATATTTTGTTACCTCCCTGTCTAGTCATTATACTTGCAACCGGAATATTGTTGTAATAATAAAAGTTCTTTCTTTTCTTTTTATTAACCTGGCAGTGGTTAATGGTGTGCCCTGATTTTTGTTTTAGGGGTGAGATTTCCCAAATGATCTTTCCCCTGATTTCTTTATCAACATTTGGGTGGTGGCAGCGGAAGTTTTATTCCCAAGATCTAGGGTTTTACGATCTTGGGGGGAAGTTTTATACCAAAGCCTGGTAGCTAAGGCTTTGGGGTACACTTGCTGGCCCCCACTTCTGCATTTATCATGCCAGAGTGGGGAAGGAGCCATGACAAGGTTATATTTCTTCATGTTGGCAAAGTGCTTTGAGATCTTTGGTTGAATGGTGGTAGAGAGGAAGCACCAAGCACAATGTGGGTTTGACTGACGGAAGCATTATGTAGTAGTGCTGATCACTTGTTTTTCACAATAAGGAAATAAAATCCTTCAAAATAGAGGCAAAGAAGAAGACACCAGAAGGAAAAACAGAAACTTTTTCCCTGAAGAAGTAAAAGGAGAACTGGTAAGAAAGGGACTTAATTGGAAAACAGGTGGAGGAGAAAGAAATATGTGGATGGCAAAGCAAGATGGCCACATTATTTAGCCCACTGGGTGACCTTCAGTCCATGCATTATGGTGTCACTAATTTGCAGTGACACCCCACTCGTGTGCCTTGGAGTTGGGTGAATTTGAAGAAGACTGTGAATAGGCCTCCTCATTAGCAGTAGAAGGATAAGTTCTGTAACACACTCTCTTTGGAAGAAAGCAGGCGGTTAAAAAGGGATGCTCAGAACTGAGGCAAATAAAGCCAAGCACACAGCAGGATTCCTCAGAGAAGAATTGAAATGAAAGCACTGTAAGGAAACACCTAATACCTACCCTCAGAGGTACAGATGTAACCAAAATGTATTTTAGTATTTGTATAAGAATAGAAGTATGACTTAGAATGATTTGCTTATCAGCTCTGTAGGCTTCTATTTCATCCTATTTCTCTTGATTAGACAATGTCTGCATTGCAAGCTAAGTTGTGTCTTCTAGTACTGATTAGGCATGTGAGTGAGTAGTGGAATATTCAATTAACCAATACGCCTGGGCTTATCAATTAATCTTCCCTCCCCCGCAGCGGTGCTCTACAGTGCTGCCTGCCCCTCCCTGTATCAGAAGCAGTAGCGTAGGGTGGGCAGGGAGCTTGAACTCCTGCAGACAGGGGCTGTTGCCACCCCATGCTGCTGCCTGTGATATAGAGGCAGAAGCGTGGGGCAGCAAGCAGCTGGTCCACAAAGAGAGCTGTTTTTTAAACAGCACAAATGCCTAAGTACCAGCCCACCGCCCCTTAGAGCCCACCACCACCAGACTGATTCCAGAGACCCACTGCATCCAACCCCTCCCCCCCAAGCCAGCCCCCACGCCCCAACATTAGCCCAGAGCCTACTAGTGCCAGTCCTGCCCCCATAGCCCACCCCCATGCACAGAGTCCCCCCTTCCTCCCCCCGTATCAGCTTCCCACCCCTTAGGGGCTTGGTGGCATCAGGCAAAGCATATTTGGCTGCATGGCTGATGGGGAATATCTGGGCCTCCCTTAGGGTGAGGGTGGGGGCGGCTGCCTGGGCATGAGGGACAGAGAGGAGGAGGCAGCTGAGTCACTGCCCAGATGGAGGCTTTTTGGCAAAGGTCAAACAAGGTCAGACCCAAGGCCTTGATGTTTCCTGGCAGAGGGCGCACTGGACCCAGTAAAGGCCTCCTAGTAGGGCACCTGGAAGGAATCCTTAAGCCACCTCACCATACACTGCCAGTAGCATTTGCAGCTACAGCTGCTGGCAACGGGACAGGATGACATGGAGGGCAGGGTCCTTACAGACGATGGAGAGGGCTTATGGTAGATATGGGTTTCAGCAGGGAGGGGAAGACAGGCAGGAGGGCAACACTGGGGAGGGACAGAGGCTAGGACCACCCCTATGCCCAAGTCCTCTAGCGGCTTCAGAGTATGTGCATGCCCCCTGCCGCCAGGCCCCTCTCCATGTCTCCTGGGCAGCAGCCTTGAGGAAAGCGGACACCATGCTTCCTGGTCAAGATGGGCAAATACAGGAGGGGGGGGGTGTCCACAAGTGTCTCGCCCGCTGCAGTCCCAAGTGGAAAAAGGTGGGGGTGCAGCAGCTTGCCCCATCAAGGGGGGAGAGTAGGTCCTGGTGGTAAAAGAGGGTTGGTGGAGGGGATGGCGGCAGTAGAAGGGTGGGCAGTTGGACTGGGGGGAGGGATCCACACGTCTGCCCTGTCACCCCTCACAGCACTATTTGAATCCACTCCCTAGCCTTGTGGGAGGGACCACTGGATCCAGGACTCAACAGGCTACAGGGGATAAATGATGAAAAAGAGGGTCAGGGTCATAAGTTAAAATGAGGGAACCGGATGGGGGCACCGAGCAGAGAACAATGGACAGCGCCCACCGCTCCCTGAAGCTGTTCACGGAGCCAGTGGATGCCGCCAGTGGAACTCTGCCCCAATGAGTGAGACTAGGGAGAAGTGGAATTAGGCCCCCCCCCCGGTCCAGCACCCTCCTCCTGGTGCTATAGATAGCAGCTTTCCCCAGGTGTGATGTAGTGCCAGGACCTTGCTGGTTGCTGTGCATGGGCTGTGGGCTGTGGGTGACCCCTACTGGCCTCTGTCTGTAAGCACTGTCCAGCGGGGGGCGTCTTGAGGGCCCCCATGACAGTAACCGAACTGGTTCTACTGGTTACGGGAAGGATGGAACAAAAGAAGGGAGTGTTGGGGGAAGCGTCAGTTTTCTGGCTGGAATCATGAAGGAGAGAGACTGGGAATCTAAGGACCCAGAGACTCCTGTGAATAGGAAATGTAGGGTAGAGGTGGTTGGAGACTCTCTTCTGAGGGGGACGGAGGCGCCCATCTGTCGCCCTGACATTTCATCTCGGGAGGTGCTGTCTGCCAGAGGCCCGTATCCGAGATGTTACGGAGGCATTGTCAAGGATTATCCGGCCCTCTGACTACTACCCCATGCTACTCATCCATGTGGGCACAAATGATACTGCCAGGTGTGACACTGAGCGGATCAAGAGTGACTACAGGGCTCTGGGAGTTCCGGTGAAGGAGTTTGGAGCACAGGTGGTATTCTCTTCGATCCTTCCTGTCAAAGGTAGGGGCCCGGGCAGAGACAGCTGCATCCTGGAGGTGAATGCCTGGCTGCGAGGATGGTGTCGCCAGTACGGCTTTGGCTTCCTCGATCACAGGATGCTATTCCAGGAAGGACTGCTGGGCAGAGATGGCGTTCACCTTTCGAGGAGGGGAAGACCCTATTTGGACACAGACTGACTAACCTAGTGAGGAGGCTTTAAACTAGGTTAAATGGGGACAGGTGAGCAAAGCCCACAGGTAAGTGGAGAACATGGAGACCTGGGAGATGGGTCGGAAATGGGAGGGAGCGTGGGCTATAATGGCAGAGAGAAAGCAGGGTTAGGGCAAAACTGGGAGGCAAGATCAAATCAGGATCTTAGATACCTATATACAAATGCGAGAAGTATGGGTAATAAGCAGGAAGAACTGGAAGTGCTAATAAATAAGTACAAGTATGACATTGTTGGCATCACAGAAACTTGGTGGGATAATACACATGATTGGAATGTTTGTATGGAAGGGTCCAGCTTGCTCAGGAAGGATAGACAGGGAAAAAAGGGAGGAGGTGTTCCCTTATATATTAAAAATGAACCCACTTGGAGTGAGGTGGAGATGGACATAGGAGACGGAAGTGTTGAGAGTCTCTGGGGGTATGTCTACACTACAAAGTTAATTTGAACTAACAGATGTATGCTACACATACAAACCGCTAGTTCGAACTTAATTTGAACTAGCGGAGCACTTAATTCGAACTAGGTAAACCTCATTCTACGAGGACTAACGCCTAGTTCGAATTAGCTAGTTCGAATTAAGGGCTGTGTAGCCCCTTAATTCGAACTAGTGGGAGGCTAGCCCTCCCCAGCTTGCCCTGGTGGCCACTCTGGGCACCACCAGGGAAACTCATCTGCCCCCCTCCCAGCCCCGGAGCCCTTAAAGGGGCACGGTCTGGCTACGGTGCACGTGCCAGGTGCAAGCCTGCCAGCGCCCAGCCAGCAGACCCTGCACCTGGCACGGCACAAGCCAGCCACCCGATGTCCCCCAGCCCTCCGCCTCTTCCCGGGACCAGGCTGGCGGCTCCCAGGAGCCTGCCCGGGGCCGCAAGAGGCCGGCGCCTGCCTGGTCTAGTGCGGACATCGTGGATCTCATCCGGGTTTGGGGGGAAGCCTCCGAAGTCCACGAACTCCACACTAGGCACAGGAAAGTGGCCGTCTAGGGCAGGAGAGCTGCCAGCCTGGCCACCCAGGAGCAGGTTTGCATGAAAATCAAGGTGGTCCAGTGAGACCCCGACCCTGAGCCTTGAGCTTAGAACATAAGAACATAAGAATGGCCGTACTGGATCAGACCAAAGGTCCATCTAGCCCAGTAGCCTGTCTGCCGACAGCGGCCAACACTAGGGACCCTGGAGGGGATGGACCGAAGAAAATGACCAAGCTATTTGTCTCATGCCATCCATCTCCAGCCTTCCACAAACAGAGGCCAGGGACACCATTTCTACCCCCTGGCTAATACCACTCCATAGACCCAACCTCTATGAATTTATCTAACTTCTCTTTCAACTCTGTTCTAGTTCTAGCCTTCACAGCCTCCTGCAGCAAGGAGTTCCACAGGTTGACTATTTGCTTTGTGAAGAAGAACTTTCTGTTATTAGTTTGAAGCCTGCTACCCATTCATTTCATTTGGTGTCCTCTAGTCCTTCTATTATGGGAACTAATGAAGAACTGTTCTTTATGCACCCTCTCCACACCACTCATGCTTTTATAGACCTCTATCATATCCCCCCTCAGTCTCCTCTTTTCTAATCTGAAAAGTCCCAGTCTCTTTAGCCCCGTGGTCCCCAACCTGGTGCCCGCGGGCGCCATGGCGCCCGCCGGGCTCTTTACATGCGCCCGCGGAGCAATCTGGGCTGGCAGGTGCCAGCCCTGGGCGCATGGCTAGTCCCGGCCCCGGGGGCGCCGCGCGTGCCCTTGCCGGTTCCGGCTCCGGCCTTGGCCCCGCCCCCAGGGGCACCGCGCGTGCCCTTGCCAGCTCCGGTGCCGGCCTTGGCCCCGCCCCCAGGGGCACTGTGCGTGCCCTGGCCCTGACCCCGGCCCCGGCCTTGGCCCCGCAGCACTTACAGCGCGCCGGCCCCGGGCGCGTGGCTATGGGGGGGGGCCCTGGCCCCGGGCATGCGGCTGGGGGGGGCCGCCCCGGGCGGGCAAGTGTCCCCGCCCTCTGGCGCCCGGCGGGCGAACGGCCACGCCCCCTGCCGCCCGCCAACCTGAAAAGGTTGGGGACCACTGCTTTAGCCTCTCTTCATATGGGACCTGTTCCAAACCCCTGATCATTTTAGGTGCCCTCCCCTCTCCCACCCTCTCTCTTCCCCTCTCCCACCTCCTTTTCTCAGTCTCCCTGAGTGTTGTTCAATAAAGAGAGTTTCTATTTTTGAACACACGTGTCCTTTATTTTGTACATCAGAAAGGGGGGCTAGGGACGGGTAATTGGAAGGAGGTGAGGGAGGAATGGGGTACGAGCCCCCGATGGGGAGGACTGGGCTGGTTCTGCGGGCTCCTCGGGTGGAAGCTCTCCTGCAGCCCCCCAATTGACCCCCCCCGGATGGCAGCCTGCGGCAAGTGCAGCCGGGCTGATGGCCGAGTGCTGTGACGTGCCGAGTGTGGGCAGTCAGGGCACTCCAAGCCAGGACTGCTTTGCTGTCCCTCATTGAGTTAGACAAGTGAGCCCCCGATAACTATCTGTCCGGGGTGGGGATTGGGTCCCTTTAAGCACAGCCCTCGGCTAGCCTGAGACAGGAGCTCCACGCTCTAAGTCCTAATCTGATGCCCTGCCAGCACTGCTTCCGGCCAGCCTTAACCCTGGTTCAGGGTCCACTCAGTGTGGACATGCTAGTTCGAATGAGCAAAATGCTAATTCGAACTAGTTTTTAGGTCTAGACGCACTAGTTCGAATTAGCTTAGTTCGAATTAACTAATTCTAATTAAGTTAGTTCGAATTAGTGCTGTAGTGTAGACATACCCTGGGTTAGGCTAAAAGGGGTTAAAAACAAGGGGGATGTCATGCTAGGAGTCTGCTACAGGCCACCTACCCAGGTGGGAGAAGTGGATGAGGTTTTTTTTAAACAACTAACAATAACATCCAAAGCCCAAGATTTGATGGTGATGGGGAACTTCAACTATCCAGATATATGTTGGGAAAATAACACAGCTGTCCCCTCAGTGTCCACAATGGCCCTGGTCACTACAAACAGCTTCCAGGTCTGCAGGGGTTCCTGGTAGAACTCCGGCACCTCTGAGGGGTCTTGCGGAAGACCTCTCGGGTGAAGAAAAAAGAGCTTCAAGTTGTATCGGAGCCTTCAGAGGTGGTGGAGGAAGGCGTGCACCAATGTGTTCCACCCCGGACTACCTGCACTATAAAGCAGTCTCTGTGGGGTCTGGAGTGGAAAGTCTGGACCTGGCTGCACATGCAGGCCAGGCCCTGTCCCCCCACCTCCAGGGGGAGACACAGGACCCCTACAGAGAGCCAATGCAGTCCTGCCCAGAAGAACTCCAGGGCTAGCCTCTGGATTCAGGATAGGACCTCCGGGGCTGGGCTCAGGATATTGAGCTGGTGACAGAGCATATACAGGACCAGTTGGTTCAGCACCAGTGCTTTCCTTCACAGGGAGACACACTGGGGCTGTTCTGTCCATCTCTGCAGCGGCTCACCCACCCTGGCCTCCAAACCCTGCCAGTTCTCCAGTGGGAAGGGATGCGTGGTAGAAAGAAAAATGCCAAGATAGCGCAACAGACTAGTGCTCCACCTGATGGCCTGAAGTGTGGGTGGGAGGGAGCCTACCTGCCATCTGTCCCCGACCACCAGTCCAGAGCTCTGACATAGTTGATCCGGATGGAGGAGGTCACTGAGTAGACAGCTTGGAAAGCCTCCACCCTCACCAGGTTGCCCGGGTCCTGGACCATGTAATCAGCATATGCCAACAGGACCAGCCGCAACTCTGGCTCTTGGAGCAACAACCCCGTCAACCTCCAGGCCAGGAGACAGTGGAAGGGCTCAATCGCCAGAGCATACAGCTGGCCTGACAGCAGACACCCCTGACGTACTCCCCGCCCAAAGCTGACCAGCTCAGTTAGGGTCCAGCTGAGTCTGACCAAACACTCTGTGGAGGCCTAGAGCATTTGAAGAAAGCCCTCAAAATGGGGCCTGAAGCTGAAGGCCTGCAGAGTGCACAGGAGATACCCGTGGTTCACCCTGTCAAAAGCCTTCTCCCGGTCCAGGGACAGGAGGGCAAATGACAGACCATCTCTACACCCAAACTCCAAGAGATCCCAAACCAGATACAAATGATCAGAGATGGTGCAGCTCAGAGTTGGTGTAGATCTGGTCGGGATGGACTACCTCCACCAGCATGGATGACAGCCGCAGCGAAATGGATTTTGCTATGACTTTGTAGTCCATGCTCAGGAGTGAGACAGGATGCTAGTTCCGAAGGTCGAGGACAGCCCCCCTCTTCAGTAGCAAAGTGAGCATGGCTCACCTGCACAACAGAGGGAGGACCCAGCTCTCCAAGGACTCGGCCCAGATGATGACGAGGTCTGGGCTGAGGACATCCCAGACCATGTGGTAGAACTCCATAGTCAGCCCATCCATGTCATGGGTTTTGTTGGTGGACATGAGACAGAGGGCTTCTGAGAACTCAGCCAGAATGAGAGGCAGCTCTAGCCTATCCCGGTCTCCCAGGCTGACCGTAGGGGGGTTCAGTTCCCAGCACCCTGCCGGTGTCATTGTTAGTCAGATCTGGGGAGAATAAGTTTGAGTAGAAGGCCCTGGACCTCTCACTCATCTCCTCCAGATCCATGAGGGGGGTGCCGCCCTCTGTTAACCCCACTGAGGAGGAGGAAACTCACCATCTTAGACTTGGGGCCAGTGTTCCCTCTAAGCTGCCTGGCATCACAGCTGATTAATCAGCCCCTCCCCTCCCCTCCATGCATGCAGCCCTGAACCTCTGACTTGATGGGGCTGATTAATCACATGTGAAGCTGATTTTTGATTGGTTTGGATCCCTTTTTACCCATGTGTAAATCCACTTCCATTCATCCACACGTGCAGGCTACGTCTACACTGGCACCTGTTTCTGGAACAGTTTTCCGTTTTCAGTTATTCCGGAAAAGGAGCGTCTACATTGGCCCCAGAGTTATGGTCATAACGAAGCGCTTTTACGGAAAAGCGCGTCTACATTGGCGGTGCGCTTTTCCGGAAAAGCAGAAGCCCGGAGTCATTTTGAAGAGGGCAAAGGCCACCAGACCTTTCCAGGGGCGGGGCCAGAGCGCTGTTCAGACACGTGGTTAAAGGGGTCTCGCCGGGCAGCCGTTGGTCTCCTGCTCCCATGCCTTGGGGCCTCTGCCAGGGACTGGCACCCTTCGCAGGGTCTGTGGTTGCCCTCTGACTTTTGGGGACACCCCCCTTTGGCCCCCAACTGCTTTTCCCTGCGGTTTTTTTTTCTGCCCTGCTCTGTCTGCTATGGAGCCACGGGTGGCCATGTGCCTGGTCGGGCCCCTGTTGGGGCTGTTCAGGTGGCTGTGGCTCATGCTGCAGGCCGGTGCCATGCTGTTCATGGACCAGGAGGCAGAGATCGCCTTGGACTCCCTCACCAGGGAGGCCGTGGCAACCGTGTGGCATCAGCACCCGACCGTAGACCGGCCCGTCTGGAGTTTGGACATCAGCACCGACTGGTGGGACCGGGTGGTCCTCAGATGACCACCAGTGGATCCGGAATTTCCGCATGAGAAAGCGGACCTTCCTGCAGCTGTGCGCCTGGCTCACCCCCGCGCTGCAGAGAGCCACCACCCGGCTGCGGGCACCCATCCCCATTAACAAGAGGGTCGCCATCACACTCTGGAAGCTGGCCACACTGGACAGCTACCGCTCGGTGGCCCAGCAGTTCGGGGTGGGAAGATCCACCGTCGGTGTGATCGTTGTGGAGGTAAGTCCCAGGGGGAGTGGGATGGGGGGAGGGTGCTGCACTCCAGGCCCAGGGACAGCCAAGACTCCTGGCTGGGTCGCCCAGGGGTTTGGGCCGCCCCTCCCTTGCACAGGCCCGGTGGGGGGGGCGTGCGGCGAGGGGGGCCCTGGGGATGTGTGTGTGTGTGTGAGAGAGAGAGAGAGAAAGAGAGAGAGAGAGAGGACAGAGGGAATCAAGGGGGGGGGGAAAAGGGAGCGCACACTCACCCCTGCCGTATGTGATATGTTCCCTTGTGTTACTCTGCACCCTTCTGCAGGTCGTCCATGCCATCAACGACGTCCTGCTCCCGTGAGTCATCCGCCTGCGCGACGTGGATGAGACCATGGCCGGCTTCGCTGCCCTCGGGTTCCCCAACTGCGGGGGAGCCCTGGACGCCACCCACATCGCCATCCGGGCCCCGGAGCATCGAGCAGCCCACTTTATGAACCGCAAGGGGTACTGCTCCATTGTTCTGCAGGCCCTCGTGGATCACCGGGGCCGCTTCCTGGACATCTACGGGGGCTGGTCCGGCCGGGCACATGACGCCCGCATCCTCCGCAACTCTGGACTCTTTCGCAGGTTGGAGGCGGGCACCTACTTCCCCCGGCGGGACTTGACTGTCGGGGATGTGCCTATGCCCATCTGCGTCGTCGGGGACGCGGCCTACCCCCTGCTGCCCTGGCTAATGCGGCCCTACACGGGGCAGCCGGACCAGAACTGGGCCCGGTTCAACAACCGCCTCAACCGGGCCCAAAACCCAGTGGAGCTGGCTTTTGGACGTTTAAAGGCCGCTTCTGTTGCTTGCTCACCCGTCTCGAGATGGGCGAGCAGAATGCAACGGAAGTGCTGGCCGCGTGCTGCATGCTCCACAACGTTGTGGAGCGCAGTGGGGAGGCCTTTCTCCCTGCATGGATGGCAGCTGAGGCACAGACCTTGGACCAGCCCGCCACAGCTGCCATCCGCCAGGCGCGCCAGGATGCGGTGCGCATCAGAGAGGCCCTGGTGGAGATGTTTGCCCAAGCCCTGTAGTAGGGTCGCCTGGGTCTCCCCAGACTACTCCCACCCGTCCCCTACCCTTCCCCATCCCCTCCCCTTACTTCCCCCCCAATTGTAAAGCGTCGGGTCAAAGCACGTCGGCCGTCATCGTGCCTGTTCGTCGGGTGCATCGGGCTTAGTTAGGGTTTTGCTTTGTAGCTTAGGCTAGGGTTTAGGCCACCATCGCCTGTCCCGAAGAACAGCCACGAGGATGCGGGGTTCGTGCGGAAGGCTGACGTCAGCGTACCTGATTCCAGGCATCTTCCGTTGAGGGATCTCCTGGCTGTTCCTCTCCTGAAGGACCAAAGGATCGAGGTGGCCAGCAACACTACCCAATTGTCCTCCCTGCACCTAGACTATGTTTAATTATCTGTTGTGTGCATCTTGTAACCGTTCTTGCTAGTTTGTTATCTATGCAAATATAGTTTGTGGTTTACATTTTAGTGAAAAGTCTCAGCATTTATTTCTGCGCCACAAACCAGTGACCACTTACGAAGGGCCCCCCCAGTTATAGAGTACAGATTTCGTTCTCCACAGTTTGCCACCATGTTACATTTAAGTGGCTACTTGGCATCTCACATCATTTCGTACACTACCTAGAGTTACACAATACCCAACACAGGAATGAATAGCAAAATAGAGAACTGTTTATTTACAAGGGGGGGGGGTGACCTTCAACTGGGACAGGAAGGGGGGGTATGTCTACACTACCCGCCCTAGTTCGAACTAGCGGGGTAATGTATGCATACCGAACTTGCTAATGAAGCCCGGGATCTGAATTTCCCGGGCTTCATTAGCATAAAGCCGGCGCCGCCATTTTTAAAAGCCGGCTAGTGCGAACCCCGTGCCGCGCGGCTACACGCGGCACGGGCTAGATAGTTCGGATTAGTTCGGATTAGAAGCCTAATCCAAACTATCTAGCCCGGGCCGCGTGTAGCCGCGCGGCACGGGGTTCGCACTAAGCCGGCTTTTAAAAATGGCGGCGCCGGCTTTATGCTAATGAAGCCCGGGAAATTCAAATCCCGGGCTTCATTAGCAAGTGCGGTATGCATACATTACCCCGCTAGTTCGAACTAGGGGGGTAGTGTAGACATACCCGTGGGGAGACCTTCAACTGGGACAGGAAGGGGGGGCAGTTACTGGGATGGGCGGCCCCTGCGAGCGCTCCTCCGGGGGCCAGCCTGCTCACACTGGGCAGACCGCGTCGGGGCAGGCTGCACGCGGAGGTGGCCAGGGGCAGGAGCAGGGGCAGGAGCTGTGATAGGAGCAGGGGCAGGAGCTGTGATAGGAGCAGGGGCAGGAGCTGGGATGGGAGGGGGCATGAGCTGTGCTACGGGAGGGATGGCGGGGGCCTGGGCTCTGCCCATGCCATAGTGAATCGCATGCACAATATGTGCCGTCAGCGTGTCCATTGTGGTGCGCATCCCTCTGCATTCGTCCAGGAAGGCAGCCCAGCCGTCCTGCTGCCACTGCAGGTCCCCCTGCACCCGCTCCGCGATGGAGGCCTGGATTGCCTCCACAGCGTTGACGTGCCGGCGAAGCAGCTGGTCCCTCTGGCGGAGCCTGTGCCTCTGGGGTTGGCCTGCTGGGGGTGCCGCTGCTGCCGCAATGGAGGGTCTGGTGCTGGGTCCCACTGCAGGGAACAGAAGAAAGGATGGGTCAGTCAGGCAGGCCGTCCACTGTCCCCACACCGCATGCCCTTCACCCCTGAGCCCAGGTGACCCCACAGTTGTGTGGCTTGGGCCCACTTGGTTCCCCTCCTGCCCCCGTGTTGTATGTTTGCAAGGAGGACCGCCCCTGGAGTAGGGTCCCCCCTCCAGTACTGTAAGCACCGGTCTGTATCCTGGCCCCATGGAGGGCGGGAGGGTGCTTGTGCTGCGTTCACTTGTGGAACTCCCTGCCGGTGGAGACTGAAAAGCTTTGGGCTAATCACTGGTGTTAGACAAGGAGCGAGATGCATCCCCACGCAGTGCCTGGGAGCACATCTGGCAGAGGCGGTCTGGGCTCTCAGATCCCCTCGCGTGGGAAATCTCCTGGACGGAACCAGAAGAGTGACTGGGTGGGGGGATGTTCCATCCTTGCAGAAACACTCAGGGGCCCTTTCCCCTCCCACTATCCCTCCCGCAAGCCCGGTAGCCCAGGGACATGCATGGCCACAGTGGGGACTTCCCTCGGGGAGCCAGCCAAGGCACCGGGAGCAGGCGAGGGGCTCGGTGGGGGTCCACGGTCACAGGACCGTGACGCTGCGGTGTACCCAAGAGCAGCTGGCTGTGCCTCACAGCGAGGCATGGGACAGTGTGTCATTCTCCATGCTGCACCCTTGGCGGAGCTGCGGGCTCTGGGCTGAGTCCCTGGGGCCCTGGCCGGTTTCAGCTGGCATCCACCCTTCCCCCTGGTCCCGCCGAATGTGTGTGAGCAGCACGGTCCCAGGTGTGCCCTGCAGCTGCCTGCCGCGGCCACGTGCCGCTCGGTTACCAGGCTGCACGTGGTTGCATGTGCTGCTTGCTGCCTCATGCTACGCAGCGTGCAGCTCACGTGGCCTGAGTGACATGCTCTCCCCCTCCTCTCTCCGGGCGCCTGGACCCCCCTGCCCCCCGCCTGTTGGGAGTGCAAACTGCACAAACTCACCAGTGGGTTCCTCCCCGGCCTCGTTGCTGGGCGGTGGCAACGCTGGCCTCCTCACCGCCAGACTCGCTGGCGCTGTCTTCTCCCTCCCCTGGCTCAGTGGGACGGTTGATGGGGGGGCGCTGGCAGGTGTCCACAGGGACAGCTGGGGCTTCCGGGGCTGGCTGGCCCAGAAACGCATGGAGCCGGTCGTAATAAACAAGCAAAACTGATCTGGGGAATGTTAGACGCAGCTCGTCAGTTTCCTAAAGGCCATAGTTATAAACACGACTGGTCTTGCTGAAAAAGAGTTTCAAAAGAGGATAATGCAGGAAAATGGGGTACGAGCTTGTGAAAGTCATCCTGTCAGTGCCAATGAATGACTGCATTTTGCTCCATGTAAGCAAGTTCCACCCAACTCTTGTAGTTGAGATGGGTTGTTGTTCTCTCTAGAATGTGGGGAAAGTTTTTCACACATTTCTGAGGTACTTCAAGTAATTGGGAGGAAAAATGGAATCCTAACCAAAACTGACATAGGGCAATGCTGCTAGTTAAAGTGTTTTAATGCACATTCAAGCAAATGCCATAGCTTTCCTGGAAAACGTCTTCAAATCAGGACTCATGTAATTCTTTTGACAACTTTCTTTTCTGCGAGAATGAAAACTTTACTTTTTTTCTTTCTATGAAGGTCCCAAAGAAATCATGTGGTTGAACAGAGTTGTTGTAGTTCGTGCAGTGTCTGGCACGTTTTGCACAGCTTTCTGAGGCAATTCAAGATATGCCGAGAAAAACTCTCTCGTAATCAGAAGCGCTGTACGGTAATGTTGAATGAAGGGTTTCTAGCTAGCCACAGTTTCTTAAGTCCCAGATAGGCAAACATTGTAGAAGATTAAGGCATAGGTGCCAAGTAATCCTGGCTTCCTCCCTGCTAGTGGAATGCTGACAGGTGGAGCCAAACCTGGAACCACTGGAGCTTAGTGCAGGAGTATCTACGGCTTGAGCTAAAAGCCAGCTGGCGCTCAGCTAAGGCCATGGAGCACACGCATTCTTTTTCTCTGTAAGTGGTGGTCTAAGTGCCGATACATGGGACAGTGCAGCTCATCCAGTAGGTGAGTGGGTTGCACAAGCCCAGCTGCCCTGGCTTTCCACAGCTCCCTGCTCCTGCCGCTCACAACCCGGGCTGGGGGACATAACCTAGGCCATCCCTATCAATACACAGAACTCACAGCTATGCTTGGTACCCTTTGGGACACCAAACTGCACCAAATTTTGAGGTTCCCTAGGCAACTTCATGCTGCAGTTAGCAGCATTGTGGGCTCCAGCATGCCCCACCCCCAGCCTGTGCTCAGCAGAGCCATCCTTAGGAGGGTACAGGGCTGGGACCACCTCTGCCCCCCACTCTGCCTCTGCTCCATTCCCCTTCTACTGTACCCGGAGCAGCCTGGGGCCAGGCAGAGAAAGCCTACCAATTGACTAGCAGAGGCTCCAGGACAGCAGTGGACACCCGAGGCTAGTGAGTGGGCCACGACTGGCCTCCTTCTTCTCAATGGTTCACAAGATTGTCACCAGCAAGACAGTCTCCTAGGATAGGGTAGTTTTGCTCACTGCACTTAGTGCAGCCCACAAGTTCTAGGTGCGTGACTGGATACAGAGGGAGCAAACAGCCCTCAGTCAGTGCTGGTGCAGCCAGCATGGACCTCACTTCACATGCACTTGCTTTACGTGCGTGTCACTTGGTAATACTGGTAGGACAGAAACCAGCAGAATCTGGCAACCCTGTGAGTGGGCAACAGGAACCAAAAGGCTTGGTGGGCCACACAGAGAACCCTAATGCACCAAATGCATGGGCGGTGGGCAAAGTAAGTTTTGGGAAGGCAATGCCTTTCCATAAATGCCTATAGTGCCCAGCTGCCTGGGAGGGGCTGGAGCCACATCATGTGGCTCCCTGGCCATTGGGGAATGCTGGTGCCACGCCACGTGGCAGCCCCAGCATTCAGCTGGAGCTGGGCAGGGCTTGGTTAGGAGAGGGAGATTGTTGAAGGAGCATGGTTTTGGGTGGAAGGCGCAGGGCTTTGGCTTGTCTTCCCCAGCTGGGCCTTCATCTGCTTCCCATGGCCACATGTGGCAGTAGGTTGCCCAGCACTGCTCCAGGTTCTATCAGTCAATCACAGTCGATAGGTTGGAGATACCATGCTAAAATGTTACATTGTTTTCATCTAAAGTGCAGTTACGTAACAAAAAACAACAACAAAAAAGTACATATTAAGTTATACATTTACAATAAAGAGATCATACTACAGTACTTCTATGCGCTAAAGGGTAAAATACTATTTCTTGTATTGTTTTAACATATTTGTGATAAAAATAATGGAAAGTGAGCACTACACATTTGCATTCTGTGGTGTCAGTGGAATCAATGTATTTGAAAGTGTAGAAAAACATCCAAACTACTTATATTCATTTTCAATTGGTGCACTAAAAATTGTGATTATTCGTGACTGTTTTGTTAATTGCATTAATTTATTTTTTGTTAATCACTTAGGTAACTGCAATTAATTGACAGCCCTAGTTTTAGCATCTTTCCAGATAGGGAGGGTCTGCCTAACCCCTGACCTTGAGGGGCAGAGACTGACCCAGGAGAATGCTAACTGGATAGTAATGCACATTGGAAAAAATAATCCCAAATATACATACAATAAATGGACTCATTGTGGATAGTTCTCTGAAAAGCATCCACTCAGGGTATGTCTACACTGCAGAGTTTTGTTGGAAAAAAAAAGTCCGTTTGTGCGATAAAACCTGAGTTACGTTCACACTACAATCGTGTTCTTCTGAAAATAAATTGGAAGAACAGAGGGTTTTTTCCAGGGCTGGTAATCCTCTTTGTACGAGGAAGAAGCCATTTTCTGAAAGAGCATTTGTAGACAGAGAAAAGGGAGTTCTTTCAAAAAAAGAGGAAAGAGGAAAAAGAACAGGTGCCCTGGTGGCCACTCCAGCCATTGTAATCACAGTTTAAATGCGAAATAGCGTCCATTCAGTGCGGACGCTATCGTGCAAAAAAGCAGATTGCTTTTGTGTGTGGACGCTCTCTTTTGGAACAAGTTTTTTGGAAGATCTCTTCCAAAGAAAGGTTCTTCCGAAAGAAGCCTACAGTCTAGACATAGCTTCAGTGTGCAGCGGCAGTCAAAAAAGCACATAGAATGAGAGGAATCATTAAAAAAGGGATACAGAATAAGACAGAGAATATCTTATTGCCTCTGTATAAAACCATGGTACGCCCACATCTTGAATACTGTGTGCAGGTGTGGTCACCTCATCTCAATAAAGATATATTGGCATTGGAAAAGGTTCGGAAAAGGGCAACAAAAATCATTAGAGGCTTGGAATGGGTCCCAATTGACAAGAGATTAAAAAGGTATGGACTTTTCAGTTTAGAAAAGAGGGGTATGTCTACACTACAGCACTAATTCGAACTAACGCATCTAGAACTAAAAACAAGTTAAAATTAGCATTTTGCTAATTCAAACTAGCATGTCCACATTAAGTGGACCCTGAACTGGGGTTAAGGATGGTCGGAAGCAGTGCCGGCAGGGCATCAGATGAGGACTTAGAGCGTGGAGATGCTGTCTCAGGCTTGCCGAGGGCTGTGCTTAAAGGGACCTGATCCCCACCCCGGACAGACAGTTCTAAGGGGTGCCCCGCTTGCAAAGCAGTCCTGGCTTGGAGTGCCCTGAGTGCCCACACTCGGCACATCACAGCACTCGGCCATCAGACAGGCTGCACTTGCCGCAGGCTGCCATCTGGGGAGAGGGGGCAATTGGGGGGCTGCAGGAGAGCTTCCACCCCCAGAAGCCCGCAGAGCCAGCCCAGTCCTCCCCATCGGGGGCTCGTACCCGATTCCTCCCTCACCTCCTTCCACTTACCCTTCCCTAGCCCCCTTCCTGATGTACAAAATAAAGAAAACGTGTGGTCAAAAATAGAATCTCTCTTTATTGAACAAAACTCAGGGAGACTGGGAAAAGGAGGTGGGAGAGGGGAAGAGAGAGGGTGGGAGAGGGGAGGGCAACTAAAATGATCAGGGGTTGGGAAGAGGTCCCATATGAAGAGAGGCTAAAGAGACTGGGACTTTTCAGTTTAGAAAAGAGGAGACTGAGGTGGGATAAGATAGAGGTCTATAAAAGCATGAGTGGGGTGTAGAGGGTGCATACAGATAAGTTCTTCATTAGTTCCCATAATAGAAGGACTAGAGGACACCAAATGAAATGAATGGGTAGCAGGCTTCAAACTAGTAACAGAAAGTTGTTCTTCACAAAGCAAAGAGTCAACCTGTGGAACTCCTTGCTGCAGGAGGCGGTGAAGGCTAGAACTAGAACAGAGCTTAAAGAGAAGTGAGATAAAGTCATGGAGGTTGGGTCCATGGAGTGGTATTAGCTAGGGGTTAGGAGTGGTGTCCCTGCCCAAAGTTTGTGGAAGGCTGGAGAGGGATGGCACAAGACAAATGGCTTGGTCACTGTCTTTGGTCCATCCCCTCCAGGGTCCCTAGGGTTGGCCACTGTCGGCAGACAGGCTACTGGGCTAGATGGACCTTTGGTCTGATCCAGGACGGCCATTGTAAGCTCAGGGCTCAGGGTCGGGGGTCTCAGTGGACCACCTTGATTTTCATGCACACCTGCTCCTGGGTGGCCAGGCTGGCAGCTCTCCTGCCCTAGACGGCCACTTTCCTGTGCCTAGTGCGGAGGTCGTGGACGAGGTCCATGATGTCTGCACTAGACCAGGCAGGTGCCCGCCTCTTGCGGTCCAGGGCAAGCTCCCGGGAGCCGCCAGCCTGATTCCGGGAAGAGGCGGAGGGCTGGGTGGAAGCGGGTGGCTGGCTTGAGCCATGCCAGGTGCAGGGTCTGCTGGCTGGGTGCTGGCAGGCTTGCACCTGGCACGGGCATCGTAGCTAGCCTGTGCCGCTTTAAGGGGTCCAGGGCCGGGAGGGGGGCAATAGAGTTTCCCTGGTGTTGGCCAGAGTGGCCACCAGGGCAAGCTGGGAAGGGCTAGCCTCCCACTAGTTCAAATTAAGGGGCTACACACCCCTTAATTCGAACTAGTAAGTTCGAACTAGGCTTAGTCCTCGTAGAATGAGGTTTACCTAGTTCGAACTAAGCGCTCCGCTAGTTCGAATTAAGTTCGAACTAGCGGAGCGCTAGTGTAGCACCTATCAAAGTTAATTCGAACTAACATCCGTTAGTTCGAATTAACTTTGTAGTGTAGACATACCCGAGGAGACTAAGGGGGGATATGATAAGAGAGCTATAAAATCATGACTAGTGTGGAAAAAGTGAATAAGGAAAAGTTATTTACAGGCAGTCCCCAACTTACGCGGATCCGACTTACGAACGGGGCTTTCTCGCCCCGGAGGTCGGGGCGAGAAAGCCCCGTTCGTAAGCTGCTCCGGTGCCCTTGGTCTGCTGGAGACCGTCTCCAGCAGACCAGGGGCACCGGGTGGGTTCCCGCGCTTCTGAGGCTTTGCCAGAGCAAAGCCTCAGAGGCGCGGGGAACCGCCGCTGCTGCCGCTTCAGTCTGGGTGCCTGTGGTCTGCTGGGGACGGTCCCCAGCAGACCACAGGCTCCAGGACTGAAGCCGCAGCCGCGGGGGGGTCCCGCGCCTCTGAGGCTTTGCCAGAGCAAAGCCTCAGAGGCGCGGCACCCCGCTGCGGCTCTGCTCCCCATGTCCCTGGTCTGCTGGGGGGGGGGGGGCGCAGCTAGTGTGCTCCCCCCTCCCCAGCAGACCAGGCTTTTGTTTTGGACTCTGGGGCAGAGCAGCTGGGGCGCTGCCGATTGGTCCTGCAGCGCCCGCTCTGGGCACTACTGGACCAACCCGGCAGCACCCCAGCTGCTCTGCCCCAGGTCCTGATTCAGCCGCTGCTGGTCAGTTTCAGCAGCGGCTGAATCAGGACGCCTGGGGCAGAGCAGATGGGGTGCTGCTGGGTTGGTCCAGTAGCACCGAGGAGCGGCGCTACTGGAGCAACCCAGCAGCACCCCAGCTGTCCCCAAGTCAGCTGCTGCTGAAACTGACCAGCGCTGACTACAGGAAGCCCCAGGCAGAGTTGCTCTGCCCCGGGCTTCCTGGAATCAGCTGCTGATCAGTTTCAGCAGCAGCTGACTTGGGGACGCCTGGGGTTCTTAAGTTGATTCTGTATGTAAGTCAGAACTGGCGGTCAGTTTCAGTAGTGTCTGAATCTGGACGCCAGTTCCGACTTACATACAGATTCAACTTAAGAACAAACCTACAGTCCCTATCTTTTACGTAACCCGGGGACTGCCTGTACTTATTCCCACAATATAAGAACTAGGGGCTACCAAATGAAATTCATAGGCAGCAGATTTAAAACAAACACAAATAAATTTTTCTTCACTAAGTCAACCTCTGGAACTCCTTGCCAAAGGACGTCGTGAAGGCCTAGGATGTTAAAAGGGTTCAAAAAAGAGCTAGATAGATTCATGGAGGTTAGGTCCATCAATGGCATTAGCCAATATGGGTAGGAGTGGTGTCCCTAATTTCTGTTTGGAAATGGGTGACAGGGGAGGGACCACGTGAGGATTACCTGTTGGGTTCCCTCCCTCTGGGGTATTTCGTATTGGCCACTGTTGGCAGACAGGATACTGGGTTAAATGGACCATTGGTCTGACGCAGTATGGCCGTTCTTATTTCGCTCTCAGGCCAGGCAGTGCTAGGAGAGTCCAGAGAGAAGGGGGGTCATATGGGGATAGGGGTATCTTTGTCAGAGTTGGGAACACAACAACCCAGCTTGCAGGGCTTATCTCCACTACTGGGCAGAGCCATGCTGCGGCAATCAAAGCTGCAGGAATCTATTTAATGGGTCTAGTGAGTCATGACAACCTCTCCGGTTGAGAATAGCATGGGGAATTGGTGGGAGAGCATCTCCTAGTACACACATCCACTTGTGTTATGGTACTAACCTACCTTGCGCCACCATGGTTCAGACAAGCCCTGAGAGGGGCATGAGGAGTGCGTTGACACCAGGGGAAGGTGGCCTAAGCTATGTTGTTATTCACGAACCGAGTACTGTCAGTTCGGTTGACATATGCCCTTGGGCTCAGTCCATAACCACAAGCCCTTTCCTCATCTCCAAAGCTCCTGCTAACTCAGCTGGAATGGTTGGGAAGGACACTCACTGACTGTATGTGCTCATGGAGCCCAGGAATGTGAGATGCGTCCCACATGTGCACACCCCTGGGGCCTGGCTCCTTGGCTTGCTGCAGAACCTCCTGGCTACGTCTACACTGCAGGCTTCTTGTACAAGAACTGTTTTGCACAAGAGTTCTTGTGCAAAAGGTCTTCCACAAGAGTGCATCCACACTGCCATGTGTTTTTGCACAAGAGATGTGCTTTTGCGCAAGAGCGTCCATGGCAGTGTGGATGCTCTCTTGTGCAAGAAAGCTCTGATGGCCATTATAACTATAGGGGTTTCTTGCACAAGAAAATCCTGTTGCCTATCCACACTGCCTTCTTGTGGAAGAACTCTTGCACAAGAGGGCTTATTCCTCGTGGGGAAAGGAATAACTCTTCCGGAAGAAGCCCTGTTTTCTGATGCTGTACTGTAAATTTACTTGCGCAAGAACGTACATGCAATGTAGACACCTGGCAAGTTTTTGTGCAAGAACAGCCATTCTTGCACAAAAAGCCCGCAGTGTAGACGTAGCCCCTGTGTTTAGCTTTGGGACTATGGGGGTATGTCTAGACTAAATGGCTCCGTCTACACCATGCTGTGCTGATGATCAACTGATCCGGCACAGCACGGTAGTCTAGACGCGGATTGGTTGGCTGGGGAAGCCTTTGCCGAATGATCCCTTATGACTCGTGAAACGAGGCTTACAGGATCAGTTGGCAAAGGCTTCCCCAGTCGACCGATCCTGGGGAATCCCCAGCTGATCGTCGGCACAGCACAGTGGCCATGTTTATTTTAATGAAGTGGGGATTATTTAAATCCCCGCTTCTTTGCCTAAGTCGGGTAAACTAGTTTACATGGCTCCGTCGATGGAGTCATGTAGTCTAGACATACCCTGGGAGTCTATAAACTCACAACTGGTGTGGAGAAAGCACCCATAACACAAGAACTAGGGATCTCCTAATGAAATTAATAAGTAGCAGGTTTAAAGCAAACAAAAGGAAGTATTTCTTCACACAATGGTCAGTCAATCTGTGGAACTCCTTGCCAGAGGATGTTGTGAAGTCCAAGACTGTTACAGGGTTAAAAAATTCATGATAAATTAATGGAAGATAAGTCCATCAATGGCTATTAGCCAGGATGAGTAGGAATGGTGTCCCTTTGTTAGTCAGAAGCTGGGAATATGTGTAGATAAATCTATGTATTATATATTGCTTCATATAAATTTATTATATATTGCTGCATATGACTTGACATTGTCCCTCTCTATATAACCTTGTAACTTTGTATTAATCCATATAACCTTGAAACTTTGTATTAATCTATATAACCTTGTAACTTTGTATTAATCCATATAACCTTGAAACTTTGTATTAGAGCCCTATATAGAAAACTTGTAGCAGAATAAGATTTTCCCCCACTCTCTTTCCCCCACTCTGTAATTAATTGCCCTGTTGAATGAATGAGGTGTGAATGAGTAAGACTTGGGAGCCAAGCACCTCCAGACAGCTACAACAGTTGAAGGGGGGTGGAAGCCAGACCCAAGGTGTCAAGTGGGCTGAAGAAAGAAGACCAGACATATTGACGGCCTTGGGGATTAGAAGCAGGCACCTTCTTTGGAAAACACCCTCTCCGCAGCACAAAGGGACCAACGGACACAGACCCAGAGTTTGAATCTGGGAAAGATTTGCATATGAGAGGGATGCTATAAAAGTGAGTTGTCTTGCAGAGGACCCCGGGTTTCGTCTTGTCACCATCGGAGCATCGATCCGGATCGGCAGAAGCCCGGCTCCACCCCTCCCCCATCTAACTCACCTGGCCAGTGCAGTTAAGGGGAGCAACTTGTTGGTAACCACAGCAAGACGGAGTGTGCTTGTGTGTGTGTGTGTGTGTGAGTGCATGAGTGACATATATATATATATCATATGCATATGATAACTGTTAATTATTCTATGTGTGATCAATAAATGTGGCGTGTTGCCTTATCCCCCTGAAAAAGATCCCGAGTACTTCTTTTAAGTACAACATATGTGACAGGGCAGGATCACTTGATGATTTCCTTTTCTGTTCATTCCCTTTGGGGCACCTGGCATTGGCCACAGTCGGAAGACAGAACATTGGGATAGATGGACCTTTGGTCTGACCCAATGTGGCTAGTCTTATGGATTGGACCCACTCTTATGGTGGTTCTCCCACTGACACCTCCCTACTCTCTGACTTCCTACAGCAAAGAATGGTGAGAACTTGCGGGGCAAGTCCTCTGGCTCCAGTGGTGAAGAGGAGATTAACCTGGGCAAGAAGAGGCTGTGAAGGCAAAGGACTCACTTCACCAGCCAACAGCTGCAGGAGCTGGAGGCCACCTTCCAGCACAACCACTACCCAGACATGAGCACCAGGGAGGAGATTGCAAGCTGGATCAACCTGGCAGAATCCAGAATCAGGGTAAGGGGAGTCTCCTCAGACACTCCAGTAGGTGGCAGTCTGCATGGGAGGGGGGCCAGGCCTGGTGGGCTGTAGGGCCTCGACCTGTGGTCTGCCATCCCTTCCAACTGTAGATTCCAGAGCAGGACTCCGAGTGCATGGGGTTTGCAAAAGCCTCCAGAGTAGTGCTACAGTACAGAACCCCACTCATCAGCTGAAGGGATCACTCCATGGGACCAGTAAACTCTTGTCCTCAGAATCATGCAGTGCATTGTGCCGGTATGTTACAAGTGCTGATGGCAGGCCCAGGGACGTTTTCTCTACATAGGCCTGGTAACTGTGGGCAGAGGGTGCCTCTCAGCAACTTAAGTCAATAAGCAATTCCTACCCACATCTCCTGCAGGCTAAGCCCTCTGCCTCTGGGCGTGCAAGCTTGGGCTTTCCTTGCCCTGTAGGCAGTGTGGAGATTTGCACTGACAGAGACCAGCAAAAGCTCATTACGGGGGCTGAGTCCGCAGATGCAGGACAGATTCATGGTAGTAGGGCACTGGATTTAGTGGTGGAGGGTTGGATGGGGCAACTAGACTGCTATTTTGAACAGATTCAGAGCTGGGGCAATACCACAGAGCTCAGGAAGCTGGTACCAGGGTGGATGGGGCCATCCGGTTCTGGAAAAAGATGCCAGCTTAGCATCCCAGGAGTCTTGTTCACAGTGCCTGGACTGTGCCTACAATGCCCACTCAAGTTCCATGTATGTACTGGAGACGGGTGGGACAGGATTCAGCTGTCAGGGTCATTCAGTTCCTGGCCCCTCTGCCATCCAGCGGGCGGTGCTCTGGAGGGCATGTGCTTGCCTGGTAGCAGCTGGGCTGAACCCCCTAAAGGTACTGCACACAGGCCAACAAGCAGACCCCAGCTGGAGCTGCCTGTTACTCTGCTCACTGAGGCAGGGACAGCCCAAGCCATGACAGCTGGGAGGCCCTGTCAACTGACTGATTATCTGCAGTGACACTGAGCTCTAAGCAGGCTTTTCTCCCCTCCCTGCTCTCTGTCTCTCTCAAGGTCTGGTTTAAGAACCGCAGAGCCAAGTGGCGGAAGAAGGAGTGTCACCTGCAGCCTGACCGGTGCGAGGAGGGCTTTGGCCCTCGGCTGAATGGCCTGCCTGGCGGCCTGGATGAAGACTACAATAGCTGGGTTCCCAAGGCCTTCCAGACAAGCCCCCTCCAGCTCTTCAACTCCTCCCCACAGGCCATGTGCCCAGGGGCAGCAGCAGCCTCTGTGCCTGGAGTCCTGGCCCTGGAAAACTTCGACAGTCCGACCAGCCTTGCCAGGTCTTCTGCCCCCACCTATGGACCTGCAGCTTTGCCTTACTTGTAGCGGGACCCCTGCAACCCAAGCCTGTCTGGGCTGAGACTCAGGGCAGAGCAGCCCCAGCCCTTTGGCCTTGAGGCTCTGCTGAGCCAAGCCACAGGTCCCACCTCCAATCAGTACACACTGAACAGGCCTGTGTGAAGGGGACCCCAGAGAACCAGTACCAGCCACCCCTTCCAGATTATATGAAGGGGCTGGAGGTTCTCTCAGCAAGGACAGTGTGGAGGGAAGGTATTCCTTGTATGTGGCAATGCCCTCCGCTCCAGCCTCCACCGTGCCTGAGCTGCCCTCATAACCCAAGCCTCCTGCTTCCCTCTGCAGCACCTAGCACCCTCGATTATACCCACCCCAGGTCCTTGTCTTTGGCTATACCTGCTGTAATACAGGGTTGTGGGGGCACTGCTGAGAGGGTCAATTAAGGGTGAATTGCTCAGAGAAAGGGCTACTTACAGCCCAAGCGTGGGGGTTCCTCATTATAAGGCACCAAACCAATCACAAAGAGCATTTCTGTTTGCCACAGTGGCCAGCAAGAAACCACACAAGCAATCCCCCCAGACAGTCCATTTTCTCTTGTGCCACAACCAGCACTGCTTGCTACACAGCTGAGAAGTCATGAAAACCAATCTCACCAAATCCAAACAGCTTGAATCCTAAAGGACCAGCCATATTCCCAGGTCAATTTATACCTCACATTATACCCCAAAACACACTGTGCTAGTCCTTTAGAATCTAAAATCTAAGGCTACAGCTACACTGGCATGATTTTGCACAAAAACTCTTGCAGAAGAGAGCGTCTACACTGGCATGTGCCTTTGCGCAAGAGATGTGCTTTTGCACAAGAGCATCCTTGCCAGTGTAGATGCTCTCTTGAGAAAGAAAACTCTGATGGCCATTTTAACCATAGGGCTTTCTTGCGCAAGAAATTCAGGTTGCCTGTCTACATTGGCCTCTTCTGGAAGAGCTCTTGCGCAAGAGGGCTTATTTCTGAGTGGGAGCATCATAGTTCTTGTGCAAGAAGCACTGATTTCATACATTAGAACATCAGTGTTCTTGCGCAAGAACTTGCAGCCAGTGTAGACAGGCAGCAAGTTTTGGCGCAAAAGCGTCTGCTTTTGTGCAAGATCGCGCCAATGTAGATACAGCCTAAAGGTATATTTATAAAAAGAAAGAAAGGGTAAGACTTGAAGGAATCAAATGCATATGCCTATTGCAAAGTTCTTGGTGCAGGTTTGTTGCAGAGGTAGAATAATCTGTTGGTTTTAATCAAATCTCTGGAATATACCATGTTAGGATGGATCATTAATCTTTTTAAGCTTCAGTTCACAGCAAAGATCCTCTAGAGGTGATGACAAAATGGAAGAGCCCTCGGAGCCCTTCTATATCCTTGGAGGAACTCCCTGTGCCCTCCTTACACCCTTGCCTACGTGGAGGGACTCCCATTATTCTCTGTGGAAAAATACAGCTACAACATAGAGTTTGTCACATGATCAAGTCACCTGCCCATGTATCACTCAGTCCTCTTCAGGCAGCAGCCATTACTTAGATGCTGGTCTGAATGTTTACAGCAAAGCTCATCTGATGTGGGTTGGCACCACTAGGTGGTGCTTTTCACATTGGTTTTTCCGAGCCTCCTGCTGATATTGCCCAAAAGCAAACATTTGGGCTACGTCTAGACTGGCATGATTTTCCGCAAATGCTTTTAACGGAAAAGTTTTCTCATATAAGATCGTCAGTGCTTTTGCGGAAATACTGTGCTGCTCCCGTTCGGGCAAAAGTCTTTTTCCGAAAGACATTTGCGCAAAATGGCCAGTGTAGACAGCACAGTAGTGTTTTCCGCAAAACAGCCCCAATCGCGAAAATGATCGGGGCTTTTTTGCGGAAAACTGCGCCTAGATTGGCCACTGACGCTTTTCTGCAAAAAGTGCTTTTGCGGAAAAGCATCCTGCCAATCTAGACATGCTTTTCTGAAAATGCTTTTCACGGAAAACTTTTCTGTGAAAAGCATTTTCGGAAAATCATGCCAGTGTAGACATAGTCCCCCTGTATAAAACTATGGCACGCCCACATCTTGAGTACTGTGTACAGATGTAGTCTTCTCACCTCAAAAAAGATATTTTGGCCTTGGAAAGGGTTCAGAAAAGAGCAACTAAAATGATTAGGGGTTTGGAACATATGAAGAGAGGCTAAAGTGACTGGAACTTTTCAATTTGGAAAAGAGGAGACTGAGGCGGGATATGATAGAGGTATATAAAATCATGAGTGGTGTGGAGAGGGTGAATAAAGAAAAGTTATTCATTATTTCCCATAATATAAGGACTAAAGGACACCAAATTAAATTAATGGGTAGCAGGTTTAAAACTAACAAGCGAAAGTTCTTCTGGACGCAGCACATAGTCAACCTGTGGAACTCCTTGCCAGAGGAGGCTGTGAAGGCTAGAACTATAACAGAGTTTAAAGAGAAGCTAGATAAATTCATGGGTTGGGTCTACACTGGCGTGATCTTGTGCCAAAGCGTCCGCTCTTGCGCAAAAACTTGCTGCCTGTCTACACTGGCTGTGTGTAAACGGACATTCTACTGTATAAAATCAGGGCTTCTTGCACAAGAACTATGATGCTTCCGCTCAAGAATAAGCCCTCTTGTGTGTAACCCTTCTGCCAGGCTGAGTAAATAGCAGCAAGGGCCGGGTTCAGTATCTAGGGGTCTCCTCCCAACAAGGTAATACAACACTGGCTCGAGCCCCCACCCAGTGACCTGGGAAATCTTACATACACTTCTGGGTGCCTCAAAAGAGGTAATTCTTCCCCTCTCGCAAGCACAGAGCCTCAGTATACAGGCAGTCCCCGGGTTACTTACAAGATAGGGACTGTAGGTTTGTTCTTAAGTTGAATCTGTATGTAAGTCGGAACTGGCGTCCAGATTCAGCCGCTGCTGAAACTGACCGCCAGTTCTGACTTACATACAGATTCAACTTAAGAACCCCAAGACAGCTGCTGCTGAAACTGATCAGCCACTGATTCCAGGAAGCCCGGGGCAGAGCAACTGTGCCTCGGGCTTCCTGTAGTCAGCGCTGGTCAGTTTCAGCAACGGCTGACTTGGGGACGCCTGGGGCAGAGCAGCTGGGGTGCTGCTGGGTTGCTCCAGTAGCGCCGCTCCTCGGCGCTACTGGACCAACCCAGCAGCACCCCAGCTGCTCTGCCCCAGGCGTCCTGATTCAGCCACTGCTGAAACTGACCAGCAGTGGCTGAATCAGGACACCTGGGGCAGAGCAGCTGGGGTGCTGCTGGGTTGGTCCAGTAGTGCCCAGAGCGGCGCTGCGGGACCAACCGGCAGCGCCCCAGCTGCTCTGCCCCAGGGTCCACAACAAAAGCCTGGTCTTCTGGGGGGGGGGGGGCACACTAGCTGCGCCCCCCCCCCAGCAGACCAGGGACATGGGGAGCAAAGCCGCAGTGGCGGGGTGCCTCGCCTCTGAGGCTTTGCTCTGGCGCGGGACCCACCGCCGCTGCGGCTTTGCTCGCGGTGCCCCTGGTCTGCTGGAGACGGTCCCCAGCAGAACAGGGGCACCGGGAGCAGCTTTTCTCGCCCCGGAGGTCGAGGTGGCTGACCGCTGCCTGCGATCTCCGGGGCGAGAAAGCCCCGTTCGTAAGTGCGGGTCCGACGTAAGTCGGATCGGGGACTGCCTGTAGTAGCAAACCTTTAATAACATGAGGTAACCAACACCACAACTCGGATTTACAGACCCAGATTTACAGACCCAGACTAAACACGAGCAAAGGCCCTCCCCCCAGCCACAAATCCCCCCAAAGTCCCAAAAGTCCAACACCCCAAAAGTCTCTGCCCCGGCTCAGTGCTGGCCCAGGGTTCACAAGTTCACCTGGCAGAGTTTCACCATCCCAACCTGGAGGGGTGGGCATGGGATGGGCATCGATGCACCTTACCTGGTCCGGTGGTGGCTCCGCCTGTCATCCAGTGAGCCGCCTTCACTGTCCGGCTCTGCCAACCGTCTCAGTCCATGCTCCTGGCTGCCAGCTGGTCTCAGTCCATGCTCCTGGCAGCCAGGTCACAGCTGCCGCTCCTACCAGCCTGCAGGTCATCCCACCAGCCTGCAAGTCATCCCGTCAGCCCGCACTTGCAGGTCACCCCAGCAAAGCACTCTGCTGTCCACCTGCACTTGCTGGTTGTTCCTTGCAAGCTGCTCTGCTAGTAGCCCAGCACCAGGCTCCCCACAGCACACAGTGATTTCAGCTCATAGCAGATGAGCCTTAGCACTAGTACTCTACTAGCCTATAATGAAACTGACTCCACACCTCACAACTAGATTCCTAATAGAATCCAAATTAACTCTGATATTCCAAAGTGGAGGGGAACAATCAGTGTTGTTCAGGCCCTCAGACAAAGCCCCACCATCAGGTACAAAGACCAGTCCCCAGTCTCTCTCAATTTGACTGGGTTTGGAACCCATGCCCCTTGTCTAGCGAGTGCTACTTAGGTTATGGCGAAGCCCTCTGTCATAAACAGTTCCACCATTCCATTGTCCTTGATTCGCATAATCAGGGTAACAACACTTTTATCTCCCCTGCCTCAATAACAGAGAGACGGGGCTCCCACAGTGGCCAAAGTGACCATTTGGGCTGCTGTGAGTACATACTAGACAGGGTGGGTGTGTCTATGCAAATTGAGCTCAGCCCCTGAGGTCTCTTTGCACCACTTGCCACAATTCACCACCAAATGTCAGGATAGAGTTTACCCTGACCCTGCTTACATCTGCAAGAGCTCTTCCAGAAGAGGCCAGTGTAGACAGGCAACATGAATTTCTTGTGCAAGAAAGCCCGATGGTTAAAATGACCATCAGAGCTTTCTTGCGCAAGACAGCGTCTACACTGGCAAGGATGCTCTTGCGCAAAAGCACATGCCAGTGTAGACACTCTCTTGTGGAAGAATTTTTGCACAAGAACTCTTCCACAAAAGGGTTCTTGCGCAACAAGCTGCCAGTGTAGACGTAGCCCCTGGAGATTAGGTCCATAAAAGGCTATTAGCCAGGGGGTAGAAATCGTGTCCCTGGCCTCTGTTTGTCAGAGGCTGGAGATGGATGGCATGAGAGAAATCGCTTTATCATTGTCTTCGGTCCACCCCCTCTGAGGCACTTGGTGCTGGCCACCATCGGCAGACAGGCTACTGGGCTAGATGGACCTTTGGTCTGTTACCCGGAGAGCTGGGGTAAACAATTGCTGTGCTATGGGCTATGCAATTTAATTAAAGCCTAAGGTGCCCTCCCACAGAAGCCAGATTCGGCCTGGTATCCTGTATCTAATCACCAGGGAAACAGCTTAGAAATCACCAAACAACAAGAATTTAGGGCCAAACCATGTATTTTAAATGTAAGACCAAACATTAGCAAACAGCATACAACTCAGCAACAGTCCCACCCTAACCCTGGAAAAGAAGAAGATAGAAGAGTCCCACACACACAAGGGTATACATTACATTCAACGCGGCGATTGATGTTCGATGTCCGTGACCTTCAACCTTGCGGCTAGTGAAAAGCCTTAAGGGAGGACAAACGGAGCGATCCCTCGATGGATACTTCTCGCCTCCTGCGAGCTGACGCTTGGTGGGCACCGGATCCTGTCCAAGTATCCGTAAGCAAGACAGTGTTATAAGTCCCAAAGTCTTAGTGGGAGCGGAAAAGGCTTCCCTTATTCCAGTTAACGTCACTGGCAGTGGGTAGTCTTGTCAGACTGCAGGCTGGAACCTTGGCCTCCTCCGGGTAGACGATGACACAGGGCAATGATGATTACAGACGCACACACAGGACATGAAGGGGGCCAAAGAACACGAATGCTCTTTGACAAGGGTATATAAACATCTCATGGCGGGAAAACCATGAAGAGAGCGGGGTGCAGAGAACTAGAGCTGGGTGCATAAAACTTGGGTGCCGTGTGCAGAGAATGGGTGCACACACAGGCAATTGGGCGGTGTGCACAGCCTTTGGTGCTGAGTGCATAGGTTTAGTGCTGGGTGCACAGCATTCTTTTACCCGTTTTGGCGGGAAAACTGCTTTGAGGGAAAAAGAACCCCTCAGACTCCGTTTTATATTATGCCCAGGCAACAGGTCTGACCCAGTACGGCCATTCTTATGTTCTTATCCACTCAGGCTCTGTCTACACTGGACCACTTATTCCGGAAAATCAGCCGCTTTTCCGGAATAAGCTGCGAGCTGTCTACACTGGCCCTTGAATTTCTGGAAAAGCAACGATGCTCTACTGTACAAAATCAGCCGCTATTCCAGAAAAACTATTCTGCTCCCGCTCGGGCATAAGTCCTTATTCTGGAACACTGTTCCGGAAAAGGGCCAGTGTAGACAGCCCAGTAGTCTTTTCCAGAAAAAAGCCCCGATCGCGAAAATGGCCTAAATCTTCAGCCATACCGTGTTGGGCTTTGGGTCTACCCACCCTGGGTCCTGCTCCCCCCATACCTGCCTCAGGTCCTTGGGTGTACCCACCCCATGTCCTGTGTCCTCAGCCATACCTGCCCTTGGCCATACTCACCTCCCCGCACCATCAACTATATCCACCCCAGGCCACAGGCCCTCAGTCATACCTGCCCTGGGTTCTCAGATGTACCCACCACTGGAGCCTGGGTTCTCGGCCATACCTGCCCTGGGTTCTCAGCTATTCCTGCCCCTGTACCTGGGTTCTCAACTGTATCCATCCCAAGTCCTGGGTTCTTGGCCACACTTGCCCTGGTTTCTCACCTGTACCTTTTCCAGGCCCTGGTTTCTCAGCTGTACCCATCCCAGGGCATGGGTGTTGTCCTTAAGAGTACTGCATGAGATCTTTTCAGGGCAAAAAGGCAAAACACCATATTTATTGGTAGCACATATATCAATCAACACTTATCATATGCATATGATAACACAAGCACACCCCATCTTCTTGTTGTTACCAATAATTGTTCCCTCTAACTGCACTGGCCAGGTGAGTTAGGTGGGGGAGGGGTAGAGGGCTTCTGCAGATCTGGCTAGGTGCTCCCATGTTGACAAGACAAAAACCCAGGGTCCCTCTGCAAGATGCCTTAGATTTATAGTGTCTTCCCTCTCCTGCAGATCTCCACCAGTTGGTCATCACATGCATATGCATCATCTGTAAGAGTCATCATATGCATATGCAGTTAAGTGATAGAAATGTAGCCGTGTTAGTCTGGGGTAGTTGAAGCAAAATGCAGGACAATGTAGCACTTTAAAGACTAACAAGATGGTTTATTAGATGATGAGCTTTTGTGGGCCAGACCCACTTCCGAAAGCTCATCATCTAATAAACCATCTTGTTAGTCTTTAAAGTGCTACATTGTCCTGCATTTTGCTTCATATGCAGTTAAGACATCTGTGGCACCTTCTTTTGGGTGGTGTCTCAATGCTGCCACATTCTCCTTCAAAGAGGGTGCTTCCAAAAGCTGGCACTTGCTGCTGACTCCCAAAGTCCCATATGTCCACTCATCTTTCAATGAGCCCACTTCACAGATCCCATTGTTCTTCTCATTGTTCTTGGATCTGGCTTCCACCCCTCTCCAACCTTTGCAAGTGTCCAGAGGTGGTTGTCTTTCATGCCTTATCCATTCACACCTCATTCACTCAATAGGACAATCAATTACGCAAAACGGGGTACAAAGTCTACAAGATACAAGGTTTCTATGTAAAAAGACTTAATACAAAGTTTCTATGTTCTATATGAAAGTATACAAAGTTTCTATATAAAAGGACTTAATGTAACAAAGCTAAAGACGTAATACAATGCTAAAAGGACTTGATACAGAGTCAATTGATAAAAATGTCAATGAGAAAATAATTAATACAGAGATTAATGAGATGTATCTACATGGGTTCTTGGCTGTACCCACCCTAGGTTCCCAACTGTACTTACCCCGGGCTCTGGGTTGGGTTGTACCCACCGCAGGGCCTGGGGTCTTAGGTTATACCTGCCCTGGATTCTCAGTTGTACCTATCCCAGGGTCTGGGTTCTGGGCCGTACCCACCCTGAGTTCTCGACTACACCTGCGCTGGATGCTCATTTGTACCCACCCCAGGATCTGGCTTCTCAGCTGTACCTGCGCTGGGGCCTGGGTTCTGGGCTGTACCTGCGAACCCGGAATGTCCATGGCCCAGCTGTTGCCTGGGGCTACGAGAGGTCAATAAAAGGGCTAAGGGGCATGGGCTCTGTGCCAGCTGAAAGTTACCCCTCCCAGGAGCCAGCACCGCCTCGCCCGCACTCCAGCAGGCCGGCTCCCCTGCGCCCCGCCACCCGCACTGCGCCCAGCAGGACACCGCTGCGCAGCGCGCTTCCCTGCATCCCCCGCCAGCTTCTTCGCATCCAAACAAAACCGCGAAGAGGAGGAGCCCTGCCCCGCCCAGACCAGACCAATGCTCCGGGGGGCCAGGAGCCCTGGGGCCATGCGCATTGAAACTCTGCCCACCCTGCAAGCGGGAGCTGATCCGCCTCGGGGGCCACGTGGGCGCTTCCTGCCATCTGAGCACGCGCACGCCTGATGGACACAAAGCCCGGCCCGTCGCTAGGCAACGCGGGGCGTGTTCGGGCCAGGGCCAGGGCCAGCTCTTCGGGGGCGGACCCATGACGTAATATCGCATGGCCCCCTGGCCGGGGGTGATGACGTATGGGCGAGAGGGCCTCTTGAGAAGCAACGGCTCGTTCTTCAGCACTTCCGGGGTGTTCCGGAAGTACTTGCTGCCTTGGTTCGGACGTGCGTGCGGTGCTGCGTTTCCGCTTGGTCGCGGCCGGGGCCGGGTAGCTGAGGCGGCGCCATGGCTGATGTGACCGCGCGGAGCCTGCAGTACGAATACAAGGCGGTGAGTGGGGGCGGGGAGAGCAGTCCCCGGAGAGGGGCGCGGGCGCCCGGTTTTGGGGGAGACGACTAGGCTCTGCCGAGCTTTTCTCGGGCGGCCGGTACATTCCTCACTCCGGTTCCCCATCGGGGGAGGCCTGCCCGCCTGCTCCCTCAGCAGGTCCAGGGGCCTCGCGCTCAATCGGGGAGACTCCCGTGGACAGCAGGTGGGGTAAAGACTTGTCCCAGCCCTGTGGGTGCTGGTGCATAAAGGTCTCTAGCATCTGCTTTAGTGTCCTATTGAGCCTCGCCCCAGCCTGCTGAGGCTGCGTATTTCACACCCCAAACTTCTCCCACCAGCACCAGAGCAGGGCTGACATAAAGTTGAACCTTTGGTCTGCAAGGACCTCCTTGGGAAACCCCACTCTGCTGAAAATGGTTAGCAGTGTGTCTGCCTCAATAGAAGACCGAGCCACTGCCTCAGAGTAGTGAGTAGTGAAATCTTCCCAGTTTGGGTGGCTTTCCTGAAATGTCCCACTATATCCTTAGCCATCTTCTGGAAAGGCTCCTCTTATGATTGGCAGAGGCCTCAAGTTGGCTTTCCCCTTGTCCTGGGCCCTCCCTATCCTGTGGTAAGGGTTGCAGGACTGTTGGATAGCATCAAAGATTCCAGGCCAGTAAAAGTTCTGTAGCAGCCACTGCCTGGTGTGCTGGAGACCCTGGTTTCCCGAGAGTGGGATGTCACAGGTCAGGTACAGTAGCCTTCCAAGGTACTTTTTGGGAATCACCTACTGCTGCTGGACCCCCACCCCCTGCTATGACTCCACTTCCCTTGGGGATGGAATCCATTCCCGGTTCAGGAATCCCTTCAACCACAGGAACCTCTCCTTGCATTCTTCCCCCAGCAGTTGTGCTGCACTGAGGCCAGCCAGGTCCCTCAGCTTCTGTAAGGAGGGATCTTTCTGCAACTCAGCCTTGAGTTTAGCAGCCAGGGAAGGGATGGAGACCTGTTCCCCTTCACAGCCTGGGTCTGACATCACAGCAATGCCAAGCCTGGCTATTGGGAATTTTCTGCCAGTGTAGGGCCCTGTGCCCCCTTCAGGTTACCCTCACCAGGGCAGAGTGCCTCTTGCTGGCTTTGGCTAAGGGTAGTGACCAGAACACTGTGGGGTCCTTCTTCCAGATCACTCCCCATCAGCACCCCAGTGGGCAAGTGATGGTGCACCTCCACCTCTTTTGGGCCCTTTTAGCCCCCCCATTTCAGGTACTCTTGCTATGGGTACCTTGAATGGGGTCCTGTCTATGCATGTCAAAGTCAGGTGGGCATTGGGCATCATCAGGTCTGGTGCCACCACCTCAGACTGGGCCAGTATTACCATAGCACCCTTGTCCCAGTGCCCCATGATTTATTAGGCAACAGGGACATAGCGTAGAACAGGCTTGTCAGCAGAGCAACCAGAAGCAGTTATTGCAATCTGTCATGTGGGGGGGAGGGCAGAGCCAGGGCCTCCCCCTGCAAGGTTCCCGCTAAGTTTTTCCATTGTTGAGTGAAATAAATTTATGTGCACTGAGAAATGTGCAGATGTGCACCACCAATAGAAACACATGCTGTGGGCACTCTGCTAATCAGCTGGGCAGCATCTGAATCTCTGCTGGGCAGCTGCCCAAGCACTCAGTCTACAGGGAACACTATCCCCCTGCTTCCCTAAAATAGCTGAGATTAATCTACATCCCCAGCAGTCTTGTCCCAGTCCCCAGCTTGGCCTTTTCTCCAGTTTTTGTCCTGCTTCCTGGGCAGCAGGTGCTCTTTCTCCCCCACCCCGCTTAGGTTACAAAGGGCTTCAGCCATTGTGTACATGTAGGCAGCTGGGGTAGCTGCCTTCAGCTATGGGAATTTTGGGTTGTATTTTCACTATCTAGGTATTGATGTAGTGCTGTGAGAAACTGAGGCACACACATGGGATTACCATAGGACAGTAGCATTCACATGCGACATCATAAAGTGAATAAAAGCCCCCAGTTTGTCATACCATTCCTTTCTTTGCATCCCTCACTGGGTTAATTTTCTTTATTATATCCAACATAAGCTACTGGTAAAAAAAATTAAAAAGCAGAGTCCTGCAGCACTTTAGCAACTAACAAAAAATATAGATGGTCTCTAAAGTGCTGCAGGATTATTGTTTTTTACATTTTTTTTTTTCAGTTACAGACTAACATGACTACCTTCTGAAGTGTATAAGCTACTTGTATATGCTTTCTAGGCGTTTGAAGTCATTTCCCTCTCTCCCTCTAATTTGCTCTTGAATAGTTGATTCCTACTTCTGGTTGGCTACTGCTACCATCGACTTCTTAAATTTCCAGGCAAGCATTGCCCTGCTTTCCCTGTACTGACCCTTTTCCCTGTGACACTACTTATAAATATCTGCAAAGCTACCTCATTTCTTTTCAGATCCCTTCTCAAAACTGCTTTTTGCCGTGAGGCCTACAAAAAGCTTGATTGCTAGTGTGCTGAGACCACTATTGATTGTCAATATTAACTCATTGATTCTTTAAGCTGTGCTAGTTGTATCCATGAGGAGTTCCTAGTTTTATACTTGGATTGTAAGCTTTTGGGAGCAGAGATTGTCTTTTGTTTGTATAGCACTTGGCACCACAGGGTCTTGGCTTATGACACTAGGCACCACAGTAATGAGGATAATGTATAGGAATTTGTTTGATTTCTTCACACCTCTTATCTGCTCTTGTGATGTTATCCCTTTCAGAATTCTAATCTTGTACTGCAAGCTGATCGCTCCTTGATCGACAGGACCAGGCGAGATGAGCCTACAGGGGAAGTGCTCTCCTTGGTTGGGAAGCTGGAGGGCACTCGAATGGGGGACAAGGCTCAAAGAACAAAACCCCAGATGCAGGAAGAGAGACGAGCAAAGTGAGTGGGTTACACAGGAAATTGTTTTTCAGAGCTTGGAGTTTTAAGAAGCTAAATGGACAGAGCATTAAATTAGAGCATCCTTACTGCAGCATGGTATTCAGAAGTCTAATGCTGCACAGCTTGTGTAGGGATCTAGCCTTATGAATTTATAAGTATTTCCATGCTGCCTGGATCATTAAAGATACAGTTTAGTCATGGAGGTTTCAGATTCCATGATTTCTTAGCCACTCACCCTTCCCTGTACTCCCACCCCCCCATTATTTCCAGTAAAAGTCATGGACAGGTTGTGAGTGTCTATTACATTTTTATTGTCTGTGACCGCTGTGTTTTTTACTGAAAATAACTGACACAATCTCAACCTTAATTAATATGCAGTTATGTAGGGAAACTCAAAGTATGAAATTACAAATATTGCAGCTGATACTTTTATTTGGATTTAACTATGTTTATTTAAATGCAAGCAAATCTAGTGAACATGCCTATTTTTAGTTTTAAAATTTCCAGCACAACTTTAACCATTGCATCTAAGCTATCTGATATCTTCTGTGAAGGATAAATGACCCCTGATTAGAATGATAGCCCTTTTGTTTGGTAGGTGAGGCAGGGGGTGAGTGACTCTTACTGCATGTTGACCAGTTTAAAGTCAAATGTGGGGACAGGATTGTCCATTGTCTTCTGCCTGCCAAAGGACTAGCACAATTCGGAGAATGAACTTCATCTGCTGATTAACTTGTCATGTTTGCCTTTCCCTTCTTTCTAGGAGGAGAAAGCGTGATGAGGACAGACATGATATCAATAAAATGAAGGGTTATACATTGCTCTCTGAGGGCATTGATGAGATGGTGGGAATCATCTACAAACCCAAAACCAAGGAGACCCGGGAGACCTATGAGGTGCTGCTAAGTTTCATTCAGGCAGCCCTTGGGGACCAGGTAAGGATGGGCACAGACCTGTGAGGGCATCTTTGCTCTATCTGCTTGTGAGATGAAGGCACATCAGCTGATTGGAGTTGTCAGAACTCCCAGAGTGTGTGCGAGGCAAATAGCTGGCAGAGCTGCAGCTCAGATGATTGAGTAAGAGAGCCTTTGGATCCTCATGGCTAATCCTTCTCTTGCAAGCTGGTGACATTTATAACAAGTTGTGTGTGCTAACCCTCTTCATCTAGTCATGTCTCCTGAGATGGGGGTCTAAGCTCTGAGCAGGGTAGTAGCTGTTGCTGTTTCTCTGGTTGTCACACAGTGCTGCAGTGTCTTAAAGGGGAATGCTTCCAGCTGGGCTGATTTTTCCATGGAGATAATTTATTGCAGATAGCAAGCTGGATGCAGTTAGTCCATAAATGTGAGCCAGTACGGGCAGTCCCTGCCTTACGCGGATCTCACTTATGTTGGATCCGCACTTACAAACGGGGCTTTTCTCGCCCCGGAGCTCACGGGCGGCGGGTCGCCACCAGTGTCCTCCAGAGCGAGAAAAGCTTCTCCCGGTCTCCCTGGTCTGCTGGGGGGGTCCAGCAAAGCCGCTGTCCCCCCCAGCAGACTAGGGACACCCGAGCAAAGCTGCCCAGGTGGCAGGAGTCCCGCTCATTTGCCCCGGAGCAAAGCCGCCCAGGCAGCGGGACTCCCGCCGCCTGGGCGGCTTTGCTCCTGTCCCCCTGGTCTGCTGGGGGGGTCCAGCAAAGCCGCTGGACCCCCCCCAGCAGACCAGGGACACCCGAGCAAAGCTGCCGCCTGGGCGGCTTTGCTCCTGTCCCCCTGGTCTGCTGGGGGGGTCCAGTGGCTTTGCTGGACCCCCCCCCCCCCAGCAGACCAGGGACACCCGAGCAAAGCTGCCGCCTGGGCGGCTTTGCTCCTGTCCCCCTGGTCTGCTGGGGGGGTCCAGTGGCTTTGCTGGACCCCCCCCCCCCCCCCCAGCAGACCAGGGGGACAGGAGCAAAGCCGCGGAGCACGTCCGCAGTGGGACAGCCCGGGCGCGCTTGGGCTGTCCCGCTGTGGGCGTGCTCTGTGGCTTTGCTCCTGTCCCCCTGGTCTGCTGGGGGCGGGGGAGTGCAGCTAGTGCCCCTCCCCAGCTGACCAGGCTTTTCTTGCCTACCCCTGGGGTAGAGCAGCTGGGGACTGCTGGGTTAGTCCCGCAGCGCCGCTCCGGACCAACCCGGCAGCACCCCAGCTGCTCTGCCCCAGGCATCCTGATTCAGCCACTGCTGGTCAGTTTCAGCGACGGCTGAATCAGGATGCCTGGGGCAGAGCAGCTGTGGTGCTGCTGGGTTGCACCAGTAGCGCCGAGGAGCCACGCTACTGGAGCAACCCAGCAGCACCCCAGCTGCTCTGCCCCAGGTGTCCCCAAGTCTGCCGCTGCTGAAACTGACCAGCGGCTGACTACAGGAAGCCTGAGGCAGAGTTGCTCTGCCCCAGGCTTCCTGGAATCAGCCGCTGATCAGTTTCAGCAGCAGCTGACTTGGGGACGCCTGGGTTTCTTAAGTTGAATCTGTATGTAAGTCAGAACTGGCATCCAGATTCAGCCGCGGTTGAAACTGATCAGTTTCAGCAGTGGCTGATGCCAGTTCCGACTTACATACAGATTCAACTTAACAAACCTACAGTCCCTATCTTGTACGTAACCCGGGGACTGCCTGTATTATGGTTCCCCAGGTGAGGAGTGGCAGGGCTTACCTCAGTAGGGAAATGCACAGTCAAGTACATTTCCCCACCCTTCCCTCCCCCCAATTAGATGAGCTACAGCTGTTCTCATTTCTCAGTTAAGTCCTTCAGTGGCTATTAGCCAGGATGGGTGGGACTGGTGTCCCTAGCCTCTGATTGTCTGGAAATGGGTGACAAGGGAGGGCTCATGTGAGGATTAGCTGTTGTGTTCCCTCCCTCTGGGGCATCTGGTATTGGACACTGTCAGCAGACAGACTACTGAGATAGATGGGCCGTTGGTCTGACCCAATGTGGCCGTTCTTATGTTCTGCAGCCTCGTGACATTCTCTGTGGAGCAGCTGACGAGGTCTTGGCTGTATTGAAGAATGAGAAGCTGCGAGACAAAGAGAGGCGGAAGGAAATTGATTTACTCTTAGGACAGACTGATGATACCCGCTATCACGTGCTGGTGAACTTGGGCAAGAAGATCACAGACTATGGTGGTGACAAGGAGATCCAGAACATGGGTAGGAGTCACCCTTGAGCTTGTGTCTGGACTGCTCCCTTGCATTATTTTACAGAGCATAGTACACAGGTTGTAAGCAATAGATGGTGTGCAAACAGGGCACAATGCCTGTATATGGGGAGGCTAGAAAGTGTGGTAGGCTGAGATCAGGCTTGCAAAATGCTTCTTTGGGACTTGATGATAAATAGTTATTGCGCTTAGACTAGTGTGTATGTTTTAATTGCTAAGTCATGCATACAACTTTGAGAGTCATCTGTGGCAACAGACTCTGGATAAATTCTTAGGCCTTTGATTCAATTCCTGATTGTCACATGTGAAACAAGTGGTGTCTTTGCCACTCAGCCTTTCATGGGAATGTATACATATTCTGGCCTGTCCCTGTGGGTGTTCTTCATGTTTTAGATCCGGGTGGGTAATCTAAGGTTTGGGAGGCAGATGCGCCCCTCAGCTTTCCTGGATCTGGCCCTCGGGGCTCACACCCCAACATTGAGGAGCCTGTTCTGGTTCTCCAGCCCCCCCCCCCCCCATTATCTCTTGCGGGGCTGGAGCAAACAAAATCTAATAGCCTAGACCACTGTGCGCCCCCCCCCCCCCCCCCCCCCCCCCCACAGGCTCAGGTGTGAGGGAAATGTGGGGATTGTCTTTCTCCTTCTGTCAGGGGCCATGTCAGTGGGGGGTTTGGTTTTTTTGTCTGCTTCTCACTTGTGTGCAGTCCTCAAATGATTCTTCTGTAGGTCAATGGCCCTCCACCCAAAAAAGGTTCCTCACCCCTACTTTAGATGGTGCTGGTGCTCCTGCATTGTAGCAGTACAAAACAGGATAACTAGGCTGAACTTGGGTTGTACCATTCTAACTTTGTCCCGCTTTGCAGATGATAACATTGATGAGACATATGGCGTGAATGTTCAGTTTGAGTCTGATGAAGAGGTAAGTGACTGGATGCTTTTAAGGTAGTGGCTGAACTGTCACTCTTCTTTGTGCTCTTTGTTGTAGACAGGGCTTAGGTACTTGGAGCTAGAATTTGGCTCAATCTTAGGCATGTTGGCCAGTGAGGCCAGGCCAGGCTAGAAAATTAGACACTGCTTCTTAGAACTGGAAAGATTTGTAAATTATTGTAATGAGCTGTACCTCTTTTTCACAAAAATGTGCCTGAATTCTATGACTTGGCTTTGATCAGCTGTCAGACTTCCTGACCTCCTCAGCAATCCCTTGCAGTTTGAAACTTGGTATTTCTCTAACTTCCTGTTTCCTGTAATACCTTTTCCAAATGTGAGCCTTTGGGAATATTTTATATAATTGCTCTTCTGTAATATTGATCCAAGTGAGGGTCTGAAAAAAATTGCCTTGGCTGTGGTGAGTGGAGACCCTTTTGGGACTGTCACCTGTTGTGCTGAAACCCCATTATTCCTGTTTTTCCTGGGAACCCTGTAATCCTGTCTTATTGAGCTCTGCTCTCCAGCCTGCTTCAAAACCAGGATAGAACCACATCCCTAAGACTGCAGATGCATGCTGAAAGCAGTACATTGCGAGACCTTTTTCCCAGTGCTCAGGTACACAGCCCCTCTGGCAGCTCAACTCTAGATCAATCTGTCTTGAGCTGTATAAACATCTGTACAGTGTAAGCTCATTAAATTTGCCCCTTCTCAGTGTAAAGGGAGAGATGCAGAGGTTCCTGCTCTGACAGGTAGTAATTACTTACACTGGATTTATTACTAAATAAAAGTGACTTTATTAAGTATAAAGACATAGGATTTAAGTAGTTATAAATAGGCCCCTACCAAATTTGCTGCCATGAAAAACATGTCACGGGCCATGGAATCTGGTCTGTTGTGTGCTTTTACCCTTTCATGGGGTGAGGATGTTAGAGAGTTTCCCAAACCTGACCCGTCCTTTGTAGGTGACAAATCTGAGGAATTGTCACAGATTGAAGTGTCATTAGAGGAGGTTTTGGAATTAGTTGATAAACTTAACAGTAACAAGTCACCAGGACCAGATGGCATTCACCCAAGAGTTCTGAAAGAACTCTTACGTGAAATTGCGGAACTACTAACTATGGTTTATAACCTATCCTTTAAATCAGCTTCTGTACCCAATGACTGGAAGATAGCTAATGTAACGCCAATATTTAAAAAGGGCTCTCGAGGCAATTCCAGCAATTACAGACCAGTAAGTCTAACGTCAGTACCGGGCAAATTGGTCGAAACAATAGTAAAGAATAAAATTGTCCAACACAGAAGAACATAATTTGTTGGGCAAAAGTCAACATGGTTTCTGTAAAGGGAAGTCATGTCTTACTAATCTATTAGAGTTCTTTTGAAGGGGTCAACAGACATGTGGACAAGGGGGATCCACTAGATATAGTATACTTGGATTTCCAGAAAGCCTTTGACAAGGTCCCTCACCAACGGCTTTTACGTAAATTAAGTTATCATGGGATAAGAGGGAAGATGCTTTCATGGATTGGGAACTGGTTAAAAGACAGGAAACAAAAGGTAGGAATAAATGGTCAGTTTTCTGAGTGGAAAAAGGTAACTAGTGGGGTCCCCCAAAGGTCTGTCCTGGGACCCTTCCTATTCAACTTATTTATAAATTATCTGGAGAAAGGGGTAAACAGTGAGGTGGCAACGTTTGCAGATGATCCTAAACTGCTCAAGGTAGTTAAGACCAAAGCAGACTGTGAAGAACTTCAAAAAGATCTCTCAAAACTAAGTGATTGGGCAACAAAATGGCAAATGAAATTTAATTGTGGATAAATGTAAAGTAATGCACATTGGAAAAAATAACCCCAACTATACATATAATACTATGGGGGTTAATTTAGCTACAACTAATCAGGAAAGCGATCTTGGCGTCATTGTGGAAAGTTCTCTGAAAATGTCCATGCAGTTTGCAGCGGCAGTCAAAATAGCAAACAGGATGTTAGGAATCATTAAAGGGATAGAGAATAAGACGGAGAATATCTTATTTCCCTTATATAAATCCATGGTACGCCCACATCTTGAATACTGCATACAGATGTGGTCTCCTCCTCTCAAAAAAGATATACTGGCATTAGAAAAGGTTCAGAGAAGAGCAACTAAAATGATTAGGGGTTTGGAACGGGTCCCATATAAGCTGAGATTAAAGAGATTAGGACTTTTCAGCTTGGAAAAAAGGAGACTAAAGGGGGGTATGATAGAAGTATATAAAGTCATGAGTGGTGTGGAGAAAGTGAATAAGGAAAAGTTATTTACTTGTTCCCATAATATAAGAACTAGGGGCCACCAAATGAAATTAATGTGCAGCAGGTTTAAAACAAATAAAAGGAAGTTCTTCTTCACACTGCGCACAGTCAACCTGTGGAACTCCTTGCCTGAGGAGATTGTGAAGGCTAGGACTATAACAGGGTTTAAAAGAGAACTAGATAAATTCATGGAGGTTAAATCTATTCATGGCTATTAGCCAGGCTGGGTAAGGAATGGTGTCCCCAGCCTCTGTTTGTGAGGGTTTGGAGAGCAGCGTTTCCCAACCTATGGGTCAGGACCCAAATATGGGTTGCCATTACATTTCAAAAGGGTTGTCAGGTGTCTCCCCGGATGGCTCTTCAGGAGCCATTCACACACTTTTAGAATTGCCCTCGGTCACCAAGTCTTCCTGAATTGTCAAAATGGGTCCCCATCTGGAAAAGGTTGGGAACCACTGGTGGAATGGATGGCAGGAGAGAGATGGCTTAATCATTACCTGTTCGGTTCACTCCCTGTGGGACACCTGGCATTGGCCACTGTTGGCAGACAGGATGCTGGGCTGGATGGACCTTTGGTCTGACCCAGTATGGCCATTCTTAAGTTTTCAAGTGATGGTCTTGACTGGGGACATTAAAATGCGTGTAAGTAACCATGTAACTGCTAAAAATTTCCCTGGAGCCAGCTTTTACTGTGTACTGGGAGCCTTCATGTAACCATGAACATTAACTGATGAGCCCAAGCTCATTGGTTAACTTTTTACATGGTTACACTTTCAAGTCAGGAATAGAGATGTGAAAGGAATTTCAGGGGGTTTGTAAGGTTGTTAAGGTGTCATGGGATTTCAACCCTTGGCTTTCAGAGCTGGATAGCCAGAAAGTGGTAGCTCCTGGCAGGAGCCCAGATCTAAAGGCAGCACTGTAGAAGAAAGGGTAGCAATACCATGCCATCCTTCTGCGCTGCTGCTGGCTGTGTTTCTGCCTTCAGAGACACTTCCAGCAACAGTGCAGAAATAAGGATAACTATACCACAGTCCTTCTCCCTCCATCACATCAACTTTTCATCCCCTCCCAAACTCCTTTTTGAGTCAGGACCACTACAATTACAACACTGAAAGTTCAGATAGAAATATTGACATTTGGGGGGGGGGGGGGGGGGGGTTTAAAGTTAATCCTATCATGAAATTGATCAAAATGGATTGTGAATTTGGTAGGGCCATAGTCATAAGAGGTGGCACTCAGAACAAAGTATCTTGATAAGTTACCTAAACAGACATACAAACCAAGCTTAGTACACTAAAGAAACTGGTTACATGTAATCTCAACCTAAATATGGTTCTAATAATCTTCTTCACAGGACAGACATCCTTCCGGCCTGGTCTCAGTTCCTTCCCCCGGTTCAGTTTCCAGCAGTCATTTGGGTGGGGTAGCTGGGGATAACGGATGACCTTGATTATCTTAGTTCCTATCCTTAAATAGGATTTGCATAAGCCAGGAGTCCTTTTGTTTTATATCTTGATTACCCCTCTGCCCCATCTTCTCATGGAAAATTACAGATTTCCTGATGGGTTCCTGTATCAAGGTAACATGGTCACATCTCTCTGTAGAGCACCATATCCATTCTTGGCAGAAAGGTTCAGGTTTTCACAGTTCATTATCTCTTGCTGATATCAGTATTGTAGCCTCTTTCATTGTTGTACCTGACATTTCAGCAGTAGGTGTGACCCAAAGCAGCAAATATTAAATTACAGATACCTAGGTCAATATTTCTAACATCTACAAAAATTATACATATATAGAAATGGGATAATCATATTCACTGAATTGTAGCCTCTCCAGTGATGAGCCATCTTGATAAAGCATATTTCAGTTATGACATTCCTATCATAAGCATATTTTCATATAGCACATGGAATATTACTCACAGGCACCACTTATTTTCAAGGTTCTGAGGTGGGAAAGGACTGGAACTACTTGTATGCACTAGTGGGTTCTGAGGAAACAAGTCAGTTGAGTTCTGTCAGCACATGCTTCCACTGGGCTTTCTGCATTGTGTAAAACACAGCTAACCCAAGGGACAAGCTACTTCAGGGTAGGGATGTTAAATTTTGATTAATCAAATAGTTGATGGAATTTGCATCGACTATTTGATTAGTCAATAAGGGCATCTCTGCCTTTGAAATGCAGCAAGAGCTCTGTCAGCTCTTTGCTACGTTTTGCTGGCCCCATGCTCCCTGCTTTTGAAATGTACAAGAGAGCTCTGGGGAGGGGGTCCTGTGCATTTCAAAAGCAGGGAGCATGGGGCCGTGCTTCCCACGGTGCTTCTGCTTTTAAACTGGAGCACGAGTCGCACTCTTGCTACATTTCAAAGGTGGAAGTGCTGCCAGTTCCCCACTATGCCTCTGCTTCTCCCCCATGAAGTTGGTGCTGGGGGGGCCAGTTCTCCTCCTCCTCCTCCTCCTCCCCCCCCCCCCCGCCCCCCGCTATCTGTCTCTGATAGAGGCAGCAAGAGGGCAGGGAAGCAACAACTTGAATCGCTAGTCGACTATCCAACAAACATATGCTTATCGGATAGTTGATTAGTTACTTACACAGGACAGTGCTGAGGAATAAGATGCCATCTTAGTCATGTGTCAGGTCCCTTGTTCAGTTTCTGGACAAGGGCCCCGACACGTGACTAAGATGGCATCTGTAGCTATGCTCATTAAGGGACAAATTAAGGAACTGTCCCTCTTCCTGCTTTAAGTCAAAGCTAATTGTTGCCAGAGTCAGAAAGATCTTCCCTCACACCCATAATTTAGGGGTGTTCAATTAGCTTGATGCATAATTTTTTTTCTATGACTTTGGATGTTTTTGGTATTGGTCACATCTGAAAGCAGGATGCCAGACTACAATAATAATGCTCCCTTCTACTTAGCTTCTTATACAAGGAGCACTAATGAATTAAGTCTTACAACATCCCTGATACTATCAGCTACTATGTATTTGAGAGAGTTTGTCTGTCTACTCAAGAACTCCTGCTAAACGGTAAGCGCTAGGGCCACCATATTCAGCATGCAGCTTCCTTTTATCATCACTTAAAGCAAGGTAAGGATTTGGTTGTGTCAGAAGAATGGGATGAGCCTGGAGTGGGATTGCTTTTCATAAAACCATACAGAAAAGAGACAGAATAACCAGGCAGAGAAAAGGGGCTGGCTTGACCCTTCCTCCACACAGCCCCATTCCCTGTGGCTACCCCAGCCCCAAGTTTCCCACCTCTGAGGCACCCTTTAGGGAGGGCAGAGGAGGGTCCTGAAGCCCACCTCCCTTGATCCATACAGGATCATTTCTAGCTGTTCCCTTTTGTCAGGGAGTGAGGGAAAGTGCACAGTTTGCTGCATTCCTGACTCTGGCTGGGGAGCGCAGGGGACAATCTGGGCCTGCCTCAGCTGGGGGACATGCACCCCTCCCCTGGTGGTGCCTATTGGAGCTGCAGTGGCCATGGAGAGGTGCTTCTCACCTTGTCTCAAGCTCCTGCAATAAGTGAGGCTTGGGGTAGTCCTCTCTCCTCAAGGCAGCCTGCATACTGAACTTCTTCTCCTCAACTCCTCCCCAGAGCAATGATTTATATGAAGCATGGACATTTTCATTTTATTTTCCAAAAAACAAAAATTGATTTAGGGACCTGAGCCACGCAGGATAAATCTTATATCCATGGTTTCCAATTTTCCATATGGCTGTTTGGCTTCAATGTGTTGAGTGTCGCTAGTTTGCTATAGCAGTAGCAACTAGAGTGGCTACTGCTTCAGAACTGGTTGGACACCATGGTCCTATGTACCATCTTCTAAATGGGGAGACTGAAGCATGGGATGATGGGACTTGCCCAAAGTCCTATGATCTCCTGCCTTAATCACACTATGATCCTTCTGCTGCTGAAGGAAGGACGAGCTGGGCTGGCTTCTGGTAGGAGTAACATTTCCAGTATTACTGTCCAAAGTATGTGTGGGAGGAGCTGGAGAGCTTTTCCACGAGTTTTTCTCAGGAGAGAACCATTAACAGGAGCTGTGTTTTCCAACAGGAAGGTGATGAGGATGTGTATGGTGAAGTACGGGATGAAGCATCTGATGATGACATGGAGGGAGATGAGGCTGTTGTCCGCTGCACCCTTTCAGCCAATGTGAGTTACCAAGGTGGAAGCAATAGGCTGCTTTCCTATCGCTGGAGGCTTGTCTTAAAGTTGATAGCTGTGAAAGCTGTTGGGACTTGAGTCCGAACTGTGATAGCCGAAAATAGTGTCACAGATCTAGCTGAATCCTCCCTCCTGTACTGCTGTACAGGAAGGCTGCTGCTGAATACTAGAGTGTCTTTAGCCCCTAGAGTCTGAGCAGAACCTGAGCAGTTCAGGCATCACTGCTGTCTTAGAACTTCTGGGCACACTCTTGGGGTGCAGAACTTCTATGTAGTACTCCTTCCTTAGAGCTGTGCCAGCCCCTAGAGCCACAGCTGACCCTCATGCATCCTTCAAGGGGAGCATGGGAAGTATAACTCATGAAAAACAGACATTTTGCACAGGAATCTAAAACATGATTGGTCTTTTCTGTGAGAATTCCACAGATCTGTACAAAAACCTGGCATGTATTTCCCTACCTCAGTTTCCTCACTGTTCCAGGGCCCTTCTGTGGAAGTGTGTGGTTTGCTTTCTGAGTTGGGAGTCTTCTCTCAAGCTTGCCTTCTGTGAACTTGGCTGACCTGTACTAATCAGGACCTCTGTGTGATGAAAGCATCCCTTGTCTCGCTGTCTGGAATGGCACACAAGTGTGCCTGCCAACCTCAGGGGAGGCAGTAAGGTCACAAACTTCAGGCTATTCTCTATGTTCTCTAAATAGATTTCATCAGACAAGTAACAAGCGTTGTTCCCTCTGAGCTGCATGGCAGCACAACTTCACAGGTGATTAACTGGCTCCATCCAGTCAGAGGCTCAGGGCTCCTTGCACAGAGCTGACTGACTGGGCAAAACTGATTAATCACCCGTGAAGCTGTGTGGCCTTGCAGCTTAGAGGGAACAGTGGTAACAAGTGCAAATTCAAGCCCTGTTACAGCCTTACCATGGAGTCGGACAGTGCCTTTGGGCACTCTGGTCTCTTACCATGTGGGCAAACCTGCCTCTGTGATACATACCACCGTATGCCAAAAATCTTAGCAATATTCCAGTGACTCCCAGTGCCAAGGGACTTGTCACTTATCCCAGCTCAATTACACCCAGAGCTGTCTCTTGAAACCAATGCTGGGTCAAACTAACTGAAGAGTTAGTTATTAGGTGAGCAAAGGAAACAAGTGTTTACCAAGTTAAAGCCGGTGTGATATATGTACATAAATGAGTGACAGCTTTAGATTCCAGAAGGTAATAAATAGCAACTTTCCCAATAAGCAAACTGAGTGTGTTCCTTAGGGCTAATTCTGGCAAACCAGTTAGGGCTCTCTTGTTTATGCTTAGTGACTTGCCCCTTTAGAGTCCAAGCAACAAAAAGAGCCTTTTTTTTCCTTGTCATGGCTCTGCACATAGGATAAGTTCTTGTGCCTGTCTTCTCTTCCTGGAGCAGTGTGTGATTAAAAGAACAGAGATTTTTGTTAATGTCTTGCAATGGCTCATTGGATTTCAGAGCCTTCTCGTTGGGCAGGACCTAACAGCTTCTGTCAGAATCCCGTATTTGCATTAGAGAAGGCTTTTTTCCTATGTTTGAATGGCATAATTACAGTGCGGACAATTGCTGTTGGTTTATAACATGGGGCACAGAAAAGTAAGAGTAGGAGCTAGAAACGCTATGGTGGTGCAGGTGCAGCAGCCTTGCTGTGGCACTTCTGGTAAAGGTCCTCTTGTTGGCGTAATAAGCCATCTCTGTGAGAGGCGATAGCTAGATGAGCAGGAAAAGCTCTGCTCTTATCCGCGCTTAAGAACTTACATCACTTGGGGGAGGGGGTACTCACATCCCTGAGCAGGGATGCTGACATTGGTGGTGGTGTGTATAAGTTAGGGATGTAAAATCCCATTTATCCAGTTAACTAATTAAAGTTTAACCAGTTATATGTTAAGTTTAACTGATTAAATGGAGGCAGGCACTCTGTACCAGTGCCATAGGCATGGGAGTGGAGGGAGGGCTTGCCAACCCCTAGCTTCTGTGGGCTCGTGCCCCTTCCTCTCCCATGCAAGGCTGCCTACTCCCAAATCCGTTAAGGGTGGTGCTCACCGGGTAATCTGTTAACAGGTTATGTGTTCAATCTCTAGTATAAGTGCCAGTGCATTCAGCATCCTGCAAGCTAAGGTCTAAGCACCAAATACATTCTTACAGCTCTTTTTCCTGTGATACCAGCACTAACAGATGGGTGGGTCTGACTTTTTTCTAGCTATGCATTTGTGTTTAATGAAGCCTGGGGTCTTGACGTGAGCTGACGTTGGGTTCCCCAGCATCATACTCCTCTCTTGCCCAAAACTTCCTGTGTTGCTCTCCCAGTCTCTTCCTGTGAGTCTCTAAACCATTCTGTCACCTCTTTCTTTCTACTGCTGCTGGGAGTTCCTTTTTCACTGCTTCTCCCCACCCTGCAGATAAGTGGGAGGAAGAAACTTTTCCCACTTTCATCTAGCTTCTTTGGAATCGCAATTTCTGATCAAGACACCAGGATTATAATTAAATGCTTTGTTGTCCCTAGCCTTACTGGTATGTGCTAAGTCTTGTCAGCTGTTGGTGGAGTACACATGAGGTTCTCAAACGTCCTAGCACTGTGACCTGCTTCTGACATCAAAAATTACTACATGATCCCAGGAGGAGGGGCTGATGCCTGAACCCTGCCACACTGGCTTCAGTGGGGGGTGGGAGACCTGTAACCTGAGCCCTAATACCCAGGACTGAAACCAGAGCTTGTGTCCTGCCGCCCACTGTTGAAGCCCTCGGGCTTCACGTTAGACTTGTTATGGACAGCCTAACGCCAGCCCTATCCACCCCATTTCAACAGAGTCCCAACCCACAGAGATAGAGGGGCATTCTTTGATGTAATGCATTGCATAGCAGCAACCTAATAATTTTGTATCAGTCTGAATTGGTAAGTCATACATAGGTTTCCCAGATCCTCTGAGTTCACTGGGTGGTTTTTTGACAGAGCAAGAACAAGTGATTGCTACTACCAGAGCTCAGTGTTCACATAGATAGCAGTCCAGGCTGATATTTGGGGGGGGGGGTAGGGGGGTGCTCTTGCTTGTAATGGACTGTGTAGCCTGTCCTGGGACTCCATTCTGCATGGGTGAAGGAAGGCTATAAGGAGATGCTGACTGTCTTTCAGCTTGTGGCATCAGGTGAACTGATGAGCTCAAAGAAGAGAGACTTGCATCCCCGAGACATTGATGCCTTTTGGCTTCAGCGACAGCTGAGTCGCTTCTATGATGATGCCATCGTGTCCCAGAAGAAAGCAGATGAGGTGCTAGAGATCTTAAAGGTATGTGACCAGCTACTCTGCCTTGATAAGTGCAGAAAGTTTTAGGTTCAGGGCCTGCCCAGTTAGAACAGGAAGCTGTGTGGGCTGGTACTTACAGTTTGGACCCATTTGTCCATATTCAAATTCTAATCCCACCAAACAACTTGCTGCTGTGCTGGTTATCCCCTGAGGAGACGCCCACCCTGTTCCTCCTCTGTTGTGAGGACCAGGACCACCACCTCTACGCATGTGTAGACCTTCTCCCTGGGGACAGTTGCTACTTTTTAGAGACATCTTCTGAGAAGCCAACTCGGGTGTGGTGTTTCCTGTGCTAACCATGGCCCTGATCCTGACTCCCTTTGACTTCCATTGGAATTGGGCACCCAGCACTTCTCTGGTTTAAGCCCTTCATCTGTGGTATTTATGGGGCTCGAAAGCCTGTGAACTGCACGATCCAGGTGCCCTTCTCCGAAAGGCGCCTCAGGAGATCAGAGGAGACAGGGGTAGACTGAGTTTGATTAGACTCTTGCCAGTGTTGCTTAGAGACTTGGTTGTGACATGGGGCATCTGAATTGTAAGTCTGGCAGGTAGCACATACTTGCTACGCAATTGGGTTCTACCTTCCCTGCAGTGGGAGTTTGTACCCGTCCCCTCACATAGTGACTAGGGCAGCAAATGCAGCCGTCTTCTTTGTTCCTTTTCCCAGACTGCCAGTGATGACAGGGAGTGTGAAAACCAGCTTGTCCTGCTTCTGGGCTTCAACACCTTTGACTTCATTAAAGTGCTGAGGCAGCACCGAATGATGAGTGAGTAGTGGGCCCCTGGTTACCCGGGTTGTTTGCCTTCATGCTGCTCTGTAGGAGATATCTGCAGCAGGGCTTACACCAGCGCAGGCTGGAGCCTGTGGCCATGGAAGGGGTTTGTTGTCAGTGCAGGGACACCACCTGCAATATTCTTCTGTCCACCTAGTTCCATCTACGCTTGGGGTGTGGATTTCTTACATGTCCTCAGTGTTAAGTGTGGATCAGGCCTCAGTTCGCCTTCACAGCTGCAACTTCCACGCCTCTCTACACACCTGCCTTCTGCGCAGTCCTTCCTTTGCTCCATGCTTGAGAAGTCAGGTTCTTCCTGACCCTCTGTGACTCCTCCATCTTGTGCCTTTCCCTCTGACCCTATGCACTGTGGTGCTGTCTTCTCTCTCCAGTCCTGTACTGCACACTGTTGGCTAGTGCACAGAGTGAAGCTGAGAAGGAGAGGATAATGGGGAAGATGGAGTCTGATCCTGAGCTGTCGAAATTCCTGTATCAGCTGCATGAGACTGAGAAGGAGGATCTGATTCGGGTAAGAAGAACGGAAAGCGCTCAGGAGGTCCCTCTTGTGTTTGAGCTGCTTCATTGCAAGAGCACATGTCGGATGTTTCCCAGCAATCTCTGAATAGCCGAATTGAAAGGCTGGGAGAGCACTGTATGGAGGTTTGAGCTGCTGATGTTTGTTGTAGACTGACCATGAGTCCTGTTTTCATGCACACTAGAGGCAGCTTTGGACGCATAACATTGGGCTTACTTGCTCTGTTACTAAAGAGCAGCAGAGTAGTTGTTGAGTCCTCTGAGAGGAAACCCCTTGGATGCATGTTCGATCCCTTGGGTATTTGTGTGTGGAATGGGACACAGCAACTCCTGTGCCCTGCCAAGAGGTGTCTGTACCATGTTAACCTGCCATCTCCCTTTGACTTCCAGGAGGAACGCTCCCGCAGGGAACGTGTGCGCCAGTCCCGGATGGACACTGACCTGGAAACCATGGATCTGGATCAGGGTGGAGAGGTGTGTCTCTTCAAAGGCACCCGTTCTTAGGCTGTTTGAGGGAGTGCTAGCTGAGGGGCTTAGTTAGTACAAGGGGGCGGTTCTTAAAGCGGGAAAGGTGGGTGCAGTAGACACTCTGATCTATCTGCCCCTGATTGGCATGAGAAGGTGTAGGAAGGCAGACTTGCAGGCTGGAGGGAGCATTTATCATGCTTCCCCCTTTAAATCTGGGGGTCAAAGTAGGAGAGAGAGGTCCCTCACACTTTCTCTGATTGCTCTTCTGGTGTTTCCAGGCTCTGGCCCCGCGCCAGGTGTTGGACCTGGAGGATCTGGTGTTTGCTCAAGGGAGCCACTTCATGGCTAACAAGCGGTGCCAGTTGCCCGATGGCTCATTCCGCAGGCAGCGCAAAGGCTATGAGGAGGTGCATGTGCCTGCTTTGAAGCCAAAGCCCTTTGGCTCTGAGGAGGTAAGGGGCTCTCTCTCATTTCAGAGAGGTGGCCATGGTAGTGCTTCAGCAAAAGCCACAAGGAGTCTGGCTCTCATTGCAATGAGTAATTTTCCCCTTCCGGTCATTGTCACCTTTTATCACTGTTGGGAATGGGCCACACCTACCCTGACTGAGTTGGCTCTGATGTAACTTCCCTCTCTGTATTCCTACCCTGTTTCTTTCAATTCGTGCAGCTGATTAATCGAGTTGTAACTCATGAAAGCTTATACTTTAATAAAACAGTTCGTCTTTAAGGTGCCGCCGCACTCCTTGCTGTTTCCTCTCGGTCAGCCTTGGGCAGGTTTGGATTACCTAGTGCCTCTTCTGCCCCATCTTCCACAGAAAGCTGCTGCTTCATGGCACTTCTTGCTTGCAGCATGCAGCTCAGTCTTTGAGGGAGTATCTTCATAGCCTGCTCTGGAGCCAGCCCCCTTCTAATGCATGAACCTTTAGGAACCTACATGTCAAGTTCTGCTTAACTGAGATTTCCTGTGACCAAAAATGGCTCCTGATTCATTGCTTCCTGTACCAGGGATGTACACCTACCATTGGTGCTTCTGGCTCCTCCTTCTACCTGCTCTGCTGATCCATGGGCCCTGTGCTACCCCTCTGCCAGACAGTCACTTGTGCAGGCTGGTCTGCAGGGCTGAGCATGTGAGTGGGCACCACAGTCAAGGCTAGGTTCCAGTTCTGTCTGTGCTAATTCAGGACAAGTCACTTGGACTCTGTCAGTTTCCCAAGCTGTAAAATGGAGATAAACTCAGGTCATGCTGCTGCTTGTACAGTGCTATGGATTGTTATTCTATAAGCCAGTGGTCCCCAATGCGGTGCCCCCGGGCGCCATGGCGCCCACCAGGGCATTTAGTGCACCTGTGGAACAATCTGGGCTGGCCCCACCCCCAGGCCCTGGCACATGCGCGGTGCCGGCCCAGGCGCATGGCGCATGGGCGGCCCTGGCCCTGGGTGCGCGGCACATGCTGGTGCCAGCCCCTGGCACATGGGTGGCCTCTGCCCCGGACGCGCGGCACATGCCGGTGCGGGCCCTGGGTGCGAGGTGCATGGGCGGCCCCTGCCCCAGGCGTGCGGCAGCTTCAAAGGTTGGGGACCACTGGTATAAGCTGTAATAGCTGCTTGGCTGCCCCAGACTGGCAATCTAAGGTCCCCTGTGAGTTCTCACCCACGCTGGGAACTGCCTAGTACGTGAGAGACCACAATCTGGGGAATTGGTCATGTTGGTCTAAGTAGTGGTTCCCAACCTTGTCCAGATGGGGACCCATTTTGACAATTCAGGAAGACTTGGTGACCCAGGGCAATTCAAAAGTGTGTGACTGGCTCCTTAAGAGCCACCTGGAGAGACACCTGGCGATCCTTTTGAAATGTAATGGTGACACACATTTGGGTCCCACCCATAGGTTGGGAAACCCTGGAAGAGAGTTAGAATCTTCTGTGCTAGTTGGTTGCATCACTGGATATTGTCCAGAGTGACCCATGAGACTTGCAGATCAATAGCTGGAGTCCCTAGGCAAACTGCTACCTGATGTGTGAATTTCCTAGGCCCACTGAGAGACACTGAAGTTCCCTGCTGTTCCTGAAGGGATGTCTCTTAAGCTATGTCTACACATCCTTGTTACTTCGGAATAACTGATGTTGTTCCAAAATGTCATAGTCTACACTACAAGCTTTTATTTAAAAAAAATGGCGAGCTGGAGGATTTCTTATTCTGACTCCTGTAACCTTTATTTCATGAGGAATAAGGGAAATCGGAGGAAGTATGCTCTAATTTGGACGTCCTGCTATGTAGACAACACCAAAAGCTGAAATATGCTATTTTGACTTAAGCAATTTCGGCTTAGACACGAGTACCCTGTTTGCGATACACAGTGCCCAGTCTTTGATGTTAATGCTGTGTCCCCTTTTCAGCAACTGGTGTCTGTGGACAAACTGCCCAAATACGCCCAGGCTGGGTTTGAGGGGTTCAAAACACTGAACCGGATTCAGAGCAAACTCTACCGTGCTGCGCTTGAGACCGATGAGAACCTGCTACTCTGTGCTCCCACGGTAAGGATCCAAGCAAGCTGTCTGCTCCCTGGTCATCTCTTTGGCCTTCAGTGCCTCTAGCCCTGCCTGTGTAGCACAGACAGTGGGCTTATAGCCCAGTTCTCTTAGAAAGGGGCTGGGTCACATGTAGAGGGAAATCCGCCTTTGACCATTGTGAGGCTGCAGGAGAATCGGTGGGGCTAGTTCCCAAGTACAATCCAGACCAGTGCAGGGCTGTGTCACCCCTGCCCTGCAACCTTGGGTGCCTCAATGCCTTGCTGCTGTTGCTCACTGTTGTCTTGCTGTCTGATGGCCCGGCCCTCTGGGCCTGTGTGTAACAGCTGCCTGGCGGCCACAGGCAAGCTCCCACCAGCCTGGGTTATACTGCAAGATGACCCCAGAATCATAGAATACTAGAGCTGGAAGGGACCTTGAGATATCAAGTCCAGTCCCCTGCCCTCACAGCAGGACCAAGCACCATCTAGATCATCCCTGATGGATGTCTATCCAACCAGCTCTTAAATATCTCCAGTGACAGAGACTCCACAACCTCCCTAGGCAGTTTATTCCAGTGTTTAACCGCCCTGACAGTTACAAAGTTTTTCCTAATGTCCAGTCTAAATCTCCCTTGCTGCAATTTAAGCCCTTGTCCTATCATTAGAGACCAAGGAGAAATTTTTTTCTCCCTTCTTGTAATACCCTTTTAAATACTTGAAAACTGCTATCATGTTCCCTCTCAGTCTTATCTTTTTTCTAAACTAAACAAACCCAATTCTTTCAGTCTTTCCCGCATAGGTCATGATTTCTAGACCTTTAATCATTTTTGTTGCTCTTCTCTGGACCCTCTTCAATTTCTCAACATCTTTCTGAAATGTGGTGCCCAGAACTGGACACAATACTCCAATTGAGCACAGAGAAGAGCTGAAGAATAACTTCTTGTGGCTTGTTCACAACACTCCTGTTAATGCACCCCAGAATCATGTTTGCTGCTCTTTTTGCAACAGTATCACACTGTTGCCCCATGTTTAACTTGTGGCCCACTATGACCCCTAAATCCCTTTCAGCAGTACTCATTCCTAGACAATCACTTCCCATTTTGTATGTGTGAAACTGATTGTTCCTTCCTAAGTGGAGTATTTTGTATTTGTCTGTCTTAAACTTCATCCTATTTACCTCAGACCATTTATCTCTTTTGTCCAGATCATTTTTAATTTTGACCATATCATCCAAAGTACTTGCAACCCCTTGCAGCTTGGTATCCTCTGCAAACTTAATAAGCGTGCTCTCTGTGCCATCATCTAAATCATTGATGAAGATAAATGAACAGAACCGGTCCCAAAACAGACTCCTGTGGAACCCCACTTGTTATGCCCTTCCAGTATGATTGTGAACCATTAATAACTACTCTCTGAGAATGGCTATCCAGCCAGATATGCACCCACCTTCTAGTGCCCCATCTAGGTTGTATTTCCCTAGCTTATTGATAAGGAGGTCATGCAAGACAGTGTGAAATGCCTTACTAAAATCTAGGTATACCACATCCACGACTTCTCCCTTGTCCACAAGGCTTGATATCCTATAGAAGAAAGCTACCAGATTGGTTTGACATGATTTGTTCTTGACAAATCCATGCTGGTTGTTACTATCATCTTGTTATCTTCCAGATGAATTCCTTAATTACTTAATTATCTTCCCTGGCACAGAAGTTAAACTGACTGGTCTGTAGTTTTTCGGGTTGTTCTTATTTCCCTTTTTATAGATGGGCAGTATATTTACCTTCTTCCAGTCTTTTGGAATCTCTCCCAGCTTCCATGATTTTTCAAAGATGATAGCTAAAGGCTCAGATACTCAAGGAGCTGACAGAGGAGTATTCTGGGATGTATTTCATCAGGCCCTGGTGACTTGAAGACATCTGACTTTTCTACATAAGTTTTAACTTCTAAACCTACCCCATTTCCACTAGCATTCACTATGTTGGCATCCCATCACCATCAGTCGTCTTGGTGAAAACTGAAACAAAGACGTCATTAAGCACCTTTGCCATTTCCAAGTTTCCTGTTATTGCTTCTCCCTCTTCACCGAGCAATGGGCCTATTCTGTCCTTGGTCTTTCTGTTGCTTCTAATATATTTGTAGCATGTTGTCTTGTTACCCGGTATGCCTCTAGCTAGATTTAGCTTATTTTGTGCCTTGCCTTTCTAATCTTGCCCCTGCATACCTGTGTTGTTTGCTTATATTCGTCCTTTGTAATTAGACCTAGTTTCCACTTTTTTCTACAACTCCTTTGATTTTTAGTTTGTATACGATCTCCTGCCATACTTTCTATCTTTCCTACTCAGTGGAATAGTTTGCTTTTGGGCCTGTAATTATGTCCCTTTTTAAAAAAAACTATTAACTCTCTTCAGTTGTTTTTCCTCTTAAGCCCTGCGGTGTATATGCACCCTAACTCTTGTGTGAAGAAAAATGTGTCCTTTGCTGCCCAGCCCTCTTCTGGTCAGTACAAATCTATTCAGTCCATAATACTTACAAAGAAACAACACAACAATTTATTTTGCTGAAGTTCTTCAGTTCTGCTTAACTTGCCAGTCTGTTAAGTTAACATAAGAACAGTCATGCTGCGTCAGATCAAAGGTCCATCTAGCCCAGTGGCCAATGCCAGGTGCCCCAGAGGGAGTGAACAGAACAGGGAATCATCAAGCAGTCCCTCTCCCATCACCCACTCTCTGCCTCTGACACAATTTCTGTCCATCCTGGCTAATAGCCATTGATGGAGCTAACCTCCATGGATTTATCTAGTTCTTTCTTGAACCCTGTTAAAGTCCTGGTCTTCGCAACCTTCTCTGGCAAGGAGTTCCCCAGGCTGACTGTGTGTTTGTGAAGAAAAACTTCCTTTTGTTTGTGTTAAACCTGCTACCTGTTAATTACACTTGGTGACCCCTAGTTCTTACATCATGGGAACAAGTAAATAATTGTTCCTTATTCACTTTTTCAATACTAGTCATGATTTCATAGACCTGTATCATACCCCTCCTTAGTCTCCTCTTTTCTATGCTGAAAAGTCCCAATCTTTTAAATCTCTTTTCATATGGGACCCGTTCCAAACTCCTAATTATTTTTGTTGCCCTTTTCTGAACCTTTTTTGCAATGCCAATATATCTTTTTTTGAGATGAGGCGACCACATATGTATGCTGTATTAAAGATGTGGGTGTACCATGGTTTTATATAGAGGCAATAAGATATTTTCTGTCTTATCCTCTGTCCCTTTTTAATGATTCCTAACATTGTTTGCTTTTTTTGACTGCTGCTGCATATTGAGTGGATATTTCCAGAGAACTACCCACAATGACTCCACGATCTCTCTTGAGTAGTTATAGCTAAATTAGTCCCCATCATATTTATGGTATGAACTTAAACAACAAATGGTCTGGTAGCACTTCATAGACTAACAAAACACGTAGGTAGATGGTATCATGAGCTTTCGTGGCCACAGCCCACTTCTTCATCCAGTCATCTGAAGAAGTGGTCTATGTCCACAAAAGCTCGTGATACCATCTACATGTTTTGTTAGTCTATAAAGTGCTACCAGACCATTTGTTAGTCTGTACAGGATAAATTTAAAAAATAACTCTGCTACTCCCTGAAGCTTCTATTTATGTATAGTTACAATTATTTTTTCCAATGTGCATTACCAGGGCTAACCAAGTGGCAGCGAGCCCTGCTTGCTGGCCACGCAGAAACACATGCTGCTCATGCACTGACTGCGCTGCGCGGCCGCACCAGGCAATCTACTCGCCTGTGGCTAGTAGATTTTAGCCTGATTTGTCGAGTCCTGCACATTACTTCACATTTATTACATTAAATTTCATTTGCCATTTTGTTGCCCACTCACTTAGTTTTGTGAGCTCTTTTTGAAGCTCTTCAGTCTATTTTGGTTTTAACTATCTTGAGCAATTTAGTATCATCTGCAAATTTTGCCACCTCATTGTTTACTCCTTTCTCCAGATCATTTACCTCTTTGTAGTAAGTGAACTGAAGTGATAAATGTTAAGTGACTCCAAGTAATGAGGCACAGGAGCCAGAATATCTTCTCTTTGTGTCTTGTGGCCACTCACTGTTGCCTAACCTAACAAGCTATATTAACATTCAAATACAATTTCTTCTCGCATGCTCCAGCAGATTACTGACCAAACCCTTCAGGTCAGAACCCCTTCTCCTAGTTCAACAGGGAGTCCCTTGTCTCCTGAGGCACACTGACTGATCGGGAGAGAAGGGTGTCTTGGCCTTCCTTTATATCCTTTCATCCCTCTCCGGGAAACCACTTCCAGCTATGAACCTGGAGCCAAAAAGTTAATGGTGAAGGATGTTCCCTGCTGCTTTCACCTTTTGAACTTTCTTACTTTCCTGCTTGATGACTCGCTCATACTTAAAACAGAGCATGCATGCCATTGTTTAGGAGAGACGTCAACTTCTTTTTTTGGCCTGGCTGTGGGATTTGGAAGCTAACACCATGCAGGGGTGTCACCGCACATTTTACAAGGCCAGTACTGATCAACACATTGAGTTTTTAAAAGATGCCTTACAAGGGGAATTTTATAGGAAGATTAGGACAACAATGTGTAGGGTTGAACACGGTGTTGTGTATCACAGGGTGCAGGGAAGACCAATGTCGCTCTGATGTGCATGCTACGTGAGATTGGGAAGCACATCAACATTGATGGAACCATCAACGTGGATGACTTCAAAATCATCTACATTGCTCCGATGAGGTCCCTGGTGCAGGAGATGGTGGGCAGCTTTGGGAAGGTAATGGCAAGACTTAGCTCTGCCCCTGCTAGAACAGCAGGGAGAGGGAGGTGTGAGCAAGGCTTGGTGTTTTCTCCTGTGAGCTCTGTACTGGGACAGCTCAGCTCTAGCAGTAGCATTTCCTGGTCTCACACCTTGAGAGAGGAGGGTGTTGTGCCCGTTACTCCCTGTCCCCTTGGGCCTGGCAGGGTGGGTTGGGTCGATGCCTCCATTACAGGTGCTGTGTTTCAGCACCAAGGAGGAAGACTCTATCTTGCTTAATGCCATTGTGCAGAAAACCTTTTCAGTCTCAGGAGAAGGGTGCATTTGGGCATACAATTTTCCCAAAGGTGCTGCTCAGGACCTTGTAATTCCAGATCTCCTCACATACCCTGTGCTGTCATCCAGCCTAATCATCCTTGGTCTTCCCTAGCGCCTGGCAACTTACGGCATCAATGTGGCTGAGCTGACTGGAGACCACCAGTTGTGTAAGGAAGAAATCAATGCTACCCAGATCATCGTCTGCACCCCTGAGAAGTGGGACATTATCACCCGCAAGGGAGGGGAGCGTACCTATACTCAGCTGGTGCGCCTCATTATCCTGGTGAGTAGCAATAATGTGCCCCCAAAGCCATTGGGAGATTCTGGCTGGGACGTCAGTCTGAGAAGTGCCTCATGGTATCTCAGCAGGAAGAGGGGTTATGTTGGATCTTTGCAGTTTCTGAGGTGGCCATAATTGATGAGAGACTTCACCTGGGAGTAGTAGACAGGAGGGTGCTATGCAGTTCCATCAGGGAGCAGGAATGAAATAGACTAGCTAACAAGTCAGTCAAGCCTTTTTCCACCCCTTTTCTCCTCCAGGATGAGATCCACCTTCTACATGACGACCGGGGTCCTGTTCTAGAGTCTCTGGTGGCCAGAGCCATCCGCAACATTGAGATGACCCAGGAGGACGTGAGACTTGTTGGCCTCAGTGCCACTCTCCCAAACTACGAGGATGTGGCTACGTTCCTGAGAGTGGACCCTGTCAAAGGCTTATTCTACTTTGATAACAGGTGTGAGGCCGTTTAGGAAGGGCCTTTTGCAATGCAGCTAGGGAAGCAGTGAAGCCTCTAAGGAGGTGGGTTAGAATGTAACTGTAAATAAGCTGATGGTGCCAGGGTTTCACTGGGCGTGCAGCCTGATTTATCTGGTCCCTGTATGTGCTTGTGGCTTTCAGGGAGCTTCTTTAGAATAGGTAGGTCCAGGATTGTGCCCCTGGGGTATCTGTCTGAGGCTGTGTAATGACTACCGTAAATTAGCATGTATAACCTGCACCCATGCATAACCTGCAGTTTTTCCTAAATGTGTCTTTTTTTTAAAAAAAAAAAAAAAGTCTTGGATAACCCGCATGCGTGTATAGCCCGCAGATTATATATGCTACTTTAAGGTACCTGGTAAATGCACATACCAGCCACAGCCTCTGGGAGAGGGGAACGGAGAGCACAGCACAGGTGAGCTGGCCAGCCTGTGAGAGACGAACCGCACTTGCACCCAGTCAAGTAAAAATAAACTTGTATACCCCATGGGGGGGCGGGCGGGCGGGTTGCAGGGTTTGTAAACTTTGTATAACCCGCAGGTTATATTCGCTAAAACATGGTAGTTCTATTTAACGGTAAGATCTTTGTCATTGTTGTTCTAAAAAGTCAGATGGCCCATGATCTTTCCCTGACTTTTCCTAAAAATGACTGGGACAGAATGGGGTAGGGGGTCTAATACTGGCTGCTGTTCCAGCATCCCTCCTGGGCCTGTGGATGGGAGCTGCGGTGTCCCCATGCCAGCTGACCGTTCCAACTCCACCACCCCAGGGCTGAAGCAGAAAATGTCATGGAGGTCTCTGTCATAGAATCAGATTTCCACAATCTTAGCCTTAGTTATTCTCTCATTCCGGTTCAGAGCATAAACTGAGAGAGGGAAGGGATTCTCCATCCCATCTGCTGCAGAAGTTTCTTGGAGGACATTTCAATAGGTCTGAGGTAGCTTGCACAGTATCATTCATATCTGAGTGCATTCAGGGAACAATGCTGCTGTAGAGCTGAAACAAGAAGTGGTTGACCAATACACAAATCAGGGCTTGGCCAGTACGTGAATCAGGGAATCTTTGGGCATTTAGCACCGGGCCCTGTGGAGGGGCTGGATCAACACTTGTGGTGGGATCTGCACAGTTTTTGTGCATAGAAATTCTGACCTACGGCAGAAATCCATGACACGATGGTGCCATTGCAGCCAGTTCATGCTGTCTGCTTCTCACTGCAGCTTTCGCCCAGTGCCTCTGGAGCAGACCTATGTGGGAATCACGGAGAAGAAAGCCATCAAGCGCTTCCAGATCATGAATGAGATTGTCTACGAGAAGATTATGGAGCATGCTGGGAAGAACCAGGTAGGCCAGATGTCCTGCTGTTATTTTGGTTGCTGGCACATTGCAGCCTCTTGCTTGTGGTTATCATGTGTCCGCTCTCTCCCCCCTCCTCTCCCCGGGAATGTGGGATCGGGGTGCCCTCGTTAGCCGCAGGAGGGCTCCGATCCTGAGTTTATTCTAGGCTCATGAGTGGCCAAAGGGGGCTTACCCACGTATCGGGGTCGGACCCCTGAGCATGGGAGCCTCCCCCTCTTGAGCCACCGGTCCTTCCCCCACGACTATTTGCTAGTGGGCTGGAGTCCGTGTCCGCTTTGGGTGGCCCTTGTCCTCGCATAGGCCAGAGTTCAGCAGTGGGATGCAAGGAAAACAAAAGGGTCTAAATCCGTGTCCTGACTTTTCATCTCACTCAGTAGTTACTTTTGGGTTGGGTAGGGGAACTCGGGCCCTCCCAAGCTCCAGCCCCAGGACCCTAAGGTAAGGTCGGGTATACCTTACCTGAATGGTGAGCCCCACGTCAATCACTCCCCACCCCTCTCGGGGGTTAGTCGCTGTCCTGTACGACACCCCCATCCTGGAACTGCTTCCTAAGCTTAGATGCTCCACCACCGAATCTCCCTTCTGGAGGCGAGAGGCTGCCACTCCAGTCCCGGTGGAGGAAGCCCCTGTTTGGGTGTCAGCTTCCTGGCCCCGATGGCCTGGGCGTCTGGCAGCCCGCTGCTGGGGCCATCTATCTCTCTCGCCATTGTCTTCCTGCCCCTGGCGTCTTCATTCGCCTCCCTGGCAAGTCCGGCCGCCCTCTCTCGGCTCAGCTGAGCCGGCGCCGCTTTGGAACACGGCATGCGTCTCAGGGCACGTGCGCAACAGCACCGGGGGCGGGGGCCATGCCGGTCAGATCCCGGGCCGGGAGCCTCTGGCGCTTCCGGTCCCAGGAGGAGGGACGGGCCTGTCCTGTCAGTGGTGCATTGCTGATGGCTTTTCCCAGTTATATTAGTCCTGTGGGCTCTGCTCCCATCTTCAGAATTGCTGACATCTATCTACAGCTAGTTCCCACCCAAGCCCCTCTGCTCAGTGCTGGCTGGCCCTCCCTCCTGAGCCAGCTCACTGCGCCTAGAGTCCTTCCAGAGCCAAGCATCTCTCCTCTTCCAGGATTAAACAGTCCCCTCTTGTGGTACGCCCCTCACCAGCCATACTTGCTGCATCAACACCATTCCCAGTGCCTTCTAGGGTGCCCTGTTGCAGCGTAGCCCCTTGCTTTTCAGAGCCCAGGGAGCAGACCGGGACAGAACTCTATGCCAGCTGCCATAGCTTCTCCCTCATAACCGTGCTGTATGGTACGTCGACAGGTGCTGGTGTTCGTTCACTCCAGGAAGGAAACGGGGAAGACTGCCCGAGCCATCAGGGACATGTGTCTGGAGAAAGACACACTGGGTCTCTTCCTTCGGGAGGGCTCAGCCTCTACAGAGGTCCTGAGGACAGAAGCTGAGCAGTGCAAGGTAACTGACAGGCAGAGCTAGTGTGTTGTGCCAGTCTTAATGGACTTGGCTGTATAAAAATGTTGTGACTCGTGTCAGAAATTTGCCATGTTGCCCTAACATCGGAGCTTTCGCTCCCATTTGTTGCTACACTCACAGCGTTAAGCCACAATGTAAATGGCCACTATGGGACCTATGTGTCTGAGGTTCTTGGCAGTGTTGGCTTTGTGGCAGCATGAGAAACCAGCACTCAAGTGCTGGAGCTGAGGTGATGCTGTCCCTGGCCTGTAATATTACCTGTGGTTCATGCCCTGAAGTGTCAGACTGTAATTAATTGTCCCTTTGCTACAGAATCTTGAGCTGAAGGACCTGTTGCCATATGGCTTTGCTATTCACCATGCTGGGATGACTAGGGTAGATCGAACGCTGGTGGAAGATCTGTTTGCTGACAAGCACATTCAGGTGAGTCCCTGCTCCAGCCTTTAGGTGGGGCTGGGATGGTGAGATACTTGAGCAGCACTTTAAAGTGCTTGCTGCTTCAGCATGTGTTGGGAGGCTCAGTCCAGAGACTAAAAATGCACATCTGTTGATTGCCATGTCTTCTGGAAGCTAGTGACCATAGGTCACTGAACAGGGCATAGCTTTCAGCAGAGATGGGTGTGGATGCTCTAGGATATCCCTTTAGCTGATTGGCTTACCAATAGCTGTGGCTTTTGCCTTCATTGTTGTCATGTAAAGTTGTCTAAGTGGTGTAGTTTCTGACTTTAACAAACCTCTGTGATTACTTCTGCTTTAGCCGCGGTGGCGGGGATGGAGTGGGCAGGCTGCAGCAGCGGGCAGGTCCCTTCCCCCACCCCTTTATTTTTAGTGACAGTCATGGATGGGTTGTGGAATTCTGTGAATTTCTGTTTATTGCCTGCAGTCCATCAGTGATTGGCTGGAAATACCCATGGGATCTGGGATTATGAGCTCAGTGCTGCCGTGGCCTGACGCTTGTGATGCGTGAGAGATGCAGCTGTGGGAGTTAGTCCAGCCTACTGCCTGCAAGGTTGCAGTAGCTTGTAGAAAGGAGTGGTTGTTTTGAGAATAGCAGGGCTCTGCGGAGCCTCTGCCCTCCGAGGGAGACTGAGCTTCCATCTCTCAGCTGGCGGAACTAAGGGCTGGGAAGGGAGTTGGGAGCTCTTGAAGGCTGGAGTTGTGTGCTCTGGGTTTATGCAGCACCAAACACAGTAGGGGTATGGCCCATAAATAGGGCTCCCAGGTGCTACTGCAATAGAAACAGGAGGCACTGACGGACTGATGTCATATTGCATGGGCTTCATTGAGGGCTTGTCAGCTGAGCCATGGCAGTGCTTCAGTGTAGACCCAACCTATGTGTGAGGGAGGGCTTCCAGGCAGCCTTGTCCCATTAGAGCTTCCTGCAAGGTGGGGATGGAGGGAGTTGTGCAGCTGCGTGCCAGGCCCTGGCAGTGCATGGGCGGCTGCGGCTGCTGCTGCTCCTCCTCCTCCTCCTCCTGCCGGCCCCCTCCCCCCCCCCCCCCCCCGCAAATAGCTGGCACGGTACCATCGTGCACTGGGGACTTTGTTCCCCTGCTGCCTTCCTGCACGTGGGGGAGGGGGTGGGGTTCCGGGACTGCACCAGCTCCAACCGCTTGGGCGGTGCATGCTGCTGTGGGTAGCGGAGGAGCAAAGCAAGTGGTTGGGGCTGGCGCGGTCCGAGACTCCTCACTCTCACTCTTCCCCAACCCCCCCCCCCCCCGGAAGGCATCAGGCGTGTGATGGACTGGCGTTTCAGGTACCACTCCGCTGTTTGGGGGAGGGGGGAGCAGTCCGCACACTTCCTTGGCCTTGGCATGCAGCTGCAGGATCCCCAGGTACCAGTCCCTGTCCCCTCCCCATGCTCAGACCCCCACAGGCACCCTGCCCGGCACCCACCAGCACCCTGTCCCCTGTGGGGCTCCCTCCCCGTCTGACCCCAAATCTGAGGCTATCATATACTGGAACCCCCTGTCCTGAGCCTCTCACATCCCCAAACTCCTGCACCCCCACATCCTCAGTCTTCCGCCACAACACTCCTGCGCCATCCACACACTGCAAATGTGTCCTGAGGCCATCATACTCCCAACCTCCCTGCCCTGAGCCCCTCACAAACCCCAACCCAAACTCCTGCACCCTCCCAGCCACAAGCCTGTGGTTTGCTCAGCACCCCAACCTTCCACCTGACCCCAAGACTCACTAGCCTGGAGCCCCCTCCCTGAGCCAGCATCCCTTTCTCCACTTACTCCTGCATCCAAATTTCCTCCCAGACCTTGCACCTCTCGCCCTTTCCCACACCTAAATCCCTCGTTCCCACTCTTGAGCCTGCACCTCCTGTCTCAACCCAGTGAGGCTAGACTGCAGGAGTTTTTCCAGCAAACATGCTCTTTTGGCAGCCCCTGTATTCCTCGTTCCATGAGGAATGAGGGGGCTTCCAAAAGAGGGGCTTTTTCTAACATTTGGCCCAGTCTAGATGGGCCGAATGTCAGAAAAATTTCTTCCAACAGAAGGATCGAAAAAAAGCAGCAGTGTATAAGGGCTGGGGATAGCAAGTGATGGTGAGAAGGGGAACAGAGGGCGGGGCCTCAAGGAAGGGGCGGGGTCTTGGGGAAAGGATGGGGTAGATCTTGGCTTGTCCTGACATTTAAAAAGTGATCTTGGGTATGAAAAGGTTGGAGACCCCCCTTCATTAGAGCAAAGGCAAGTGTCTGTCTGCTGGAGTTTGCCAGAGGAAAGAGCTAACTAACCTCACTGTGTTTCTGCTCCAGGTTCTGGTCTCCACAGCAACGCTGGCCTGGGGTGTTAACCTTCCGGCTCACACAGTCATTATCAAAGGGACGCAGGTGTACAGTCCAGAGAAGGGCCGCTGGACTGAGCTGGGTGCTTTGGACATCCTGCAGGTAAAGGTTTGGTAACACAGCTGCTCTAACCATCCACAGCAGGACCCTGTTACTGGAATCTGCCTCCTGAACCCTCCATGTGATCAGCTTCGTGCATTTGACATCACAACTGCCTGTATGTCCCATAGGAGGCATCCCATCTCCAGTCTGCCCCTTTTTCCTTCTTCCACCCCAGCTGGAATGTCTCAGCTGCTCACACTACTCCACATAACAAGTATGCTGGTTGGAATAAGGACAGAGGAATGGCCCACAGCATTGTGTGTATCTCCTGCTTTGTAGCCAATAGCTGAGCACTGACTGGTCGTGTTTCGTAGTTGGCTAAGCTGGAAGCTCTTTGCTGCATTTGACACAGCCTTTTATTTGTCTCAGATGCTCGGACGTGCTGGGAGACCCCAGTACGACACAAAGGGGGAGGGGATCCTCATCACATCCCATGGAGAGCTGCAGTATTACCTCTCCCTACTCAACCAGCAGCTTCCTATTGAGAGTCAGATGGTGTCGAAACTGCCAGACATGCTGAATGCGGAGATTGTTCTGGGGAATGTCCAGAATGCAAAGGTGAGAGTAAGGGGGTGCCACCCCTGTCCCCCAGTTGTGCTGTTTGGTAGGCCCACTATAGAAATGTTTGCATTACACCTGATCTCTGTTCCTGACTGCTGGTGGAGATGTGAGTCCCTTGTCTTCAAGGATCAGTGGCCATTCTTGGTGGCTTGATGGACAGACTGCTTGTAAAGGCACAGAATACACTGGTCCGCCCTGGGCGATGTCTTGCATATCCATGTGCCTTCTAATGCTGTGTGTGGGGATGATAGAGAAGCCAGCCTGTCACTGGGAAGGGCATGGCATTGGGTGGTGACAGGCAGATGGAATAACTGATGGAGCACATATTCAGTCCTATGGACAATTGAAATTGTCTGTAAGTGAAGCATTTTGGCTGTCCTGTGACCTTTGGTTTCCTGTAAGTGAAGCATTTTGGCTGTCCTGTGACCTTTGGTTTCCTGTTGTTGCATGAGTTGGGAATAGAATAGGGTCTTCAGGCAGAGACTGATGATTTTTGCTTCCTGGTACAGGGTAGGTGCTCTAAGAAACGTTAGCCCTGAAGGCATTGATGTTAATCTGTGGTCTGTCAGTTTCTGGATCTCATGCTTACATCTAACTTTCTTGGCCGGAAATACTTTACTTTCCAGCATGGCTTTGCTGGTCAGGATGTCTGAAATGGGTGCTCTTTCCCACTTGCATGTGGGACAACCAAGCTCTGAGGATAGAAAACACTTATTTTGCACATCAGTGGTTCTGAAGATCATGGTCTCACCCTAGGACAGAAGGATGGTGCAAGTTAAGGTCAGTTATTAGGACAGTTTGCCAAGGCTAGGAGCTGCCTCTTCTCAGCTTTGAATGATGTACACACACAGTTCTAGTTCTGAGATTTCATGAGACTTTAAAACTTCCCCAGTTTACTTGACCTGGGTTCACAGTACAGCGAGCTTGGAGCCTGGAACCAGTGTCCCCATAACTTCCTGTGCTGGGCAGTGGTTTGCTAGCTCAGCTGAAGTATGATGGTTTTTGGTCTCTGCGTAGGATGCGGTGAACTGGCTGGGCTATGCCTACCTGTACATCCGAATGCTGCGCTCCCCGTCACTCTATGGGCTGTCTCATGACGACCTAAAGGGAGACCCGTTGCTGGACCAGCGCCGGCTGGATTTGGTTCACACTGCAGCACTGATGCTAGACAAGAACAATCTTGTGAAGTATGACAAGAAGACGGGGAACTTCCAGGTGAGGCGGGGAAGAGGGCATGACTCACTGGAGCCAAAGGGAGGGTTATGTTGGCTGGGGAGACAGGTACAAAGCTGCCTTCTAGAGGTGGCCACAGGCAGAGCCAGTGATGCCTAGGGAGCATTGGGGTTGTGGGCTTGCCAGCCAAGAGCTCAAGGGAGTCACTGGTCTGAAGAGACAGAGGAGCTGGTTGGAGTAGTTCCAAATATAAGTGTTGCCACACACACAGCTGCCTTCTTGCCTGGGGCTGGAGGGAGGGAACTTGGGCTCCGACACAATGAACCTTCTCCCTTGGGGGTTCCTGTGTTCCTAAGTTACGGGCGCTCCCCCCTGTGCTGCCCAGCTTCATTCAGCATCTTCCAGGGGGCTCCTTTCTGCTGGCTCAGCCCCCCGCTTGCTCACTGCAGACTGGAGTTGTATTTTCCTGCCTCCCCCAGGTGACAGAGCTGGGCCGCATTGCCAGCCACTACTACATCACCAACGAGACTGTGCAAACCTACAACCAGCTTCTGAAGCCCACCCTGAGTGAAATTGAGCTTTTCCGTGTCTTCTCGCTCTCTTCAGAATTCAAGAACATCACTGTGCGGGAGGTAGGACTCTAGGGCTGGGAAGGGGCTTGCGAAGGCAGGAGAGCTGCTCTCTTCTGTACCTGGAGGGCTGCCAGGCTCATCCCATTATCCCACCAGTTCATCCCATCCCAGGCTGGCTTCACCGCCCACCCCTTGTGTCCCTGCAGGAAGAGAAGCTGGAGCTCCAGAAGCTGCTGGAGCGGGTCCCCATTCCTGTGAAGGAGAGCATCGAGGAGCCCAGTGCCAAGGTGGGGAGCTAGACAGCACTATGATCCTGAGTGGCAGGGGCAGGCTCTACTTCTCTTCTGTAGTTCAGGGAGGCATGGGCCTGCTGCCCTGGGAACACTCCCTGCTCCCTTTCCTTTGTGCAGTGTCCTGCATAGACTGCTGCTGCTTTCCTGCAGGACCTCCCCAGCTGACCAGCCAGGAGCTCTTCTCTCCTCCTGAAGACTTTGGCTAACTCCTGTTCTGCTCTCTGCAGATCAATGTGCTCCTGCAGGCCTTTATCTCCCAGCTGAAGCTGGAAGGGTTTGCTCTGATGGCAGACATGGTGTATGTCACCCAGGTGAGTAGGAATTCCCAGGCGTGGAGTCAAGTCTGCTCTTTGGGGGCCAGGAGGGTTCATGTTTGGTAATTGCTTGGATGACTCCTAGGCTGTGAATTTGTAATGGACTAATTCCTGTCAGCTGCATGGTGGCCCTTCTTCGAACCCGTCATGCTTTGCTCATTAACGAATGGACACATGAAAATTGCTGCAGAGGAAAGCTAATTGACTTTGAGGAGAGATTACATCATGTTCTTGGCTCTGTAGCCACTCTCAACTCTGAAATCTTGACACGTTAAGTCCCATTAACACACCCTGTCACTGCCTGTAATTGACCCACGTAGTCCTGTGGCTGGATGGTGGAGTAGGTGGGCGGGAGGAGTCGTTTCCTTGATTGGAGCAGAAGCAGGGCAGTTGTGAACTGGAAATCCCCCTAGCCTGATCCTCCAGTGACTGTTGACACACTCTTATCCCTCACGGGCTGACCATTCTCATGTGCCCCTGCCAGTCTGCCGGCCGGCTGATGCGTGCGATCTTTGAGATTGTCCTGAACCGGGGCTGGGCACAGCTCACCGACAAGACTCTGAACCTCTGCAAGATGATTGACAAGCGGATGTAAGTGATGGCTCTACAGTGCTCTGATTTCTTCCTGCCTGTAACACAGCTAGGTATCCTGGCTGCCCAGGATGAAGCTGCTGGGGGGGAATGGATGCGCCCTGTTCTCCAGGTGCTTTGGCCAGAGAGGCTGGTGGTAAGGGGGGTGGATAGTGGGTGCAGAACACTGATGGGCACCGTGATGAGTTCTCTCCAGGCCAGCAAGTGACGGGGGCTGCTGGGACAGCTTGGTGCTGGCTGTGCTGTTGGCATAGCTGGACCTGCAGAGCCTGTTGTAGCCAGAGACGGTGCTGCCTAGTGTGTGCTGTGCTGGGGCTCTTGGTGGCCGAGTTCCATGGCTGGGAATGTGGAAGTGCTGTCAGAGCTCTGATCTCAGGGAATGGTGGTGAGCATTGAGTTGTCATGAGATAAGAGGGAAGGTCCTTTTGTGCCTTGTTGATGACTGGTTAAAAGGCAGGAAACAAAGGGTAGGAATAAATGGTCAGTTTTCTGAGTGGAAAGAGGTAACTAGTGGGGTCCCCCAAGGGTCTGTCCTGGGACCCTTCCTATTCAACTTATTTATAAATGATCTAGAGAAAGGGGTAAACAGTGAGGTGGCAAAACTTGCAGATGATCCCAAACTGCTCAAGTTAAGAGCAAAGCAGACTGAAGAGCTTCAAAAAGATCTCCGCAAACTAAGTGATTGGGCAACAAAATGGCAAATGAAATTTAATGTTGATAAATGTAAAGTAGTGCACATTGGAAAACATAATCCCAACTATACATGCAATTTGGCAACAACTACTCAAGAGAGATCTTGGAGTCATTGTGGATAGTTCTCTGAAAACATCAACTCAGTGTGCAGCAGCAGTGGGTAAAAAAAGCAAATACAATGTTAGGAATCATTAAAAAAGGGATAGAGAATTAGACAGAAAATATCTTATTGCCGCTATATAAAACCATGGTTCGCCCACATCTTGAATACTGCATACAGATGCAGTTGCCTCATCTCAAAAGATATATTGGCATTGGAAAAGGTTCAGAAAAGGGCAACAAAAATGATGAGGGGTTTGGAACAGGTCCCATATGAAGACAGATTAATAAGACTTGGACTTTTCAGATTAGAAAAGGAGAGACTAAGGGGGCAATATGATAGTCTATAAAATCATGACTGGTATGGAAAAAGTGAATAAGGAAAAGTTTTATTCCCACAATGTAAGAACTAGGGGTCACCAAATGAAATTAATAGGCATCAGGTTTAAAACAAACAAAAGGAAGCTTTTCTTCACTCAGCACAGACAACCTGTGGAACTCCTTGCCAGAGGGTACGGTTCTAGAACTTTTAACAGGATTCAAAAAAAGCTAGATAGATTCATGGAAGTTAGATCCATCAATGGCTGTTAGCCAGGATTGGTAGGAATGATGTCCCTAGCCTCTTTTCTCTGGAAGTGGGAGACGGGAAGGGATCAAGTGAGGATTACCTGTTGTGATCCCTCCCTCTGGGACATGTGGTACTGGCCACGGTTGGCAGACAGGATACTGGGCTAGATGGACCGTTGGTCTGACCCAGTGTGGCTGTTCTTATGTTCTTAGCAGTCTCTGGGTTCATGGCACTGGAGTGACTCTTACCTGAGCTGTGACAGGGATATGGATGCTGCAGTGGCACCATTAGAAAAGCTGACATCTGTCTCAATGGTAGGATGTGTGGCCCTGTGGGCCTCTTGGCCCTGATGTTCCCTTTCTGACTCCTGTACCCACTCGTCCCTATAGGTGGCAGTCTATGTGTCCCCTGCGCCAGTTCAGGAAACTGCCTGAGGAGGTGGTGAAGAAAATCGAGAAGAAGAACTTCCCCTTTGAACGTCTCTATGACCTGAACCACAATGAAATAGGTATGGGAGGGGTCATCTGGACCCAGGGGGCTACTTGTGGTACCTGTGCTGGAGCTGCTCACAGCTTCACCACTTTCCCTTCTTTGCTTTTCTGCCATGGAAGCCCTGCACTAGTGCAGCCTGGTGGCTTGTGGGGGCTAGAGGGCATTGCACTCTCATTTGCCAGCTCCACATCCTGACAGAGTAAAAGATGTCAGGGGAACAATGCCTAGGTCTGCCAGGTTTCTGCATCCTGTCTCTTCCTGGGACCACTAGATGCGCCTGTTGCTGGATTTTATACCTTGATGCCAAAACTCCTTGGGGCACTCACCAGCCTTTTGTTTGTATAGCACCTAGCGCAGCGGGTCCTGGATGGGGGCCTGTTGGTGCTACAACACAGATAACCTCCAGGGTGTGGTTTGGCCTGAGGGCAGCTGAGTGGGATCACTGTGCTCCAGATATGAAACAGCTGTCACTGAATTTGAGAAGCACTGAGTGGGGGGGGTTCATCTGCTTGCTCATTCTGTTCCCTCAGCGCTGGTCATAACACCCAGGTCTCTGCATTACAGGAGAGCTCATTCGGATGCCCAAGATGGGCAAGACAATCCACAAGTATGTTCATCTGTTCCCAAAGCTGGAGCTGTCTGTCCATCTCCAGCCCATCACCAGGTCCACCCTGAAAGTGGAGCTGACCATCACCCCGGACTTCCAGTGGGATGAGAAGGTGAGAACTGACCTTGGAGACGTGCTCCTGGCAGCCTAGCTCCCGGGGATAGGGAGCAGCTTGAAAACCCTGACATCTCATGAGCTGCTTCTGGACTCTCCCCCATGTAGCTACAGAGAAGGTGAAGGGGAGACTGTCACAGCTCTGCTGTGGGGCTAGAGTCCGGCCTCTGCTAGCCAGGAGCTCAGCCTGGCTCCCTCATGGCCTGGGCATCTGCAGATCTGTCCGTGCTGAGGGTTTGTGGGCAGGGCTTGCCTTTGTTGGGTGGGTCAGACAGTGAGGGAGCCAGGTGCTATGCTGCAAAGCTCGCTACTGTCTCGCCAGGTGCACGGCTCATCTGAAGCCTTCTGGATCCTGGTGGAGGATGTGGACAGTGAAGTGATTCTGCACCATGAGTACTTCCTGCTGAAAGCCAAATATGCCCAGGACGAGCACCTCCTCACCTTCTTCGTGCCAGTGTTCGAGCCCCTGCCCCCACAGTACTTCATCCGGGTGGTATCTGACCGCTGGCTCTGTGAGTCTCCACCTGCGTTGTGGGCTGAATTGCAGGGGCTCTGGAGCCCAAGCTCTAGTGAGGGGAATGCTTTGCTGGCCAAGCAGTGGGGATTGGCGGCAAGTTGCCCCAGGAAGGAACTTTTTATAAGGGCTTTCGTAGCCCCCAGTTAGGGGTGGGTTGAACCACACATGGAGCTGAGCAGCAAGACCAATGCAGATTCCTGCCCTTGGGACAGAGCAGGCAGTTGCCAGCTGGGGAGACCTACTGCTGGGAGGGGAGGGGCGTGGCAGTGGTGAGGAAATGCTGGTGGGGAGCTGCAGCGGAGATAGTGGCTTTCTCTGGCGGTGGGGAAGAAATGGCTGTGATCACCCCTCTCGTTTTGAAGTGGTTGTATTTGCTTTGTGGGAGAAATCCAGTGCTGAGAGGGAGTATTTCTCATTGCTGGCATGGCAGAACAGCACCCTCATGTCTTCCAAGGGTACCCATGGCTGCAGTGAGCCCAGATGCTCCCTGGCCCCACATCCTGGCTGCTCATCCTCCCCAGTATGTATCTGACACTCTGTGCAAACTGTTCTGATTCTCTGATTTCCAGCCTGTGAGACGCAGCTGCCCGTGTCCTTCAGGCACCTGATTCTGCCCGAGAAATACCCCCCGCCCACTGAGCTGCTGGATCTGCAGCCACTGCCTGTGTCCGCTCTGCGCAACAGTGCCTTTGAGAGCCTCTACCAGGACAAGTTCCCCTTCTTCAATCCCATCCAGACCCAAGGTGGGTACTGACCCAGCTTCCACCCAGGCTGCTGCTCTCACCTGGGTTCTTCTGCCTGACCCTGCCTTCTCTTGCTGCCCCGGCTTTGGGAAGGAGCAGGCTGCTGGGTTTTGTCCAATTGCTGAGCCTTCTGGGAAACAGAACGGGCCCCTGCGATGATATAAGCAGAGCGTACTTTGCCATAGCCCCATTTCCATTTCCCAGATGTGGCATCTGATAACAGGGATGTCTGGAGCTACAGCAGTTAGTGCTCCTGGCAGTAGTGGAAGGGTTTGTTTCAGGGCTTTGCCAGCTTCTTACTACTGAGGGTGGGAATAAGGACATCAGAATAGATCGTACAAGAAGCAAGGGGCTTAAACTGCAGCAAGGGAGGTTTAGGTTGGACATTAGGAAAAAGTTCCTGACTGTCAGGGTGGTCAAACACTGGAATAAATTGCCCAGAGAGGTTGTGGAATCCCCATCGCTGGAGATATTTAGGAGTAGGTTGGATAGATGTCTATCAGGGACGGTCTTGACAGTACTGGGTCCTGCCATGAGGGCAGGGGACTGGAATCGATGACCTCAAGGTCTCAACTTCTGGCGGCTCTGTACTGAAATCCAGCTGCCCTCTGGGAGTGGGGGTGGCTTTGGCTGAGTGCTTTTGTCAGGAGTTCAGCGAGCAGGGATAACCATGTGTCCGGTCTCTTGGCAGTGTTTAACACTGTCTACAACAGTGATGACAATGTGTTCGTGGGCGCCCCCACGGGAAGTGGAAAGACCATCTGTGCGGAATTTGCCATCCTGAGGATGCTGCTGCAGAACTCGGAGGGGCGCTGTGTTTATATCACCCCAATGGAGGCCCTTGCTGAGCAGGTGAGACCCTGACTCCTGCGTGTGGGTTGGATTCCTCCTCCCTGTCTTCCTGCCCTGGTCCCTTCCTCCCCTCAGTCTGAGGCAGTCCACAGAAACTGCAGGGTGATCCCAGCCAGGCTCTGGCCCTTGGCTAACGGTAGTGCCTGCTGTCCCCTGGCAGGTCTTCCTCGACTGGTACGAGAAGTTTCAGGAGCGCCTCGGGAAGAAAGTGGTCTTACTGACCGGGGAGACCAGCACCGATCTCAAGTTGTTGGGCAAGGGCAACATCATCATCAGTACCCCCGAGAAGTGGGACATCCTTTCTCGGCGCTGGAAGCAGCGCAAGAATGTCCAGAACGTCAGCCTCTTCCTCGTGGACGAAGTGCATCTCATTGGGGGCGAGAACGGGGTATGGGCTGGGGGCTGCCTTGGCACACCGTGCCCCTGAGTCCTCTCGGCGCTGCCCCACACCTCAGCTCAACGTGGGGCCCAAAGAAAGGGCTTCAGGGGACCTATACCAGAGGGGAGGCTGATCTTGTCCCTGCTGTCTAATCTCACTGGGGCCAGCAGCTCTTCAAGGGCTCCCCGGGGCATGCCCCTTGCCTGTAGCTACTGGGTTCTGCATCAGGCGAGCTAGGGACTGATAAACCAGTGGAGGTGGGAGGGAAGGGCCTGGCCCTCTCTGCAGGAAGCCCTGCAACTAGCTCAGGGTCCACATGGAGGCCCTGGTGTGATGCTCCTCACTGAGAAGCTCCCTGGGGAGAGCTCCCCACCTGCTGTGACCTGCCCACTTCTCCATTGGCAGCCTGTGCTGGAGGTGATCTGCTCCCGGATGCGCTACATCTCCTCCCAGATCGAGCGGCCCATCCGCATCGTGGCCCTGAGCTCTTCGCTGTCCAACGCCAAGGACGTTGCCCACTGGCTGGGCTGCAGTGCCACATCGACCTTCAACTTCCACCCCAATGTGCGCCCTGTGCCCCTAGAGCTGCACATTCAGGTAGGGACCTAGGAGCCCCACACCCCAGAGCTTCAGTTGGGGCCTTCACCAATCACTGTTCTGGCTCCTCTCTTCTCAGGGCTTCAACATCAGCCACACGCAGACCCGCCTGCTGTCCATGGCCAAGCCGGTCTATCATGCCATCATGAAGCACTCGCCCAAAAAGCCCGTCATTGTCTTTGTCCCGTCACGCAAGCAGACACGCCTCACAGCCATAGACATCCTCACCACCTGTGCCTCCGATGTCCAGCGGCAGAGGTACTGGGGTGGGGTTCTCGGGGGACTGGGCGAACATTGGATTTTTCTTTCTTGTCCCTTCTCTGAGCCTTCCCAGCAAGGGGCTGGCAGACTCCATGCGAGTGAGAGGAGCCCAAACAAAGGTGTGAGTTTTTTGTGGTCACTGAACTTGCACGGATCCAGCCTATAAGTGAATAAGGAAAAGTTATTTACTTATTCCCACGATACAAGAACTAGGGGTCACCAAATGAAATTAATGTGCAGCAGGTTTAAAACAAAAGGAAGTTTTCTTTACTCAGTGCAGTCGAACTCCCTGCCAGAGGATGTGGTGAAGGCCAGGACTTGAACAGAGTTCAAAGAAGAGCTAGCTAGATTCCTGGAGGTTAGGTCCATCAGTGGCTATTTGCCGGGATGGGTAGGAATGGTGTCCCTAGCCTCTGCTTCCCTGGAGGAGTGACAGGGGAGGGATCACATGACCTCTGGGCATCTGGTATTGGCTGCTGTCAGCAGACGGGATACTGTGCTGTGACCCAGTATGGCCGTTATGTTCTAAGGGTGGGCATCATTCCCCTGGCTTTAATGGATTCCCCTTCTAGCCTGTCTCCTTAGCCTCCAATTGCAGGCTCAGTCCTGGGGGAGATTCGCCTTCCCTCCTGCCAGACTCCAGTGTTGTTGTGTGCTGTTACAAAGCCACTAGGTTCCATCCCAGAGGTGGCTGTCCTTCAGGCTGGGTTAAATGATCCATGTGTGTATCTCCTGTAGCCCCCCAGGCACTGAGAGCTTATGATGAGGCCTCTGCAAAACAAGGGTGTGGAGTTCTGCCCACTGTACCAACAGAGATGGAAACCTAGAGGGAATTGATTCTGTCTGGGTCTGTAGCTGAGCCAGGACTGGAATCCAGGTGACTAGCTCTTGGTCTCCCCAACTCCTCTGGGAGCTGGGAATGGCCCTAGCAAGCCAGGCTCTGCTGTCAGGTCCAGCCGGTTAAGCCCCAGAAGGTGTTTGAGGATGTAGGAGCTGCTCTGCCTCGGGGGTGCACAGGAACGGTTCTGAGGCTCTCTGCTGTGCCCTGATGGCCACCTCTGTGCTCTGCTTCTCCCTGCAGGTTTCTGCACTGCACAGAGAAAGACTTGGGGCCGTACCTGGACAAGCTCCGTGATGGCACCCTCAAGGAGACCCTGGTCAGTGGGGTGGCCTATCTGCATGAGGGGCTGACAGCCATGGAGCGGCGCGTTGTGGAGCAGCTCTTCAGCTCTGGTAAAGGGATGGAGCAAGGGCATGTTTGGTCACATGTTGCTCTCACTCCCATCCTGCATGGGGTTGTCGACTACTTGATTAACTGATAAACATAAGCTTATCGGGTAGTCGAGTGGAGTACTCAACTACTCGCTTTTCTCCCCACCTTTGCTGTCTCTGCTGTGCTGCCTCCCACCCCCTGCCCCTGGCTGCCTCTATTGGAGGCAGCAGCCCCTGTCTGTGGGGATCCCAGCAGGGAGCTGGGCCTTCTCGAAGATGGAGGCAAGGGCTGGCTGCATGCAGGGGCTGCTCCAGCAGTAGCTTCTGGCCATGGCCAGCCTAGGCTGCCTCAAACAGGCTGCTGGACTCCGTACGAGCCAGGACTGAGCAGTCCCAGCTTGTGCTGGTCTGAGATGCTGTGCCTCTGCATGTTAAATGTAATAAGAGCCCAGCAGCTCCAGCTGGCTCCGGGAGCTACCTCCACCGTAGCTCTGCAGAGTGGTCCCTTATTGACTAATCACATAGCTGATACAAATTGTATTGACTACACGATTAGCCAGATAACTGCAATTTAATACCTGCCAAAGTGGCAGATCTAAGAAGAGGCCCTTGGTGTTTGGCCTCCCTGCTCTGTGCTCGCTTCCTCTTTGTAACTCGTTGCCCGGTGAGCTTGGCCGGAGCTCCATATGCAGTACTTGTCCATAAGGGCTCATGCTGCTGCTCGGTGCCCAGGTTCCCAAGCAGCTGGCTGCCGGGGCAGAAGGGCCCTGTCTCTTCCTGCAAGCACTGACCTGGCTGCAGCTTCATGGCTGACTGCTCCATGCTCGCTCTTAGGTGCTGTCCAGGTAGTGGTGGCTTCGCGGAGCCTGTGCTGGGGCATGAATGTAGCTGCTCACCTAGTGATCATCATGGACACTCAGTACTACAATGGCAAGATTCATGCGTGAGTATCCCTGTGCGGGGGACAGGAGATGCAAGGCAGAGCAGGGAGTGGCTGGTCCCCATGGTGCCCCATTCCTGGCTATTTGGCTGGCAGCTGGTTCACTGCAGACTGGACACTTTCTCCTCTGGTCTCAGGTATGTGGATTACCCCATCTATGATGTGCTGCAGATGGTGGGCCATGCCAATCGCCCTTTGCAGGATGACGAAGGGCGCTGCGTTATTATGTGCCAGGGATCCAAGAAGGTGAGGAATGAAGCGGGGGTGGGTGGTGTGTGCATGTGTTTGGACCTCCCAGCTAGGGCAGGAATTTCCTGTCCTAGCACTGATCAGGCTGGCCCAGGCCTTTATCTGGGGAACAGACTAACTTGGCTGAAATGCTGCAGTGGGTAAAACACCATGGCTGTGTCTAGACTGGCAAGTTTTTCTGCAAAATAATCTGCTTTTGCAGAAAAACTTGCCAGCTGTCTACACTGGCCGCTTGAATTTCCGCAAAAGCACTGACGATCTCATGTAAGATTGTCAGTGCTTTTCCGGAAATACTATGCTGCTCCCATTCGGGCAAAAGTCTTTCTGAAAGACTTTTGCGCAAAAGGGCCAGTGTAGACAGCACAGTACTGTTTTCTGCAAAAAAGCCCCGATTGCGAAAATGGCCATCGGGGCTTTTTTGCGGAAAACCACGTCTAGATTGGCCACGGACACTTTTCCTCAAAGTGCTTTTGCGGAAAAGCATCCTGCCAATCTAGACGCGCTTTTCCGAAAATCCTTTTAACGGAAAAGTTTTCCGTTAAAAGCATTTTTGGAAAATCATGCCAGTGTAGACGTAGCCCATGTGCTGCTATAGCACCTTAGTCCTAGGAATTTTACAAACCACGTGATAAAAATCACTTCTGCGGCTCCCTCAGGAGCAATGGAGAGCAGTGCTAGAGCCCTGTTTAGAACGAGCACTGTCTCATTCCCCTGATAGCACTGATCCCCTCCCTTCCCCACTGTTCCCTGTAAGCTGTGCACTTGAATTGCTCAGGAGAGATCCAAGTGCCGCCCAGCTGATTAGCAGAGCGCCCACAGCGAGGTTTGCGCTTCTCCTGGTGGTGCACGTTCACACACGCCTCGTTGAACACAATACCATTATTCCACAAATGGATGGAAAAGATTAGCACGACCATTGCTCCCCACTCCTCCTTTGGATGTGTTCCCTGAGTTTGGAAGTGGGCTGTGCCTGGGGCACAGACTGCAGTTCCTCCTCCAAGTCCCTGGGCAAGGTCCTGCTGCTCTCCAGAACATGCTGCTTCATGCCACTGAAGAGGGAGGCTCAGCAGAGGGGCTATTTCACCAGTGGATGGTGTCACTTTCCCAGAGTTTCACACCTGCTTGGTCTGGGTCCATTCTCCTCGCTGCAGGATTTCTTCAAGAAATTCCTTTATGAGCCGCTGCCAGTGGAGTCGCACCTGGATCACTGCATGCATGACCATTTCAATGCTGAGATTGTGACCAAAACCATTGAGAACAAGCAAGATGCTGTGGACTACCTCACCTGGACCTTCCTGTACCGCAGGATGACCCAGAACCCAAACTATTACAACCTGCAAGGTGAGCTGCTGAGGAGAGGGGGCAGCTGGCATTTCCAGCACTGACCCATTCTCTCTGGCAGGCTTGGGCAGTGATGAGTGGGTGGCTGTACTCCAGCATTGCAAAGCTCCACATTCTGCTGCCTTATCTGCCTGACCCAAGCCTTCTGTGTTTGCAGGGGTGTCTCACAGACACCTGTCTGACCACCTGTCTGAGCTGGTGGAGCAGACCCTCAGTGACCTGGAGCAGTCCAAGTGTATCAGCATCGAGGATGAGATGGACGTGGCCCCCCTTAACCTGGGAATGATTGCAGCCTATTACTACATTAACTACACCACGATTGGTAAGGGACCCATCTGGGAGGGCAGTCGCACAGTGCGCACTGCTGCTTCTGCCTGGAGGGGGAGGGTAGTGGGACCTTGGGGGTGGGGTATGGTGTGCTGGCCTGTCTGTCCTCCAGGATGGCCACACTGCAGAGCCCCACACTCTCGTTGATGCTGCATAGAATGATCTGCCCCTTGGACACTTGATTCCATGCCCTTGAGCCAGCTGCTGGATCTGCCCTGGGACACGGGCTATCTGCTGCTGCCTGGCTCCACTGACACCTCCCTGCCTTGGCTCCCCAGAGCTCTTCAGCATGTCTCTGAATGCCAAGACGAAGGTGCGTGGGCTGATTGAGATCATCTCCAACGCTGCTGAGTATGAGAACATCCCCATCAGGCACCACGAGGACAACCTCCTGCGGCAGGTGAGCATGGGCCATGGCCAGGTGCAGGGGCTTCTCGCTTGCACACTGAAAGGAGAAGGGTGGCTGTCTGCACAGCTGCTGAGCCTGCTCCTAGGCCAGCTGGCTCCTGGAGCTGTTACTGATGGCTTCAGGAGAGAAGCCCTGTCTGTGCAATGAGGCTCTGGTCCCCTGTGGCAGGGGAAGCTGGCTCTGGGAGTGGATATAGGCTCTGGCCTGCTTGGCCATGCAGGCTCTCTGCTTGGAATGGCCAAGGGGCCAACCTGCTTGCTCTCTCTTCCCAGTTGGCTCAGAAAGTCCCTCATAAACTGAATAACCCCAAGTTCAACGACCCCCACGTCAAGACCAACCTGCTGCTGCAGGCTCACCTGTCCCGCATGCAGCTGAGTGCGGAGTTGCAGTCTGACACGGAGGAGATACTCAGCAAGGTACGGGGTGGGGGCCGGTTCAGTGTTTAGAGCCGAGTTGGTGTGCTCAGGCCTCTGCCTGCCTTCCTCACAGGGTGTGTGGTAGGGGAGGGAATGTGCAGCAGGGCTGGTCTGAGCTAGCTGAAGTCTCCTCCTGTACCACGCTCTCCCTTCCAGGCAATCCGCCTGATCCAGGCCTGTGTGGACGTCCTGTCCAGCAACGGCTGGCTCAGCCCGGCCCTGGCAGCCATGGAGCTGGCCCAGATGGTCACCCAGGCCATGTGGTCGAAGGACTCGTACCTGAAGCAGCTGCCTCACTTCACTTCGGAGCACATCAAGCGCTGCACAGACAAGGTGAGAGTGGGCACTGGGGAGTCCAGGTGGCAACGTGGAGCCTGGGCTAGATGCTGCTTGTTTGAGTCGGAGCCTGGGACCAGAGGGTGCTGTTGACGCACCCTGCCTGGGGTAGGGAGGTGGTGCAGGCTGTGTGCCTGCTACTGCAGACAGTCCAGGAAACGTTCAAAGTCCCACAGCTTTGCTCAGTGCCTGGCTTGGGTGTGCTTCCTCGCAGGGGGTGGAGAGCGTGTTTGACATCATGGAGATGGAGGACGAGGACCGGAATGTGCTGCTGCAGCTCTCAGATGCCCAGATCGCCGACGTGGCCCGTTTCTGCAACCGCTACCCTAACATCGAGCTCTCCTATGAGGTGGTGGAGAAGGAGGGCATTCGCAGGTGCGTGGGAAGTCCTGGCAGCATCACTGGTGTCCCTGGGGGCTGAAGGCAGGCACTGGGTGGCATCCCTAACCTTGTTTCTGTCTGCAGTGGAGGCCCGGTGGTGGTGCTGGTGCAGCTGGAGCGAGAGGAGGAGGTCACAGGACCTGTCATTGCACCTCTCTTCCCACAGGTATGTTGGAGCACTTGCAGGGGGAATGCTGCCTTCCTGGCCATGGTCTGGAGCAGTCCCCACAAACCAAGCTGATTGGAGTCCCTGAGCCAGCCCAGGGAGCCCTCGCTGGCTGACCTGCTGGGAGAACTGTAGCGCCCCCAAGCAGGGTGGCTGCCTTTAGTCTCCCCGCTGGCTGGCTGTAACTGCCATGAGGGAAGGTGGGCCATGGCCAGGGAGGTAGGGACTGGGACTGCTAACCACTGGCCTCTTTTGTTGTTGTCTGCAGAAACGGGAGGAGGGCTGGTGGGTAGTGATCGGCGACTCCAAATCCAACAGCCTCATCTCCATCAAGAGGCTGACTCTGCAACAGAAGGCCAAGGTGAGCTGTGGGGTGGAGGGAGGGGGACTTAGCACAGCCCTGCCGTGGGGGCCCTGGCACATCAGGGCTGCCTCCCAGCAGGGACCCTGGCAATGGGCCAGCTTGTATCTTTCCACTCTGGGCTCCAGAGGGTGGCACAGACTACACCGGAGCCAGTTCTGGAACAGTCCTGTGCCTTCCTGGAGGAAGCCAGGCTTAGTACCTGCTGCAGTACTGCCGGCAAGGGCTGGGGACCGTGGCTTGTACCTGCAGGCAAGCAGGAGTAGAGAGCGGTATAGCCATGGCAGCAAGGCCTGACATCCTCAGAGCTGAGCTAAGCTTACCCTGCGCCACAAGCTAAGTACGTGGCCTGGCTCACCACAGCTGTGCTTCTGTTCATACTCATGCCAGTTCTCATCGGGCATGTGTACTTGGGCTGGGAACCAGCTGTCTTGGCTCTGCCACTGCCTCAGTGACCCTGGGAAGTCACAACCTCGCCCCCCCCCCCCCCCCCCCCCCCTTGGGCTGGTGTCTTAACTCACAAGGAGCGCTAGGGCAGGGCACATCACTGGGATGCTGGAGACAAGATCAGTGCCTTGGAGCAGCCCCTCTCCTGCTCTGCCCAGGCACCAGCTCACAAAGGCCTGTTTGTTTAGGTGAAGCTGGATTTTGTGGCCCCAGCCCCGGGTGCCCACAACTACACCCTCTACTTCATGAGTGATGCCTACATGGGCTGCGACCAGGAGTATAAATTCAGCGTGGATGTGAAGGAAGCAGAGAGTGACAGTGACTCCGACTAAGTCACGTCTCCATGGCTAGGAGCAGAGACCTGGGCCCAGCTGCTCTGTTCCAGGGAGCAATGTGTGCAGCTCTCACATTTGTTTTAACGTGTTTGCATGGGAGCCTTTGCTGGCTGTCATCCAGGGTGGGGTGGCCTGAGGAAATCTTAGCCTTTCCTGGCAGTTGAGAGCTGCTGTGGGCCTTCTCCTTTCCCCACTGCTGCTGGCTGTGGTGGCACCAACGGGGGCAGCATGTGGCCTGTGCCCGAGACTCCTCGCTCACCTCTTGGAGCTCCCCAGAAGCTGATGCCTGGGGCTAAACAGCGAAGCTTTGTACAGTGGTCGTAGAGGGGGCTGGGCCAGTGGCATCCAGCCTCAATAAAGCTCTTTAGAAACAACTCTGTCTGGGGTTCTGCTGAATGAGTTTGCTGGGGGGTTTCCGCTTCCATTATTCCTATTGGTTGGAGCTTCAGCTCTGGGCCCTGGCTGTTGGGAGGAACAGTCCCACCCCAACCTGTCCCACTGCTCCACCTCTCCTGTCTTCTCCTTCAGCTGGGAACCAGAGGTGCCCTCTTTCCCATCTGTGTTGCTGAGAGATGTGGCAGCAGGTCTTCCCCTACTAAGGGCAGGATCAGATTGTGGGGCGGGCTCCATTCCTGTCACTAGTGTGCCTGATAGGTAAAATGGGGTGAATGGTGCTGTTGCCAAGGAGTATTCTGTCCAGCCCACACCCAGCTTGCAGAGTAGTCCCTACTAGTTGTGTTTGGCCACCTGGGGGGTCTTTTAAAGAGACAAACTGCATCTTTCAAGAGACTCAAGCACCAGCCTAAAAGTATGTCCAAACCCTGCCCCAGCTGGAGCGCTGGCACCAAACTGTCCAAACAAACTAAAGTCTAATTTGACCTGTTTGTAACATGGCTTGAAAGTGAAGAGCGAGGAGGATGTTAGATTGCTGGGTTCAGAGCTTGTGACCACTAGCACAGCACGGTTCCACTCGGGCAGTAGGTTTCGCACTTTTTTTTTCCTTGTGACCTAGTTGAAGAAAATTACTGATGCTTGTTACGCAACATAGTTTGACTAGTGCATGGGCTCTGAGGAGCAGTGCTTTGGGGAAGGCGGGGGGTAGGGCAGACAGGGCTTATCTTGAGTGACTCTTGGTTTGCGGTGCTAAGGCAGGCTTCCTGCTGCTTCTGGCACTGCAGGCCATGCTGTGCCCCAGAACCAACTAGCAACAGGTTCCCAGCCAAGGGGCCTGTGGAGCTAGTGCTCATGGCAGGGGCAGTGTGCAGAACTATTTCTTCCCCCCTCCCCCAGGAGCTGATCCTGTTGCCAGCTGCTTCTGGGACACAGTGCAGTCTGTGGTGCCAAGACAGACAAGTAGACTGTTCAGCCCCACTGATCACCCTGCAGCAATGAGACCAGTACCTGATATTCTGAAACCCAGTACTGGGTCACAACCCATCATTTTAAAGCTGCTGCCCTAGGTGCATGCACATTAGGTAGCTTCAGAGCCTGAGGACACAGCCCACCCCAGAGCTCTGCATACCCACAAGTTGCCAGCAGACCTCTGCTCCTTCATCTGCCATATGCCGTGATGACCCACTTGCCTTTGACTGTAGAGATGGCAGAGCAGTAAGCAGTGCTGTTGCCATGGGCAGGGTTCATAGCTGCCTTTAGCCAGCTCTGATCTCTAGCCAGCTGTGCTTGGGCTGAACCCAAGTGAGGTGGCTGTCTCCTTCCCCTATGAACTGGGACCATGCCAGTTGGAAGCACTTGGAAGAGGGGAGGGTGATCAGGAATAGTCAGCATGGATTCATGAAGGGCAATCGTGCCTGACCAATCTGATTAGCTTCTATGATGAGGTAACTGGCTCTGTGGATATGGGGAAGTCCGGGGATGTGTTATACCTTGACTTTAGCAAGGTTTTTGATATGGTCTCCCATAACATTTTCCAGCAAGTTAAGGGAATGTGGATCAGTAAGATGGATAGAAAGCTGGCTGGAAGGTCGCGCCCAGCGGGTAGTTCTGCAGAATAGGACCTGGAGGTTACAGTGGATGAGAAGCTGGACATGAGTCAACAGTGTGCCCTTGTAGCTAAGAATACTAATGGCATACCTGGTTGCATTAAGAGGAGCACTGCCAGTGGATCTAGAGATGTGATTATTCCTCTTTACTCGGCTCTGGTGAGGCCACATCTGGAGTATTGTGTCCAGTTCTGGGCTCCCAATTACAGGAAGGATATGAATGCATTGGAGAGGGTCCAGTGGTGGGCAACCAAAATGATTAGGGGGCTGGAGCATATGACCTACAAGGAGAGGCTGAGGGAGTTGGGTCTATTTAGGCTGTAGAAGAGAAGAGTGAGGGGGGATTTGATAGCAGCCTTCAACTTCCTGAAGGGAGGTTCCAAAGAGTCTGGAGAAAGGCAACCACTTCACAGTAGTGATGGATGGCAGAACAAGGAACAATGGTCTCAGGTTGTGGTGGGAGAGGTCCAGGTTGGATATTAGGAAAAATTATTTCCCTAGGAGGGTGAAGCACTGGAATGGGTTACCTAGGGAAGTAGTGGAGTCTCCATCCCTAGGGGTGTTTAAGTCTTGGCTTGACAAAGCCCTGGCTAGGTTGATTTAGTTGGGATTGGTCCTGCCTTCAACTCTATGATTCTATGCCCTGAAGCTTTGGAGTGCTACAGCTGGACCAGCCCTCAGCATGCTAAAGGTACCACAGTGAGGCCATGGTGGTTGCTACTAGGCTGGGCTCTGTGGTAGCAGCTGCCTCATGGTACAGTTCCACCATGACCCTTGTCCTGGCCAGGGATAGGGAATTATGTAACATCACTCCCCCATCCCGCCCTAAGCTTAGGGTGGCTTAGGTTCCCCCCACTCTCTTTCTGCCAAGTCAGGCTGAGTAGCCCAGGCCTGCATCCTTTACAATTCTTTTGGGAGCCTGTGTCCACTAGGACAGCCCACTGCTAGCACAAGTTTGCCAGGTCTCTGTGGGGATGACCATGAGCTGCTCCCATGTTTCTCCAGCAGAGAGGCTGCAAGTAAAACCGTGTTGTCTCTTCTGTCCCCTCAAGGAACCAGGCTGATGCCATTTTCAGTAATTCTTTTTCCCCTTTAAAGGACAGTTTTTAGGGGCATTCTCCTTCCCAGACTGGCTATGGTCGTTCAGAGTTAGTGTTAGCCAGTGCTTTACGGAGAGGTTGGTGCTTGGTGATGCTCACGCCTGTGGGGAGTCACTTTTGCCATGAAACTCCATCCCACATTCAAGTACTCAGTGATAGTGAGCAAGGGCTTTATTACAAGGGTCCCAAACTCCCAGCCTATGGACCATTTGTGGCCCGAGCACTTCTTCCATCTCGCCTGCAAATTGACATGGGGCGGGTGGTCTGTGTACAGGGATGCACCTATGCAGTCCCTAGCCATGGAGGGCACCCATTGGTCTATGAAGCCATGTTGGCCAGGAAGCTGCCCAAGTTGACCCACTTCTGCAGTGAGTTTTGGTTACTCTGGGCAGGGGTGGGGGAGCCCCAAGCAAAAGGATCTGGATGCTAATGGAGCAGAGGAAGGGGGAGAGAAGGGTGGGGTCCTAGTGTCAAGGTGAGGATTGTTTCATGTCTTTTGTAGGATCCTTGTCTGCGTCTGGGCTCCTAGACACAGGGAGACACTATCAGCTTGCATGTGCTGTGTAACTAACCCCAAGGCTACATCTACACTGCAAGCGTTTTGTGCAAGAATGACCATTCTTGCACAAAAACTTGAGGCATGTCTACATTGCACGCGCGTTCTTGCGCAAGTAAATTCAGAGTAAAGCGTCAGAACAGAAGTCTTCTTGCGCAAGAGTTATTCCTCTCCCCATAGGGAATAAGCCCTCTTGTGCAAGAGCTCTTGCTCAAGAAGGCTGTGTGGATGGGCAACAGGGATTTCTTGTGCAAGAAACCCCTCTGGCTAAAATGGCCATCGGAGCTTTCTTGCACAGAGAGCATCCATGCTGTCACGGATGCACTTGCACAAAAGCACATGGCAGTGTGGATATGCTCTTGCACAAGAAGCCTGCAGTGTAGATATAGCCCCAAGAGTTTAAAAACTCATGAACCAACCCCACTCCCCAAAAAAGAATAGCTGCTTGAAATGTCACAATACACTTGGGCTGCGTCTAGACTGGCATAATTGTGTGCAAATACTTAACGGAAAAGTTTTTCCATTAAAAGTATTTGTGCAAGAGCATCTACACTGGCACGGATACTTCGTGCAAAGACATCTTTTGCGCAAAAGCATCTGTGCCACTAGACGCTCTCTTGCGCAAGAAAGCTTGGATGGCTAAAATGGCCATTCTTGCATAAGAGGGCTTATCCCTGACTGGGAACATCAAAGTATTTGTGCAAGAACCACTGATTTTGTACAGTACAAAGTCAGTGTTCTTGTGCAAATACTCATGGCCAGTGTAGACAGGTGGCAAGATTTTGCATAAAATCTTGCCAGTCTAGACACACACTTGGAGATCTTTGGCTAAACTCCCAAGGCACACTTTCTAGCTTTTCTCCACAAACCACGAGACCTAAAGTCTGCCTATAAAAATAAAAAAAAAAAGGTGGGGGGATGCTGAGTCACAGTAATGGTTGTTGATAATGAGGCATCAGGTAGTATCTAGCTTAGCAATGATGTCAGCTCTCCTAGTTTGATCAGTTATCTCGTCAATTTCACAAAACAAGTTAATAGTTGCACCATGCAACTAGGCAGCAGGTATCCCTGCAGGGTTTTTAAATCACCCAGGGGCAGCAGATGGGCTGGGAGATGCACCTGAATGCACAGAGACCACTAGCCCACTAGAAAGATGACTGGTAGTGGTTCGAAGGTAAACTAAGTTTGGTTTATCAGGCTTGGGCTTGTTGGGTCAGGACCCCCCCTTCTAATCCACCTCATCATGAACTAGAGAGCTACACCCTACTCCTTCCCCCCTCCCCCCACACGGACCCAGCTGGCCTTTCAGCAAGATTTCCATCCTGACTCTGCTTGGCCTATGGCTCCATGGAGACATCAGGGTCTAAGCCCAGGGGCTACCATAGAAAAGCACCAGGGCATTTTGACCAGGAATAAAGCAGGACCAGATCAGGGTGCTGGTGGGGGAGAATAGCAAAGGTTTATTAAAGCTCTTCGCTCCCACGGTGCGAGGGCCTTGGGCCACCACTCCACAGCCCCAGCATGAACCAACTGGACACAGTGAAACTCTCAGCTTGGTTCTCGTGTAACAACCAGAGCAGGGACTGGCTGCAGAACTGGTCCTAGCCCCATGCTGCAGGATCCAGGCAGCCTAAGATTAGCTCCAGGTTGGAATTCATGCTGGGGCTCCCTAAAAGCTGCTCATGCCCCTTTACCATCCAGTACGTTTTCCTGAGGAAGCTGTTTGAGACTCTCTGCCTCCCCCCAAAAGCATTCCCAGTACTCATCTATTTCTAAGACACTAGCAGGGCTCTCACTAATACCACAGTGAGCAGAGCGAGGGAGTAGCTACTCTTTTCCCCCGCAGCAAGGGACCATTAGCCCTCCTGCAAGGGGACACGTTCTCTCAGCAGTCAACCGCTGCTGCACACAACAGCCCTAATGCGTGGTATGGGGAAGGGTGGGTGCGAGCTTGGGTCAGTGCACTGCTGCCTCAGCAAACCTCTGGGCGTTGGTACTTCCAAAAGGCCATGTCTCCATCATCACTGCATGATGCCAGCAGTCCTGGCTCCTTGGGATTCCAGGCCACACAGTTCACATCTTGGGAATGAGCCCGGGGCATGTGGGCAGTCAGCGCAAAAGTGGGCTGCTGGGGATTTGAGAGCAGCTCTTCCTCAAATACGCGGATAGCATCATCCCCGCAGGCTGTAGCCAGTGCTCCTGTCAGGTGACACCTGCAGCAAATGGAGCAGTGAGTGAGCAGAGATTCTCCTCCCACTACATGATGCTGGAGCAGCCAAGCCAGTCCCTGCCCTGAGGAGTCCAGCCAGGTATAGCCAGCCTGAGCAGAGCAGGGATCTGTGAGGGTGAAAGCCTGGAGGAAGGCAAAGCAGTGGTGTGACCCTCTTCCTCCTTTGGGGCTGGTTTTACATGCACAGACCAACTGGAACCCCTTGCAAAGCAGGTCAGGGATCAGGGAATACAGCTGATGCCCTGCACTGGGCCCAGACACCTTGTGGTTTTGAGGAATTCCCCAAGAGTAAAGTTGGGTCTGCACTGTGCTGAGTCAGCACCAACAAGGTCAGGGTTGGGACATACGTGTGACCATTCCTGCCTCTGCCCGAGTCACTACATGGGAGCTGGAAGAAACTGCTCTCATTCTCTGGCACAGCTTGGTGCCACAGCTCCACAAGGGGCCAGGAAAGGGGAAATCTTCAGCACTGGAGCCCTTCCTGGTCTAGCAGGTTGGCGGTGCTGTGGCCACTGCCAGGGAGTGGTACAGACCCCAAAGTTCCCATTATGCTGCAGTGATGGGAGTGATGTGAGGCAGCTTCTGCCGGGCAGTAACTCAGCTGCATCTGTCAGCCACACCACTGTGCTGTGCTTTCCCAGCGCCCGGGAGGAGACTCACAAAAGCATTGGGGGGGGCCTGTGGGACAAACCCCTTGCCCCACAGACCGTGACTAGACTGAGCATTCGTAGGCCTGGCTCACCATGCCACGTCGTAAATGGTCCGGGGGTGGAAACCGGACAGGGTGCAGATGCATTTCCAGCTGGGGTCAGCACTGCTGCAAACCTCCCCTGCAACACACCAGACAGCACTCAGGACAGCTCTGGGCAGCGCAGCACAGCCAGAGGCATGAGCAGCACTTGCTCACAGGACTAACCCACAAAGGGAGCAGTTCAGTCACACTTGCAATAGGCCAGGGCCTGCTGGCGAGGGCATGATGTCCTTTTCCCAGCACATGGGGAAAGGATGCCTGGTCTCTCGGGTGATGAACACTGGAGTATCAGGGTGCCTGGCTCCAGGGGCGGTTTCTAATACCCCACTGGCACCCAGTGACAGTACAGCAGAATAAGGCAGACTGCAAATACAACACTGGGGCTACGTCTAGACTGGCATGATTTTCCGGAAATGCTTTTAACAGAAAAGTTTTCCGTTAAGCATTTTCGGAACAGTGTCTAGATTGGCACAGACGCTTTTGCGCAAAAAAGCCCCGATTGCCATTTTCGCGATCGGGGCTTTTTTGCGGAAAACAAATCTCAGCTGTCTACACTGGCCCTTTTGCCCGAACAGGAGCAGCATAGTACTTCCGCAAAAAACACTGATTTCTTACAGTAGGAAGTCAGTACTTTTGCGGAAATTCAAGCGGCCAGTTTAGCCAGCTGGCAAGTTTTTCCGGAAAAGCGGCTGATTTTCCGGAAAAACTGGCCAGTCTGGACACAGCCTGGGTGTCAGATTTGGCTGCTCCAAAAGGAGGAGCAAGATAAGCACAGGTGGGGTTCCTTGGACACTGGTCTACCACACTTAGAAGCACAGGAGCCAGCTGGACCTGCCTCAAGGATGCAGAGGGGTTGGGTTACTCTTTCCAGGGGGGAGCTAGGGCAGCACCTTCCTGAGCCATCTGTCAGACTAGTAAGGACTATTTGTCCCTCACTCTCAACCAATGTCACCCAGACTACATACAAAGGGCAGTAAGTCTAATGGTTACAGCAGGAGACGAGGACTCTGAAGTCCTGCTTTTCATTCTCGGCTCTGCCACCGACTCCTTGTGTATCCTTGGGCAAGCCCTTTCCATTTCTACAGCTATATACAGGAGACCTGTGGTATTTATAGAATCACTATTCACAATTTTGCAGGTCTATCCTATCCCCTCCCCCCCCATTACATCCCATCCCCTGGCCTGGGACGGTGGAGGAAGGGGGCCCTATCTCAGGGGCTGGGGCCTGTTGTGGGACAGCAGCAGTAAGTCCCCCACTACACGCGCACACACGCTCACTGTGGCTGCTGGGAGCTGTGGGGAACAGAGCACTTGCTCTGCTTGGTCTTTCCATCCCCTGTACTGGTAGATTTCGCCATTCGTGGCGGTGCCAGGAACGTATCCACCATGGATGGTGAGGGTTTCCTATATACTAAGGACAATACCGATGCACCTCTCCAGTGCTCCTGATATGGCCCCTGCTCACCTTGCTCATTGCCTGGTTTGTACTGGTGCCAGATGCGCACTGTCTTGTCATCACTACAGGAGGCTAGGCGTTCCCCACTCTGGTCAAAGGCAAGGCTCCACACGGTAGACTCATGCCCCTCCAAGGTGGCACAGCACACCCAGTCATCCTCCTCTTCACGGTACAGCTTCACTGTGTCATCGTAGCTGGCTGATGCTAGCAGCTGGGGAGTGACAGGAGAGCCAGGACAGGAAGCATGACACAGCACCTTGGGCACCCACCAAAATATGGCTTTCAGATCCCCCCAGGCTGGCAGAGAGAGACGTTAAGGGTGTCCATGGCTTGGGGAGCGAAGCCTGGAGGGACATGGAACCTGAAGTCCCCTATTCTTCTCAGAGTGGTGCAGCTCCCTCTAGGGCAGGGCTGCCCTTTCTTAGTGGGAGTTGGGGAGAGGAGTCTGTAAACCTCTTGCTCAGGGAGTTGGATGAAAGGGAGCTAGTCACCTTTGTGTTCCTCCCAAATTCAGACCCAGTGGATTCCTCTCCCAGCTCCACCTGCCCCACAAATTCCCCTCCTTCGTGGCCCCTGTCTAGAATAATCACCCCAGAGCAGCAGGAAAACTTGGGTGGGAGGGGCTAGGCAAGGGCTGTGGAAAGAGCCCTCACCTCCTGGTTGGGATGCCAGACCACATGCTTGACGTCTTGCGTATGGGCATTCAGAACACTCACACACTCGTATTCGTCCTCTTCATCCACTGAGAGAGAGAAGGGCTATGGGTGAACACAGCCAGGGCCTCTGCCCAGCCCCGCCTGGGGCAACAGCAGCACAAGGGGCAGCCCTGGCTCTACGGCAGCCAACCTGAGGGGTTGGCCTTCCTGTCCCAAACCCACTTGGTCTTTCCACATCTTCCCATTTCGCTTTCCCCCCTAAGTCTCCTGACAGTTGGTGACACAGAGCTTCCTCGTTGCCAGTAGCTCTCTGTTCTGGACAAGTAATTTGTGTCTCAGACCTGTCAACGTCACTACCTCAATACACCATTTTCATGGAAGTATGTGAGGTTGCTACTAATAGCTTGTAACACTCACTGGGTGCTATAGGCCACAATAAGGAATAATGCAGCTAGACTGAAAATTGTAACATTATCTTGCAGTAAAAGTTTGCCACCAGGGAATCCTATGTCTCTATGACAGCCTATTTCAGTAGCAGGATGCGATCACTCCTGCCTGGTCAGCTGGTAATGTAATTCAAGGGGCCAAGCCCCAACCCTCTGCCTTACCATGAGCCCCTCCAGGAGAACCCTCCTGCACCCCACAGCCCTTATCCCTAGCCGTACCATTTTGGGTCGCACATCACCGCCACAATGAGACACAAAGTTCATTCTGCTCAGGGGTGGAAAAAATGAGAGGGAACATAGGTCTTGAGTGCCCTGAGAATTGTCACGCCTAGTTACCCACAATATCTCCCATAGTACTTCTGGTCCCCCACTCCACAGACCTCTCTCACCTTCCCAGACCCAGACGCTCTTGTCTCGGCTGCAAGTGGCCAGGAGGCTTCCAGATGGGGCCCAGGACACAGACTTCACCTCATTTTCATGTCCTTCAAGGGTGGTCACACACTGTCAGAGGAGGCACTTGTGTTTAAGCCAGATCCAGGGAGGGAGGAGCCTAGCTCCCAGTGCTCCCATCATTTAAACATTTTGTTCAACCCAACACAAACTGTTTTGATTCACAGCACTTTTTAATGTAAGACCACCACCTCACTCAGCACTTTTCACAGCCTACAGTGAATTTCTCATCATTCCTCAACAGCCTACAAAGGAAGGCCTAGATCCACCAATAGGATTGGGTGGGAGTATGACTGGTGGTGGTTCTGTACCACTCAGGCACTAAGCCAGTCTTGAGAGAGATTCTGGAGCCTGCTGGTCAGGGTTATCTGCTTGGGTGGCAGGAGAACCCACCTTCAAGTCTCTGCTCCAATGACTAGTTATTCACAATGGAAGAGCTTTAACAGGCAAGACAGAAAGAGGCTCACAACCCAGGGGCTAGGGTACTCATACCAATCAGAGGGGAGACCTCCCTGCAGTGGCCTTAAGCACTGCCAAAAGCAGCATCTCTTCCAGTTGGGTGAATGGCACCTACATCTCAGAAAGCTCTTGGCATGGAACTATCTGGTGAACTGGTGTCAAATTCATGAGTCGTCATGGGTCAAATGACACTTAATTTTCAGGTAATAAACACTGGGCCCAGCTCAACCTGCCCTCTCACTGCTGGATGATCACAGAGATGCAGACAGACAGCAATTGGGGGCCAGTCACTGCGTCTGCAGGAGGCACAGTCCTGGGGGAGGCATGTCCAAGACATCCTCAGCACTCAACCCCATGGAAACATCCTTACCTCAAACTCATCCTGGCTCTTTTTCCAAATACAGGTGGTGGCATCAAAGCTGGCTGAGGCCAAGTAGCTCCCACATGGGGACCAGGCCACCTTCCGGATTGTCCTCTGGTGCCCCTCGCCCAGCACAGACTTGCACACCCAGCTATCTCCTAGAGCAGGGGAGAAGAAAGGAGTGAGCACTGCATGGGGGGAAAGGGGAAGCTGCGCAGCCAGAGCTCCCCTCTCAGTCCCCTCAGAAGAGCTCTGCCTGCGCAGCAGCCTGTGGCCAGACAGCCTGGTTGGGCTCAGGCAGCCTGAGCAGCAGGTGAGATTTCACCTTTCTGGACAAAGCAGCTCCCTACCCTCCTTGCCCCAGATGCGGATGCTGCGGTCGCCCCCGCATGAGGCCAGCAGGGTCCCGGAGGGATCCCAGGCTAGGAACCAGCAGCGAGAATCTGGGTGGGCGGGGATCCGGGCAAGCAACAACAGCGAGTCCTTCATGCCGGGCAAGCGGCCTGGTGCTGGCTCCCTGTGAGCAGAGCGGAGGTTAGCACAGAACAACCTCCCTACTGTCCCCGCACTCTCTCCAGTGCCCCTGGAGCAATCCCCCCACTGTTCCAGCCCTGCCCCCCCTACTGCTCCCACCCTGCCCCCCCAGCAGCCTCCCACTGCTCCCACCTTGCCCCCACCTTGCCCCACTGCTCTCACCCTGCCCCCCCACAGAATCCTCCCACTGTGCCCCCGAAGCAACCTCCTAACTGCTTCCCACTTCCTCCCCCCCTCCCACCCTTCCCCCAGCAACCCCCCACTGCTCCCGCCCTGCCCCACAGCAACCCCCCACTGCTCCCGCCCCGCCCCCCAGCAGCAGCCCCCCACTGCTCCCGCCCTGCCCCACAGCAACCCCCCACTGCTCCCGCCCCGCCCCCGAAGCAACCCCCCCACTGCTCCCGCCCTGCCCCACAGCAACCCCCCACTGCTCCCGCCCTGCCCCACAGCAACCCCCCACTGCTCCCGCCCTGCCCCACAGCAACCCCCCACTGCTCCCGCCCCGCCCCCAGCAACCCCCCACTGCTCCCGCCCTGCCCCACAGCAACCCCTGCCCCCCCAGCAGCTCCCCACTGCTCCCGCCCTGCCCCACAGCAACCCCCCACTGCTCCCGCCCCGCCCCCAGCAACCCCCCACTGCTCCCGCCCTGCCCCACAGCAACCCCCCACTGCTCCCGCCCTGCCCCACAGCAACCCCCCACTGCTCCCGCCCTGCCCCACAGCAACCCCCCACTGCTCCCGCCCCGCCCCCAGCAACCCCCCACTGCTCCCGCCCTGCCCCACAGCAACCCCCCACTGCTCCCGCCCTGCCCCACAGCAACCCCCCACTGCTCCCGCCCTGCCCCACAGCAACCCCTGCCCCCCCAGCAGCTCCCCACTGCTCCCGCCCTGCCACCGAAGCAACCTCGCAACTGCCCCGCGATGCCCGCCACCCGCCTGCGGCTCCGCAGCCCCCCGCGCGCTCCAACTCCCAGGCTGCCTAGCGGGACGTGACGTGACGTGACGTGACTGCCGGGAGGCGGAAGCGGAAGGAGTGTTCAGCGGCTTGAGCTCTTCCTCTCGGCCCGCGGGCGGGGCGCTCTTCGAGGGACTCCGGAAGTGCGGACCCGCAGTAGGAACCGTGAGGAGAGACCCCCCCGGGCTTGGGCGTCTCCGGCCTGGGGCCTTCCCCCCCCACAGGGACCCCTGTCCGGGCTCTAGTGCGCCCCTCCCCCCGGCCCGGCTCCCGGCCCCCCCCGGCAGCCCCCCCTCCCCCCGGCTCCCGCCCCCCCCCGGCACCCCCTCTCCTCCAGTGACCCCCGGCCCGGCCCGGCTCCCGCAGCGCCCCCCCCGGCACCCCCTCTCCTCCACCCCCTCCCCCCCGACCCCCCTCCCCCCGGCCCGGCTCCCGCAGCGCCCCTCCCCCCCCCCCCCGGCACCCCCTCTCCTCCAGTGACCCCCTCCCCCCGCCCGGCTCCCGCAGCGCCCCCCCCCGGCCCCCCTCTCCTCCACCCCCTCTCCTCCAGTGACCCCCTCGCCCCTCCCGCAGCGCCCCCCCCGGCACCCCCTCTCCTCCAGTGACCCCCTCGCCCGGCCCGGCCCCCGCAGCGCCCCCCCCCCGGCACCCCCTCTCCTCCAGTGACCCCCTCCCCCCGGCCCGGCTCCCGCAGCGCCCCCCCCCCGGCACCCCCTCTCCTCCAGTGACCCCCTCGCCCGGCCCGGCTCCCGCAGCGCCCCTCCCCCCAGCACCCCCTCTCCTCCAGTGACCCCCTCCCCCCGGCCCGGCTCCCGCAGCGCCCCTCCCCCCGGCACCCCCTCTCCTCCAGTGACCCCCTCCCCCCGGCCCGGCTCCCGCAGCGCCCCTCCCCCCGGCACCCCCTCTCCTCCAGTGACCCCCTCCCCCCGGCCCGGCTCCCGCAGCGCCCCTCCCCCCAGCACCCCCTCTCCTCCAGTGACCCCCTCCCCCCGGCCCGGCTCCCGCAGCGCCCCTCCCCCCGGCACCCCCTCTCCTCCAGTGACCCCCGGCCCGGCTCCCGCAGCGCCCCTCCCCCCGGCACCCCCTCTCCTCCAGTGACCCCCTCCCCCCGGCCCGGCTCCCGCAGCGCCCCTCCCCCCAGCACCCCCTCTCCTCCAGTGACCCCCTCCCCCCGGCCCGGCTCCCGCAGCGCCCCTCCCCCCGGCACCCCCTCTCCTCCAGTGACCCCCTCCCCCCGGCCCGGCTCCCGCAGCGCCCCTCCCCCCGGCACCCCCTCTCCTCCAGTGACCCCCTCCCCCCGGCCCGGCTCCCGCAGCGCCCCTCCCCCCAGCACCCCCTCTCCTCCAGTGACCCCCTCCCCCAAGCACCCCTCCCTCCACAGGACCCGACTTTCTCCCTGCTGTGCCCCATCACCCCAGCAGGGACCAGCTTAAACTCCGCTGGGGCTGAGAGCCTGCCCCATCTGGCGCACCCACCGGGTACTTGAGCCCCTGGTGCCTTCTGGGCTCCCACTCTGCTTCCAGCAGGTGCTTGCCGAGTTCCTTCTTTCCAAAGTGCCTGCAGGGAGCCTGTGGTGCTGTGCCCTTCCGGCATCCCCACACAGCACATTTACAGGTTCTCCTCGCTGGCATTCCCACCCTGCTGGTTGTAGCTGGTCTGTGCCCCTGTGTGCTGGTCCCATCGCAGGAAGAGGATTCTGGCATGTACACCCCAGGTGGCTCTGGGTTGCCTGGAGGGCGCAGGCGGAGAGGCCAGAGTGGAGGTGCCCTGCCAAAGCAGCCAGAGAGGAGCCTAGCCTCTGCACTGCCTGGTGCCCTATCTATCACAGCCCTGTGTACTGCACTGGCGGAGCCTGCCTGGCTACGGATTCATGGGGGAACCTGTTCCCGTCAGGAGCTAGGTGTAGCTGACGTACTTGGCTACGTTGACCCAGAATTGCTTAGAGGTGAGAATGCTTTTCCTCTCTTCCTCTTGGGGTTAGTTGTGGGAGAGTATGTGGTGGGGAATGACCCAGTCTGGTAAACAGGAGCTAGCATTAACACAGTATATTGTACATTTAAAAGGATTGTAAATCCCCTTGCTGTCTCTTACATATTTTATGGTGACATAGCTTCTCTTATCATCGCCTTTATTATGCCTGGTTTTATTTCCTGTGTGCTCTGTACTAGGAAAACAGCTTGAGTCTTGTTTTCAGACTTCCCTCTTCAGGCAAAATTTTGCACATTGAGCTGTATGGCAAGTGTCTCATCTCTGATATTCTGGTCTTTGCAGCATTGCCTGTGCCATCAATGGCAGTTCCATGTATGTAGAGGGAGAGGTTGTTTTTAACTCTGTACTGGGCAGAATTGTGCTCTGTGTTGTCCTATAGTCAGTTATTGGGTAAGCAGTAAAATGTTTGCATGCACTGTAACTGGAAACTGCATGCTCTTATTTTGGTAAGCCTTATGCTACTTCACCCCATGCTTTTAGTGACTCTCATTCAACATGTTCCATCAGAAATTAGACTGAGTTCTTTAGGGCAGAGATAGGATTTCATTCATGGTCCCTTTGGAAGTCAATGGGAATTTTGCCTTTGACTTAATAGGATTATTTCTGTGTGTGTGTGTGTGTATATATATATATATATGTGTGTGTATGTATATGTATATGTATATATATATATATATATATATATATATATATATATTTATATATATATATATATTTAGAAAAGAGACGACTAAGTGGGGATATGATACAGGTAAGGATGTTCAATCGTGCTTATCTGGCTAATCATGTAGTCGAGACAATGGTATCAACTACACGCTTAGTTGATAAAGGGCCACTCTGCAGAGCCATAGCGGGAGTAGCTCCCGGAACCAGCTGGAGCTGGGACTGAGCAGTCGAAGCTTGCACCAACTCCGGGAGCCACCCGCACTGTGGCGCTGCATTTTAAATGTAGATGGTGGGATGAGGGGGAGAGATGGCATGGCGAAGACAGTACCGGTTCCTGTCCACCTCCACCTTGCTGCCTCTCATACAGAAGCAGCAAGGGCGGGGTGAGGGAACGCAAGTCATCAACTATTCACTAACACCCCTGGATACAGGTCTATAAAATCATGACTGGTGTAGAGAAAATGAATAGGAAGTGTTACTTACCCCTTCCCATAGCATGATAACTATGGATCACCCAATAAAATCAGTGGGCAGGAGGTTTAAAACAAACAAAAGGAAGTGCTTCCTCACACAACTCCCGGTCAATCTGTGCAGGGGATGTTATAAAGAGTATAATTACATTCAAAAGAGAACTAATAGGTTAATGGTGGCTGTTAGCCAAGGTGATCAAGGATCCAACCCATGCTCCAGGCGTCCCTTTAAATCTCAAATTGGATGACGAGGGGTGGCCATTCAAAATTGCTGTGTTCTTTTCAGCTTCTTGGAAGCATCTGTTAGTGGCCACTTCAAGAGATTGGATACTGGGTTGCTGGTCTGGGCTCAGTATGGCCATTTTGATCTCAGTGGTGTAGATCAGAATTCACCCTAGGGATGTGAACGATTAGTTGACTGTCCGATAAGCAAATGCTTATCGGATAGTCCACATACTAGTTGCTCCCCCTCCTCCACCTGCTTTCTCTATAAGAAAGAGGCAAGGGAGCTGAGGAGAGGGCACTTTGTGTAATTCACTCATCGAATAGTTGATGGATTTTTGCATCAACTACTTGATTTGTCGATAGGGCAGTACTGCCCCTTTGAATCGCTACCGAGGCAATTCAAAGGGGCAGCGTGCACAGAGCCTGGGTTCAGCTTGGGACTCCCCAGGCTCCGCACAGCGCTGCCGCTTTGAAATGCCATGGCGGTGTTTCAAAGGGGCAGAGCTGCACAGCTGATCTCGGGTTCTGCGCAGTGCTGCTGCTTTGAAGTACTCCCCACTACCCACCTTACTGCCTCTATCTGAGCAAAGAGGGGAGGGAGGAAAAGCGACTCATCGACTATCCTGTTGACTATCCAATAAGCATTTGTTTATCGGATAGTTAGTCCTTAACATCCCTACTTCAAAGTGGCAATGCCAGACCTTGAGCTTTATGCGGCACTGCTGCTTTGAAATGCTGCATTTGATACACCGGGCTCCCCACAGCATTTCCAAGTGGCAGTGCTGAGCCCACAGGCTCCCCAGCTGATCCCAGGCTCCATGTGGCACTTCTGCTTTGAAATGCCGCAGGATGCATGGGGCCACTAGAGAGACTGCTTGAGCACTGGTCCCGTGCTCCCCACAGCGCTTTCGCCTTCGAAGTGTAGCAACAGCCCTGGGACTGTTGCTACATTTCAAAGGTGGAGGTGCCCTTATTGATTGTTCGACTAGCCCATTAATCTAAATTTAACATCCCTAATTCACACTCACCCCTATTGAGGCTTTCTAAAGCGCTGTGTAAATAAGGCCTTCAGATTCACCACTGATCAGCTGTCTCTTGGGGGAGAGTAACCTTTGCAGGTGCTATCTCCCAACAAGCTGGTCAGCAAGTGATCTCTTATATCCACACACAGAACATCATTTGGTCTCAGCTCCTGAACAGCTGCTGTAAACCTGCCCTTGTTAACTGGGAGTCATACGCTTTCTTGGCACCTTCTGGGGGATGTTTAAAATCCCCTTGTGTGTTTCCTTCTCCTCTGCATGTGAGTCTTCTCCTAGTTGGATGGAGGTGGGGATCCAGTTCCTTGCTCTGGGCCTTATTTTGTGTAGCCATTTGCACACCCCTCTCATGCTTCCTAGCCTGGCATGAAGACCCCATGATATCTGAGGGTTAGAGGGACTGAGTGAGCTGGGCAAGGGAGAAGAGTAAAGACTTGTGGTTTATATTTGGAAATGAGGTGGAGAGTGTGGAGGACAGATCCGAACTGCTGTTGGGGCATGTGGGGAAGATCGGGGCCCAGGATGGAGAGGAAGTGCTAGATGAAAGAAAAGAGGGTGGAAAAAGATAAAATATTAATGAGTTAGGTTGGAACATATTTCTAGAGGCTTTAGAAATGTACAGATTGTGTAACGGTGTCAGGTTTTTGTGTATACTGAATGGAAACCACATGCAAATACACCCCAGCCATTTTGCTGTCTGGATCACACCAGGTTGCTCTGTTTCAGCAGCTGACTTTTCCGCATCCCAATTGCTTTTTATACTGCCACAAGGTGTGTGTCAACACTTTTAGCAGCATGCTGAAAACAATTGCTGCAAACAATATTTAAAAACTAATGGCCATTTTCAGACTGGCCACGTATGGTAAATGTGTGATGCTTATGCACTTTTAAACAACTGAAACCTTTTCACTTTTCTGGGGATGTAGAACAAGAGTAGATTTAATCAGTTCCTAACAGTTCTTTATCATCAACAACCAGGAGTAATTGCCTTCAGCCTATTACCTGACAAGTTCAACACAAAGAACAGATCAGCGTCTCTTAGCCAACAAAATAAGCCACAGTGATCATTCTGTGCTACAACTAATGCTGCTGCTGCCTAATTAAAGGATCTAGGTGGGTGCCAGCAGACAGAGTTCCACCCTACAAACCTCTCAGCCCATCAAACCCTAAATGGCTTTCTCCTTGGCAGCCTCAGAGGCTGGGAATTAGCACCACCCTAGAGATGTAACTGCCTTATGCCATCACCACTCCAGGTTGAGTAAGGTGATGAATGGGCTTGTGGGAACTTACCCAGTACCTAATCTATGGGCAAAAAGGGAATTTCATTCTTGTGGGCTGCCAAACCAGCACATTTCAGCATCTTAAAACTCTCATGAAGGAAAGCTTGCCAACACAAGTGATCATAGATAATTTTTAAATAGTGTGGAGCAAGCCAGAGTTTTTACCCTTTAAGGAATGGCCACCTCTAGGCTGCAAGGTGACCTCTGTGTCTACAGCACTACACATTCATCTAGGCATACTAGGTGTCTTACCAGTTTAATTTGCAGCCTCATTTGTTATTTCCTGTTGCCTCAGCTGCCTTGGAGTAGGGATGTTAAATATCGGTTAATTGAATAGTTGAATAATGTCATGAATTTTTATCAGTTACTTGACTGTTCTATAGTCCCTGGGGGTGCGGCCAGCAGCCAGTGCACTCCGGCCACACTCCTAAGGAGCCCCCTGTCACTCTGCACTGCTACCTCTGTATCAGAGGCAGCAGCACAGAGTGCCAGGTGAGAGCTGGTCTGCGAGGGAGCCGGTTTAAAAACCAGCTCCCCTTACGGACTGGCTGCCTATTGCCCTGTGCTGCTACCTCTGATACAGAGGCAGCTGCACGGGGTGGCAGCAGCCCCTGTCTAGGGAAGGGTGGGGGCTGAGCTCCTGGACCCGGTACTGAACCTGGCTGCCTGCCTGCCCTCTTGGCTCCTAATACACTTTAAATGCAGAGTCGCTGCGAGGATAGGTCCCGGACCTGGTGCGAGCCAGGACTGAGCCAGGCTGCTGATGAGCCTGCTAAAAAATTTACTGGTGGGCGGGGGGGATGCATGTAGTCTATAGCATTAACCTATAAGCTTTTGCTTGTCAGGTAATCGACTACACTATTACATCCCTACCTTGCAGTCTTGTTTGAAGCTAACTCTGCACTGGCACTTTGGAGCAGTGTAAATGTATGGCGAGCGCAAAAAGTTACAGTGTTGTGAAATGCCATTGTGAACCAGACTACTCCCCTCGGAGATGGTTTACATAGAGTACTGGGAGACCTCTCTTCCAGCACTCATGCTGTGGCCACACTTTCAGTTTAAAGAGCTGTCATGGCTCCCCTTTAAACTTTTAAGTGTAGCCAAAGCCTGAGTCAGTTTGATTAGTATAACAACATCTAGTGAAATATTTGACTGGGCTGGCTACCAGTTGCAGTTTAAAGGCAATACACTTTGGAATATTGACATAGATGCTACTGACAGTGTCTTAGTTTGGGCCTGTATCTCTTGTTTTATTAGTGCCTTTCACAAGCCTAGGAGAAACAAGGTACAGAATCACTAACTATGGGGTGCCAAGCACCTCGAAAGCACTGAGCACCCATGTCTCGCACTAAAGTCAGGAGGAATTGAGGTTTCACAGCACCTTGTGATTGGCCCCTAAATGTGTATAGAGCTCACTTTCACCATTGCTTGCTTGTGGGAATAACTTTGGTCTGGGTGATTGGGCAGAGGCAGAAAACATCTGGGCTTATATTTTTGGGATGTGAGACAGGTGGGCTCGTTAGCCATGTTTGATAACTGATCATTCCTGCGTTGGCTGAGGGACAGAACTATGGTGTCTGGACAAAGTGTGAATGTTTCAGTAGAAATGTGCTCTGCAGAGCCCCCAGGGAAGATGCCCCAAATAAAGCCCTGATAGATGAAGGACGATTCTCCGCAGGTTAAATGACTTTGTTCAGAAAAGCCCAAGTCAGCTCTGAATGAGCTGAGATGCTCTTGATGCTCCATCATGAAACAAGTTGATTTGGAGGTTTTGACAGTCTGTCTTCTCTTCTCAGACTACTGCATGAATCCACAGACTGTTTTGTTGCTCCGAGTCATTGCTGCTTTCTGCTTCCTTGGAATAATCTGCAGTCTTTCAGCTTTCCTGCTGGATGTTTTTGGACCCAAGCACCCTGCACTGAAGATCACTCGACGTTATGCCTTTGCTCACATTCTCACAGGTAACTACCAGGGCATTTGCACCTTGCTGAGCCTGGTTATGGCAGGTGGCATATGAGTTGGTATCTTACTGTGGGCACTTTTATGCCCTCAGCCAACTATACCTCAGAGCATAGCAAATAGAACATAGCATTGCTATCCAAAGATGTTTTCTCTGCTTTCCTCAGATACTTGGAACATTGTCCACTGCAGAGCTCATGTGCCTTTATCTTCCCCTCTTCTGTCAGCACAGAGCATTGCTGGAGTTCTGCCTTTGGCTGCAGGACTCGGCTCAGCTTGAGAAGTGAGAGTTATAGCTGAGAGAAATGAAGACCTGGGACAAACTTTATTTTTAGTCTGTAAATGGGGATGAGCTGGAGTGTTTCATTTTTGGCATGAGTTTTTAGTACAGACAGACTGAACAGAGAACATAGGCTCCTCTTCCCCCCAAGGCAGAGGAGGAATTGACATTGATTTCAGTAGTAGGGGGTTGTGACACACAGCAGGTGGGGTGTACACAGGTGCCCACTTTGCTCTTGGGAGGGGTGTACACAGGTGCCCACTTTGCTCTTGGGACTCTGCTTGCTTTCTTTTTCCAGCTCACACTGACCAGGCTTGTTACAAATCAGTCCTGGACATATGCCAAAGGCATAGTGCAAAGGTGTGTAACTCACATAAACCTGTCTGCTGGCCCTACATGTCCCCTCTTCCATTTCTGAGTGACGAATTTAGGAATTTAACACTCTAGTCCTGACTCCTGGGCATGTTCAGCTTTTCCCTAAAGCCCACATTGCCCATGATTTCTTCCAGCCTACTTTGGCTTTTATCACATGTCCATTTCCCCCTTCTAATTGACAAACACTTCCACCGGTTGCTCACATATGCTGTGCAAGTTATAGAAATGGTGCCTGTGTGCATTACTGTGCAGAGACATAGGGCTGGCCCTGAAAATCTGGCATTTCTGTTTACGATGGTCCCCCGTGGGGTTTCAGGGAGGTTTATCTTTTTCCTTTTTACCTAACAGAGAATAATTTGCTTCCTCTTTGGTCACTGACTCCCCCTCCCCTCTCTCTCTCTCATATTATCCATGGTGTTTCAGTTTTGCAATGTGCCACAGTGATTGGATTCTGTTACTGGGCTTCAGAGCTGATTCTTGCACAACAGCAACAGCACAAAAAGTACCATGGATCTCAGGTCTACGTCACCTTTGCTGTCAGCTTTTACCTGGTTGCTGGAGCTGGCGGAGCCTCCATCCTCGCTACTGCTGCCAACCTGCTGCGACACTATCCAACCGAGGAGGAAGAGCAGGCACTGGAGCTCCTGTCTGAGATGGAGGAGAATGAATCTTACCCAGCAGAGTATGAAGTGATCAACCAGTTCCAGCCGCCTCCTGCGTACACACCATAACGCTGCCAGTGAGCCAGAGGGGGTTGCATTAGGCTTTCTCCCCACCCCTGAAACACTGCCCACCTCTTTGTGGGAATGCACTCCTTTGCCCATGGAGGCCATTCAACAGTGCTTCATGTCCGGGCACCTTACTCACTTTTATGCTCTTCTCCCCACAAGAGCGAGGACTAACTTTAGACCAGTGGCGGCTTCTTACAGAGCCCCCAAAGCCCCCTTGTTTTATGGACTTTGTTTTATGATTTTTTATTATCTCCCACTCCCATGCATTGTACCTACCTTGCATTGCTGAAATCACACCTGACCAGGGTGATTTTAGAAGCTTTGTTTCCTGTGTATTCTCAGTCTTGTACTGTAGTGCCCCGATGCTCCCACTCACCAGCATGGTGCACAAGTGCACAGCTGTGCAGGGGGAAGTCATACTTGTGTGTGATGTGCCTGTGCATATCTTGGGAGAAAGGGCGGTTGGAGGCAGGGGGTTCCACAGTCTCACATTGTGATAGTCAAGATCTCATTCATGTTGGCTTGTACCTCAACATGGAGGTGAAAGTCACACAGCTATAAATGCCTGCATTAGAGGTGAATTCTACACTCTTCTGCTGTTATCTGAGCAAGGTCAGCCAAGCATCTGGAGAGGTGTAACTTATTGATTGGCATACCCGGAGAGAGATGTTCTCTCCCCTCCTCTCCTTCCTCTCCTCCACTCCCCCCCGCCAGAGTACCATGGCACGTAGATACAAGTGAAATTCCTGCCACTGTGAACTAGTGCAGTGTTTCCCAATTGGTTCTCCGCGGAACCCAGGGGTTTCGCGAGCAAAAGCAAGGGTTCCATGAGGAGCCAACACTTCCCCGCCACCTTTCAATGCGACAGAGCCTTTATGTTTTGCAGCAGGACTCGTAGCGATTTTTTTTGGTTTTGCTTGACGAAACGCGGCGGCAGGGCTGTTTTGGTTTTTTGGGGGTTTTTTCCTTGATGAAATGCAGTGGGGGCCCTTTTTTTTTTAAGGCAACCCTAGGGGTTCTGTGGCCAAATAAAATTGGGAAACACTGGCCTAGTGTGTAGAGAAATTCCTTTATATCCATAGTATACTATGGGAAAGGTCTAGCAAATCTGCTACCACTGCTTTATCCACTTCCACATTCTGATTCATGCTATTTACACGAGCATTTTGCACTTTATTCTCTGAGCCCACAGCCTTTTGCCTCTGACTTTGGCGGGGGGGGGGGGGGGGGGGACTGTGGAACTAGCTAGGACCAGCTGCTGTATACTGCTACCACTAAGCAGCCCTCAAATAAGTTTGAAAATATTAGGCCAGAGCTGGTTGAAAAGCTGTGCTAATTTCAACTGTGGTATAGAGGAAGCTTGGTCCTGCCATGAGGGCAGGAGACTAGACTTGATGATCTCAATACCTGTTCAGGTCCAGCTCCCAGGGATACCACAGTCCATACCAGCAAGAGGATCTATGATGGCTTTTAGTCTGTTTGGTGTTAAAGTGAACATAATATTCAGTGACAACTACTGGAAACCTATTCCGTAGTCTCCACTTAGATACACAGTGTCAGACATAGAGATTGTATGCAAACTCTGTCTCCACGCTGACCTACTCTGGTTTTAAGACATTTTAGATATTTGGATATTTTCCTTTCCTTTTTGTCCTTTACACCCTTACCTTTACAAGGACCATTCTCCCAGCTGACGGTGTCAGGCTGTGACCAATCAGCGCACTCTATCTAGCAGTCCCAGGAAGTGTTATAGAACCACACACAGACAGCACTTGACTGGCTCCCTTCTCCTTACATGTACTAATACCAGGCCTACTGAGAGAGAGCCAGAAACACTCATCCACGTACTTGCACTGTGCCAGCCACAATCATCATGATTGTAGGGACAGCATATTACACTGAAAGACACTGAAGGAGAAACTCAATTTACCATTGCTTCATGGAGGGAATTGTTTTTAAAGGTTTTAGAAAGCAGCCTGCATGTCACTGAAATGCTGAGTTGAATTCTGTGTGGGGTTTGATCATGTTCTTCAAATAAAATGAGGCTTGGGAAGGAAGTGTTATGTCTCCAAGTGCTGGCTTGAAACTGATGATGCAGTGGTTTGTCTGAGTCACTTTAGGACAGGTCTACTGCAGCTTGTAACTTAAATGCAGTTTCTAGTGGACACCCCTCCCCCCGCCTCTTTGAATGTATATCAGATATTGATGTGTTACCAGCAATTTTGTTTAGCTTGTTTCTTTCCCTCCCATATTTGCAGCAGTGTTGGTAACACAGAAGAGGAGATCTCCAGTGTAATGCAATATCCAGACCTCAGATACAAACCTGGAGTCTTATCCTAGGAGAATGTAAGATTCTTCCTCTCTGCCCCTCAGTCCCCTACTTAGGGGGAAGCAGCAGAAGATTGTAGATTGATTCTGTAGAGTTGCCAAGGAATCTTCTCTACTAAAAGTGTTGGAACAGAAAGACAAGGTGTCTGATAAAGGCCTTTTAGAGCTTAGAAGGAACTCAGGTGGCAAAGAGGCTGCCAGTGGTAATAGTAAAGGGGTCCTCTCCAGCAAACAACCAAATGTCTCTGCTTTGCTCTTCTCTTCTGCTTCAGAGGAATGCCCAGCTTAATGCCAGCTGTTATACATGGAGCCAGAAAGTGTATTGGTGAGGGCCCTAGAAGACTGTGGGACTGGCTGATATGTCCTGCTCTGACATTGAACCACAGTCCACATATGTAGTGAACTCCATAGGGAGCTGTCTGGTGTGGGTGGAAAATGTTCTGGGTTTCTCCCTACTGCTGAGAGAGGGAATGTGTTTGTTTAAAAATATCCTATGCATAATAAATTGTATATCTGTAAAAATACTTTAATCATCCTAATAACTGATCCTTGGGGCTTGAGGAAATCTACATGAAATTGGGGGGCAGAGGGAGGGAGTTATTCCAGCTACTCCATGCAGCTTTCTCTTCTTCCTCAAGCCCTGGGGAGGGAAAGCAGAACAGGAAACACATCCAAGTGTCAAAGGGACTTTGAACCAATTCAGGAAAGGAGACCACCCTCAGCTTATCTGTTTTTCCTCTCCTACTGGGACTTTACAACTGGTTTACAGGTGATCCATGCATTCACTTAGTATGACTTTTCACACCATCAATGTCATTCACAATGCACTGGTGGCTTATGTAAATTCAGCTCTACATTCTGATTTTTTTCTAGAGAAAATAAAAAGTCTGTGTCTGGTGTCCCCTGGATGTCTACACTCTTTATTTCACACAAATTATCACAGTTCTGAGGAACAAGAGAAAAAAAGACTCACTCTAATGGTAGTTGTCACCATTTTTAAGATAGTAATAGAAATGTAGCCGTGTTACTCTGGTGTAGCTGAAGCAAAATGCAGGACAATGTAGCACTTTAAAGACTAACAAGATGGTTTATTAGATGATGAGCTTTCGTGGGCCAGACCCACTTCCTCAGATCAAATAGTGGAAGAAAATAGTCACAACCATATATACCAAAGGATACAATTAAAAAAATGACACACATGAAAAGGGCAAATCGCATTTCAGAACAGAAGGAGGATGTGGGGGGGGGGGGGAGAGGAAGGAAGGTAAGTGTCTTTGAGTTAATGATATTAGAGGTGGGGAAAGTTAGATGTCTGTGAGCTAATGGTAAGCCCTTTGATACAACCGCATCTGCTCTAATCCCACTGACAGAGACCAGAAGCTTCAGGATCTCTACCAAGCATTTATAAATCTCAACTACCCACCCGGAGAAATAAAAAAGCAAATTGAAAAAGCCAGACGAATACCTAGAAACCATCTACTTCAAGACAGACCCAAGAAAACCAACAATAGAACACCACTTGTCATCACCTACAACCCCCAACTTAGAATCATAGAATAATAGGACTGGAAGGGACCTGGAGACGTCATTGAGTCCAGCCCCCCGCCCTCAAGGCAGGACCAAGCTCCGTCTACACCATCCCTGACAGATGTCTATCTAACCTGTTCTTAAATATCTCCAGAGAGGGAGATTCCACCACCTCCCTTGGCAATTTATTCCAATATTTGACCACCCTGACAGTTAGGAATTTTTTCCTAATGTCCAATCTAAATCTCCCCTGCTGCACTTTAAGCCCATTACTCCTTGTCCTGTCCTCAGAAACCAAGAGGAACAAATTTTCTCCTTCCTCCTTGTGACACCCTTTCAGATATTTGAAAACCGCTATCATGTCCCCCCTTAATCTTCTTTTTTCCAAACTAAACAAGCCGGCTACGTCTACACTGGCCCCTCTTCCGGAAGGGGCATGTAAATTTCACGAGTCGTCGTAGGGAAATCCGCGGGGGATTTAAATATCCCCCGCGGCATTTAAATAAAAATGTCCGCCGCTTTTTTCAGGCTTTTAAAAAAGCCGGAAAAGAGCGTCTAGACTGGCCCCGATCCTCCGGAAAAAGTGTCCTTTTCCGGAGGGTCTTATTCCTACTTCAAAGTCTTATTCAAAGTAGGAATAAGACCCTCCGGAAAAGGGCACTTTTTCCGGAGGATCGGGGCCAGTCTAGACGCTCTTTTCCGGCTTTTTTAAAAGCCGGAAAAAAGCGGCGGACATTTTTATTTAAATGCCGCGGGGGATATTTAAATCCCCCGCGGATTTCCCTATGACGACTCGTGAAATTTACATGCCCCTTCCGGAAGAGGGGCCAGTGTAGACGTAGCCGCCCAGTTCATGAAGCCTGGCTTAATAGATCATGTTCTCTAAACCTTTAATCATTCTTGTCGCTCTTCTCTGTACCCTTTCCAATTTCTCCACATCTTTCTTGAAATGTGGCACCCAGAACTGGACACAGTACTCCAGCTGAGGCCTAACTAGTGCAGAGTAGAGCGGCAGAATGACTTCACGAGTTTTGCTTACAACACACCTGTTGATACAACCTAGAATCATATTTTCTTTTTTTGCAACAGCATCACACTGCTGACTCATATTTAACTTGTAGTCACTATGACCCCTAGATCCCTTTCCACCATGCTCCTTCCTAGACAGTCGCTTCCCATCTTGTATGTATGGAACTGATTGTTCCTTCCTAAGTGGAGCACTTTGCATTTCTCTTTATTAAACCTCATCCTGTTTACCTCTGACCATTTCTCTAACTTGCTAAGATCATTTTGAATTATGTCCCTATCCTCCAAAGAAGTTGCAACCCCACCCAGTTTGGTATCATCTACAAACTTAATAAGCGTACTCTCTATCCCAATATCTACATCATTGATGAAGATATTGAACAGTACGGGTCCCAAAACAGACCCTTGAGGAACTCCACTTGTTATCCCTTTCCAGCAGGATTTAGAACTGTTAACAACAACTCTCTGACTACGGTTATCCAGCCAATTATGCACCCACCTTATCGTGGCCCTATCTAAGTTATATTTGCCTAGTTTATCAATAAGAATATCATGCGAGACCGTATCAAATGCCTTACTAAAGTCTAGGTATATGACATCCACCGCTTCTCCCTTATCCACAAGGCTCGTTATCCTATCAAAGAAAGCTATCAGATTAGTTTGGCATGACTTGTTCTTCACAAACCCATGCTGGCTATTCCCTATCACTTTATTACCTTCCAAGTGTTTGCATAGGATTTCCTTAATTACCTGCTCCATTATCTTCCCTGGGACAAACGTTAAACTGACCGGTCTGTAGTTTCCTGGGTTGTTCTTATTCCCCTTTTTATAGATGGGTACAATATTTGCCCTTTTCCAGTCTTCTGGAATCTCCCCTGTCTGCCATGATTTTTCAGAAATCATAGCTAAAGGCTCAGATACCTCCTCTATCAGCTCCTTGAGTATCCTGGGATGCATTTCATCAGGACCTGGTGACTTGCTGACATCTAACTTTCCTATCAATAAACTACAGCCTATACTGGAACAGGATACCATACTCTAAGGCTACGTCTACACTGGCCCCTTTTCCGGAAGGGGCATGTAAATTTCACCAGTCGTCATAGGGAAATCCGCGGGGGATTTAAATATCCCCCGCGGCATTTAAATAAAAATGTCCGCCGCTTTTTTCCGGCTTTTAAAAAAGCCGGAAAAGAGCGTCTATACTGGCCCCTATCCTCCGGAAAAAGCGCCCTTTTCCGGAGGCTCTTATTTGTACTTCAAAGTAGGAATAAGAGCCTCCGGAAAAGGGCGCTTTTTCCGGAGGATCGGGGCCAGTCTAGACGCTCTTTTCCGGCTTTTTTAAAAGCCGGAAAAAAGCGGCGGACATTTTTATTTAAATGCCGCGGGGGATATTTAAATCCCCCGCGGATTTCCCTACGACGACTCGTGAAATTTACATGCCCCTTCCGGAAAAGGGGCCAGTGTCGACGTAGCCTAAGAGGCTCTGGGAGACAGACCCATAGTCTCCTATAGACAACCACCCAACCTCAAGATGGTTCTTAACAACCACAGGACATACCACACTAATACCAACCCTGGTACCTTCCCTTGCAACAAACCCCGTTGCCAGCTTTGTCCACATATTCATTCTGCTGATACCATTATTGGACCTAACCAAGTAAGTTATAAGATCAAGAACACATTCCTGCGCATCCAGATATATAATTTATGCTATCGTGCCGAAAGTGTCCGTCTGCTATGTACATTGGACAAATGTCTCAGACACTTCGCCAAAGGATTAATGCCCACAAAACAGATATCAGACAAGATCACAAAGAAAAAACTATTTCTTGCCATTTCAACCAGAAAGGACACTGTCTCAACGACTTAACCACCTGCATTCTGCTACAAATACCTTTTACATCTGCACTTGAAAGGGAATCCTCTGAACTGTCATTCATGTTAAAATTCAACACTCTCCAGGGGGGATTGAACAAAGACCCCAACTACCTTACCCATTACCAAGATAGCTTCCCCAATTATCACCTCTAATACCATTAGTTCACAGACATCTAACTTTCCCCACCTCTAATATTAACACAGACACTTACCTTCCTTCCCCCCCCCCCTCCTCACATCCCCCTTCTGTTCTGAAATGTGATTTGTCCTTTTCATAGGTGTTCATTTTTTTAATTGTATCCTTTGGTATATATGGTTGTGACTATTTTCTTCCACTATTTGATCTGAGGAAGTGGGTCTGGCCCACGAAAGCTCATCATCTAATAAACCATCTTGTTAGTCTTTAAAGTGCTACATACTCCTGCATTTTGCTTCATTTTTAAGATGTGTTTTGATAAGCCTTCTGACTCTGAGACACAAGAAACCTCTCCATTTCGCAGAAGGGGGAAATGATGAAAGAAGAGTTAGGCAAGAGGTTGTTCCTTTCTATTCCATTGAACTGTGTGCTTTAGATTGTAAGTCTGCTGGGGGTCAGAAAGGGCCTCTTGTTCCATGTCCAATATTGCATGACTGGCTGAGTGCCTTATGTTGAGAGCTTTCATTAGAATGAAGCATCAAAGGAGAGCTAACTGCTAGAGCCTGGAGTCAGCACAACTTGGATCAGTCCCTGATTTTTCCATGGCATTGTGGATGAACTTGGCTCTAAAATAGAAGGAATTTGTTCATCCTGCCAATCTGTCTGTACCAGGGCCGGCCCACAACATTTTGGCACCTGAGGCAGGGAGCTCAAATGATGCTCCTCATGTCCCCTCGCTTGGGCCAAAACTTTGAAAGGTCTCAATTCTGCCTTCTTCCTGTTCTACTCTGCCACCATCTCTGTGCATCTAGAGCAGAGAGAATACATATGCACCAGCAGCAGACACAATTTTCTACCTTCTGGGTCCTAGGGGCGCACCTCCCCCCCCCCTCCAGTCTGGCACCCGAGGCCACCGCCTCAGTTCGCCTCATGGTAGGGCCAGCCATGGTCTGTACAATTAAATACTAATACTCTGTGGGCTTGATCCTGCTTTTCTCCACCACCCTTGACATCGCTTTCAGGGTGTGCCCTTAGTGTGAGGGTACTCTCAGATGCTTAAGGAATGGCGAGCCTTACTTTTACTGGGAGCCATTCTACATCTTGGACTGAATCTATCCCTTAGGTGGAATAGAACACAGTGATAGATATGGGTTTTGTTAGATTTAGAAAATGTTTTAAAGCTAATGTTAAAAATTTATATACTACAAATGTTAGAAAATGTCTACATCTGAGTATAGGGCTTAGATGATCCACAAAGTTCCTTTTAGAAGTCACAAGGTATATATAACACATAATCAACAATAATCCAAATTTAGTTACATTTAACAATACAGTTTGGTTGTGTGTACATTGGCGCGATCTCGTGCAAAAGCGGCTGCTCTTGCCCAAAAACTTGCTGCCTATCTACACTGGCCGCATGTTCTTGCACAAGTAAACTGATGTTCTAATGTATAAAATCAGGACTTTTTGCACAAGAACTCTGATGCTCTCGCTCAGGATTAAGCCCTCTTGCGCAAGAGCTCTTCCAGAAGAGGCCAGTGTAGACAGGCAACATGAATTTCTTGTGCAAGAAAGCCCTATGGTTAAAATGGCCATCAGAGCTTTCTTGTGCAAGAGAGCATCTACACTGGCATGGATGCTCTTGCACAAAAGCACATCTCTTGCGCAAGCCAGTGTAGACGCTTTCTTCTGGAAGGGTACGTCTAGACTGGCAAGATTTTGCGCAAAAGCAGCTGATTTTGCGCAAAAACTTGCCAGCTGTTTACACCGGTCGCTTGAATTTGCGCAAGAGCACTGACTTTGTAATGTACAAAATCAGTGCTTCTTGCGCAAATACTTTCACGCTCCCGCTCAGGGCCAGTGTAGACAGCCACCTAAAATAGCCATCGGAGCTTTCTTGCGCAAAAGTGCATCTAGATTGGCACGGGTGCTTTTGTGCAAAAGCACTTTTTGCGCAAAAGCATCCTTGCCAATCTAGACACTCTTTTGCGGAAATACTTTTAACAGAAAAACGTTTCCATTAAAAGTATTTCCACAAAATCATGCCAGTCTAGACGCAGCCGAAGTGTTTTTGCAGAAGAACTCTTCCGCAAGAGCTTTTGCCGAAGAACTCTTCCCCAAAAGAGTTTTTGCGTGAGAACGCGCCAGCTTAGACGTAGCCTTTAGGTATAAGTATCCAGTTCAGGAAAAGTTAGCTAGTTGGTGAAAGCAGATTTATCAATGAGCAAAGACTGACCCTTTGTGATTGAAAATATGCTAAACGGTGATCTACATGCTTGACCTTAGTTGCACAGCAACTAGCAAATAGCTTCAGCTAGCACCAGTGCTAACTAATGTGCATATCTGGATCAGAATGAAGAGTACTGCCCCAGTGAGTCTGGAGTTGAAGGAGAACGGACCATCAAATTGGGGATGGGGGAAATGTGCTCTGTGTTTGTTCAGGCCTAGGCTTTCCATGCCATTGTACCTCATTCTTAGTACAGCACTCCTGCAGTGGGTTGGGGAGGGGTGTGCCGACTCTGGGCAGCCCCTGCAAGAGGGGCCATAGGCCAGGAAGGGCAGTTGGCCTGGGGGAGGGAGTGGGTGTCCCGCTCTGGTCTTGTCTGGAAGAGTCTCCTTCCCTAGGGATGTTAGCGAGTAGTCAACTACGGGAAGGGGGAAATAGCAGCCAGTGCTAGGGGGAGTTCCCACAGCACTGTCTCTGTGCTGCTTGCCCCCATCAAAGGCTGCTCTTACAGCAGCCCCTAGCCACGTGGGTCCCAGTGGGGCTATCGCCCCTCCCCCCAGACAAGGGTGAATAGGGGCTGTGGGGCTCAGTGTCAGTCCTGACGGACGCTGGTCTGCGCCTCTGTAGTTTAATGCAGCGAGAGCCCGGGGGTCGCGAGCCGGGTCCTGCTCCTGGGGGGCCAGGTGCCCGGGTCTGAACGAGACTGGGATGCGTCAAGGGCCCGGCGTTGCTGTGGAAACCACCCGACAGCTCCTGGCGGGGCCGCGGCCTCATTAACCCGCCCAGGGGCCGCCCTGCGCCGCCATCCTGCCTTAGGAGGCGGGTCGAGGGGCGGGGCTTGGGCCCTTCATGGCACGAGCTAGTGTCAGGCCTGCCTCTGGCCACCGCGTGCCACGGCCCCTCCCCCCGCGGGCGCTGTGCACAGGCAGCTCCCAGGCCAACCCCCGGGCTGCTGCCCGGGGTCCTTGCGTCTCCAAGGCGCCGGCGCGGGCTCACAGGACGGGGCGGGATCTGCACTACAGACCGACAGCGCAACGCACCAATGGGCGGCCAGGACCGACCAGGCGCCGGCCAATGGCGGGGCGGGGGCGGAGTCCCGGCCGTCCCGCAGCGGCGCGGCCTGGCTGGCGCTCTGCAGCGATGTTCCGGCGCAGGCCGCTCGACGGCCGCGCATGGGGTCGCTGGCAGCGGCTGCTGGGCTGGGCTCGGCCCGACCCCCCCGCTCGGGCCAGGAGCCTGCTGGCCCTGCTGGGCAGCCACGTGAGCGGGCAGCTCTACGGCGACCTCGCCTCGGAGCGCGCGCGCTGGAGCCTGCTCGGCGGCCTGTGGCGCCGGCTCCAGGGCCGCCAGGCGGGCCCCGGCTGCAAGCTGATGGCGGCGCTGGCCGGGGCCTTCCTGTGGGAGGCGGAGCGGATCCGCGAGGAGGAGCTGCGAAGGTGGGTGCGCGGGGGGCCGCTCGCTGGTCTCGGTAGCCCCGCCCGCTCCTGACGGGGGGGCCGCAGCCCAGGGGCTGGATTCACTGCTCGAGAGGGGCCTTGGCGGGCTCCGGGGCACTGTGTGCAGCGGAAGGTAAACAGCCACGCGGGGTTTGGAATCGTTGGACAAAGGCTAGAGACAGAGACTAGCTTATCGCCTCTACGAAACCATGGCGCAGCCCGTCCTGAGTACTGCCTACAGACGTTGCTTCATCTAAAAACGATGTTGTAGCGTTGGAAAAGGTTCAGAAAAAGGCACCATAAATTATTGGCATTTTGGAATGGGTCCCATATGAAGAGAGATTAAGAAGGTATGGCCTTAACTTGTTTCCATGATATAAGAACTAAAGGTCTCCAACTGAAATTAATAGATAGTAGGTTTAAAACAAACAAAAGCAAGTTTTTCTTCACTGAGCCCACAGTCAACCTGTGGAACTCCTTGCCAGAGCATGTTGTGAAGACTAGGACTTGAACAGAGTTCAGAAAAGAACTAGATAAAATGAGGTTAGTTCCATCAATTACTATTATAGAGAAGTGAATGACTAGTCGACTATCCAATAAGCAAATGCTTATCCGATAGTCGATTCCCCCCTTCTCCTTGGTGCCTCTATCAGAAAGAGGTAGGAAAGGTGGGGATGCTTCAGTCTGCCACTTTTTAAACACTGCATGCAGCCCAGGGTCCCCAACTGTTCCCCGCAGTGTTTTCACCTTTGAAATGTAGGAATAGCCCTGGGGCTGTTGTTACACTTCAAAGGCAGAGGTGCCCTTATTGTCTAATTGATTAGTCAATGCAATTTGCATCTGCTATTCAATTAGCCACTTAATCAAAATTTTACATCCATAGGCTATCAGGTTGGGTAGAAATGGTATCCTTGGCCTCTGTTTGTCTGGAAATAGATGACAGGACAGGAATCATGTGATGATTACCTGTTGTGTTTACTCGCTCTGGGGCATCTGGCAGTGGCCACTGTCAGCTCTGTTGACTTTTCCCCTACAAATTATATTCATCTGTGTGTTGTATTTCATAAAAGCTTATGCTCTAATAAATTTGTTAGCCTTCAAAATAAAGATATAAAATCCTGTTTAAAAAGTTAACGTGTTAAACAATATGTGTATTCGGTTAGCTGGGATCCTGCAGGTGGAGGGAGGGGCGCTTCTGCTGACAGTTAACCTGTTTACATCCCTACTTGAAAGTGCCACCAGAGTCCTTATTGTTTTTGCTGAAACAGACTAACAGAGCTACTTCTCTGAAATCTGATGCAAACTGGTAACTGTACTAACAGAAATGAAGAATTTTTTTCCTGCATGTTCTGGGTTAGCATTTCAAACTAGTTTCATGTGCTTAGCTAGTGATTTATACCAGCTCAGCAGTTTGACTTTCTTTAAAACATCAGCATCAAACATGTATCACTAAGCTATTTTTATTTAATTGACTATAGTAGCATTATACCTTAATATAGGTTTGCATAACTTCAAATTTAACTTGAAATTGGTTTATTATAAAAAAATTATATTGGATTTAAATAAAAATCTGATTTACATTTAAAAAACATTGACTTACCTCCCAGCAGTCCCCGTCTAGCTCTGTGTTTAGTTTACACTGTTACTAGCTAGTCCTGCATGTACCCTTCTGAAAGCTACCATTTTAATTTGTAGGCCTCTATCTATTGAATACCCTTTATGTGAATGTGTCCTCTGCATAACCTTGTTTTACTATCACATTTCTCGTGAAGTTTTAGATCTGTTCATTAATAAGTGATCTAAAACATTCTAATGAGTAGTGACAAATCTAAATATAGATAAAAAGCTTCAGAGGGGTAGCTGAGTTAGTCTGTACAGGATAAACTTAGACAACAACAAAAAGTCTAGTAAAACATGTAGATGGTATCATGAGCTTTTGGGGGCACAGCCCACTTCTTCAGATGACCGGAGAGTTGGATGCGGAGAACCAATAAAAATAAATAGGGAAGGAGGGAGGGGGTGGCTGGGTATCAGACAAGAATTTGTAGCTGCATTTTTAGACAAGGTTGCCCTGTAGCAGCTTTCTGAATAGGGGCAGTTTAAGAGTGTCAGCATGCTGTCATTATCATAGGGGGTTTTATGTACAGTATAACACTAAGCTATATATAAACTTATTTTTTGAAAGAATTAGCAAGCAATTAAAAATTATCACAAATACTATAGATCAGTGTTTCTGAAAGTGCTCTGGAAACCACTTTGAGAAACACATTAACTGGCTGCCCCGGTTTGTTTATTATTTGGCACCACAACCACAGAGCCTCGAGGCTCCCATTTGCTCCCTTTCATCCTTTGCAGCCTAGGGAGCCACCGGAAGTTAATGTGTTTCTCAAAGTGGTCTTGCAGAGCACTTTCAGAAACACTGCCATAGATAGTAATGACTGATACTGAACAGTCCTCTTGATTCTATCACTCTGTTTGCTGTTTTACTTTGAGCAAGCCACTTAGGCCAAAATTTTCAAGAGTGACTTCTGACTTTAGGTGTCTAGCTGGAGAAGTCTTTAAAGGAGCCTGATTTTCAGGAAGTGCCGACTGCCTGCTCTTTAAAAAAATCCTTCCCCTTCAAGATGTCTCAAGTTTGACACACACAAAAATCAAGTGCTCCAAACCATTGGGCACTTTTGGAAAATTTTACTTTAGTGTCTTGTGGCACCTTATAGACTAACTGAAGTGTAGGAGCATAAGCTTTCGTGGGCAAAGACCCACTTCGTCAGATGCATCTATAGTCTATAAGTTAGTCTATAAGTGATGCATCTGACGAAGTGGGTCTTTGCTGTTTTACTTTGAGCAAGCCACTTAGGCCAAAAGACACAAGACACGAAGTGGGTCTTTGCCCACGAAAGCTTATACTCCTACACTTCAGTTAGTCTATAAGGTGCCACAGGACTCCTCGTCGCTTTTACTTTAGTGTTTGTTTCCCTACCTTTAAAATTAGGGTAATAGTTATAGTTTCAAGGTAACTGCACCTGTATTCTTGCTCTTGTCCCGCAAAGGACACTCACTTAAGGATTCAGGCTTCCAACCATCACCTCTTGTGAGCAGAGACCCTCTTGTGTGCTTTACCTCAGAGGACTGTGCTGATGTTTTACTAGTGACCAGGCAGCTCTTCTGAAACAAGTATATGTATTAGTAGGGCAAAAGCATTACAGAAAAAGCATAAACAATAAACACAGAGACAGCAGAGGATGAACATCGAACATGCTGATACATTCTCAGTATTAGTAGGGTGGATCAATTAATAAATCCTGCTGCACAGCAGTCCAGAAATAAAGGCTTACCTTATGTAGATAAAGCACTGTAAGCTCTTCAGATGAAAGGTATCATCAGAGGGCATGGTATTCTCTGCTGTTAAGTAGTGTTGCAAAACTGTTCAAGATGCTTTCAGCCACATACTGCACAGGTCAGTGCACTGAATTCGCTCGGCTATTTGGGGGTTGCATAAGGCATTTGTGAGGCTTTCTCTGCTAGAGTAGAAATGATGGTTGTTCCGCAAGGTGGCTGGTACATGGTCTGGCATGTAAGTAATAGCTTTTGAAAAACTAGGTAGTGTGGGGTGACTGCAGAAATGGAACAGAATTAAGATTGGAATTGGAAACCTTAATTCAGTCCAGATGTTTAGTTTTCAGTCTGCAATGTGCTACCCTGCCCCCCTCCGCCCCCCCACAGAGCTTGTTTTTTGTGTTGGAATTAAAATAATGTACAAACTAACTTTACCTAAGTGAAGCTAGGTAGCAAAAGCTGCCAGACGGTTTTGGAAAACTCACACTGCTGAGAAACTGCTGCAGTAACTCAGAAGATAAATTTCTCAGAATCTGCTAAAAACTTCGAGGAGTCCTGTGGCACCTTATAGACTAACTGAAGTGTAGGAGCATAAGCTTTCGTGGGCAAAGACCCACTTTGTCAGATGCATGCAAAGTGGGTCTTTGTCCATGAAAGCTTATGCTCCTATACTTCAGTTAGTCTATAAGGTGCCACAGGACTCCTCGCCACTTTTGCAGATTCAGACTAACACGGCTACCCCTCTGATGCTAAAAACTTGTCTCAGGTGGCTAAGAAAACAGTCATTTCCCTCTCTGTTTCCATCTAAAGCTCTTTCTGTTACTAGCTATATCTGAGAGTGATAAACTCTCTCCTGACCCCTAGAATTCCTTTGCCTGACATCTGCTACTTAACTGAGTGCAAGTAAATGCATTGTGGATTTAAAATATCTTCACTCTAGGCCACTTGTGTCCCCCCCTTCTCTGTTATGCTCTCAGTTCACTCATCTCTCTGTAATGAACTAAATGCCAGTAACACGATAACCTACTTTAACTTCCCAAAGTTGTTAGCCTATTTAGGGCTCTCTGTTTATCTCTCTAGAACAGTGTTTCCCAATGTTATTTGGCCACGGAACCCCTAGAGTTGCCTTTTAAAAAAAAAAAAAAAAAAAAAGGCCCCTGCCACATTTCGTTGAGCAAAAATAATAATAATAATAAAATGGCTCTGTCTCTTTAACAGAGGGCGGGGGAGTGCCGGCTCTTCGCGGAACCCTTGCTTTCGCTTTGCGGATCCCCAGGGTTCCCCGGAGCACCAATTGGGAAACATTGCTCTAGAAGATTATGTGGTAACAGGAATGCCCCCCTGTAAACTCTTCAAACAATAGCTAGCTGTGCCTTGTTCTTGTGCCCCACCGGCTCACCTGTACCACTGATTTCAGTAGGATTTTCTATTGCAAGAATGATGCCTTGGGGGAGGGTTAGTTCAGTGGTTTGAGCATTGGCCTGCTAAACCCAGGGTTGTGAGCTCAATCCTTGAGGTAGCCAGTTAGGGATCTGGGGCAAATCTGTCAGGAATGGTACTTGATCTTGCCATGAGGGCAGGGGACTGGACTTGATGACCTCTCAAGGTCCCTTCTAGTTCTATGAGATAGGTATATCTCCATATAATCTAATGGTAAGCAAGGCTCTGCCTCTGGAGTGCAGTTTGTCTTCGCAAGCCTCTGCATATCTCTCTGTTTGCCTGCTGTATATAATTCCCACATTCTCTCTTGTAAAGCTCTGTTCCACTGCCCCCTGTAAAAGATTATATGGAAGAACAGCACTAGTTACGGCTGGCATTCTCAAAGTCTTGGTGTGTTCTATGGAAACCTCTCTTCTTGCACCTAATGAGTGGGCAACTCACCTTTCATATTACACTTGGAACGACGTGCCGTCCTGCAGTACCTAGAGCAAATGTCTACCAGGGACAATAATCTTAGGGCAGTGTTGGACTGTGAGTTACCTCTTCGTGAAGAGTAGCAGCAGGAGATGAGAAGCACCCAGCACCTTAGGATCATCAGTCTTTGTAGGCCTCTTGCAAGTGACTTAGAAACGAGTGAACTACAATGACAGGCTTCATCCTCAGTTTCCTTGGCTCTGGAACTCAGACTTTTAATACTAACTTAGCACTGAATGTGAGGCCTTTTATAGAGAATAAAATGACTGTCTGAACTAGTGCCTGAGTTGAGGCTGTATAAACAATCTTAAGTAGGTCTGTACTGAATATTCATTAGAAGTTATTTCTCCCCTTCTCCTTCCCCCATTTGTGTAGGTACAGTTGAGTTTGATTATCTTCTTGCATGCTTTTTCTTAGTGAATGGACTGTTCATGAATAATGGCCTTGCCACAGCTGAGGATGTAATGAAGAGAAATGAACATGGTGTACAGACTATCTGACCTATATTCACAGTGAAAGATTGTGAGTGATGGGTCATCTGTTACATATTTGAAAGCTTCCACTGCTGAGCCTTCAGATACTTGAAGCATCCAGTCCTAAAACTTGGCTAGCTCCAAGTTAACTGCCCATCGGGTCTTGTGGGATGTACTGTTTGCTGGAGATGAGTGCTTCACAGATGGCACTTTCTGTGGAGTGGTAGATGAGAAGTATTTGCATAAATTGCCCATGGTACCAGAAACTCCCAAACAAGAAATATAGAAAGCTTTGGATTTTGTAGGATTTGTGTGTCCGCTGCACTTCTGGGTGTATTTTTAGGTTGTACATGCTGCAGCAGGGACTGCCTCAATCTACCTAAGCAATGCAACTGCAGCATTTATTTGCCAGCCACAGATTACTTTAGCACCATATGGACTACTGCCTCCCATTAGTAATTTGTGTAATTTGACTGACCTTTGATGATTATTACAAGGCAAACAGTGATCCAGAAAGGAAGGGACCTATAGCTTGAGACCCTTCCAAACTGATTCTGCCAAATTGCTTTAATTGACACTTGATCTGGTCCAGGTGCTTGCTGAAGTCTTGTGCCAGGGTCAGAAGTGACTTGCACGTATTGTAAAAATACAAACTGCAGCCAGGCTTTTCCCCCTCCCTCCAAACACCAAAATGGCTGCAAGAGGGATAAATGAAGCCTGAGAGCGCTCTACTGGCCTTCTAGGCGTGCCTGCAGTAGAATAGTAGGTGGTCCTGGCCTCGACACTGACTAGCACAACCCTTCCCAGGTCTGCAGAGGAGATGAAGCACATGGAGGAAGTCTCTAAGTTGTTCCATGGCAGTGGGGCAGAGCACCAGAAGCTGGTTTCCAAATCTCATGTGGATATAACAGCTGCTCACGAAGAGCATCCCTGGGAGATGGTGATGGACAAGAAACACTTCAAGCTGTGGAGGCGTCCGATAGAGGGAACCCACCTGTATCAGTACAGAGGTAATTCCGCCCTCCTCCTTGCCTCACCATGTGTTATCAATTGCAGTATGATGCCTGTTGAGACTTTGTGCATGGTGTGCCTGGCTCTCAAATGCTGAGCAAAAGTTCAGTGTAGCCTACCCTAAAACCTCCTTCCTCCCTCCTCTCCTGACTTCACTTTGCTCCCTTTCCCAACTTCTCACTGGAATTCTCCCTTCTCCCCCATATTGTCCCTCTTTCTGGTCACACCCTCTTCTCCTCTCTGTAGTGTGATTCCAGCTCTGATAGCTGATTCTGGAAAATACCTATCTCGTGATCCACTGACCTGAGATACAAACTGGCTTATATCTGTGGTCTCAAGACTCTTTCTTTCCCTTTACTGCAGTCTTTGGGACATACACAGATGTGACTCCCAGGCAGTTCTTCAATGTGCAGGTGAGTGTTTCTGGGTCCATATCTCTTAAGCCCAGGATACATGATGTGTTGGGAATAAAATATGGCTTTCCACTCTAGCACTTGACAGTCCCAGATTAAGGTGTCATTAGAAGAGGTTTTGGAAAAAATTAATAAACTAAACAATAAGAAGTCATCAAGACCAGACAGAGTCACCTAAGAGTTTTTAGAACTCCTATGTGAAATTGCAGAACTACTAACTGTGGTTTGTAACCTTTCCTTTAAATCATCTTCTGTATCAAACAACTGGAGGATAGTTAATGTGTCGCCAGTTTTTAAAAAGGGCTCTAGAGCAGTGTTTCTTGTAAGCTGGGTGCTTGTGTGGCCACTCAGGAGAGACTCAAATGCCACCCAGTTGATTAGCAGAGCTCCTACAGCTAAATTTTTTTGTTACTAATGGTGGTGTGTACATGCCTTGGTGTGTACACAATTTATTCTGCACATGCATGGAAAAGATTAAATGGAACATTGCTCTAGAATTCATTCTGACAATTAGAGATGTAAAAGTGTGTACATATAAGTGGTTAACCAATGAGCCTGATACAGAGGCAGCAGCAAGAGGAGAGGGGGAGGCAGCTTCCTGGGAGCTGGCTCTCCCCTCCACCTCCTGTAAACGTGTAACCACTGACATTTTCAGCGGTTACATATTTTCCTTAATAAATGCATTTAACAACGTCCCTATGGGCATCTACAGGCCGGTAAAACTATTTTTAAAATGGTTGAAACTGTAGTATAACACAATTTGCTGGGGAAGAGTCAACATGGTTTCTATACAGGGAAATCATGCCTCACCAATCTACTAGAATTCTTTAAGGGGGCAGGGATTAACTAGAAATGGACAGAAGGATCCAGTGGATATAGCGTACTTATATTTCCTGATAGCTTACTCTGCTTAAGAGGCTTTGGCGAGTGACCTTGTCAAAGGCTATCATGGGATAAGAGGGAAGGTCCTCTCATGGGCTGATAATTGGTTAAAAGATAAGAAATAAAGGATAGGGTAGGAAAAAGTCCATTTTCAGAATGGAGATAGGTGTCTAGTAGTGTCCCCCACTTTAATTTAATGTCATAAACGAACATTCCACAGTCATTCTGCCCCTACTCATCTCATTGTTGAAACACCCTTGCTGCTGTTCAGATTTCCAGTGTGATGCTTCAGGAGCCATGGGAGTGAGGGATACACCGTGTTTCCTAGGATCACTGGGGGTATTTCAACATTCCCCATTGGAATTTTCTGTTGTGTAAAGAAAGTCCCAGCTTGCAGCTTTCCATATAGGCCAGTGTTCCCAAAGATGTGACATGCAGTTTCTCAGACCACCCTGCATTGATGTCAGTGAAATGCCTGCAGTGATCAACAAGAGCCTGCAATGCCATCAAAAAGTACCCATTTCTATTGATGTACTTCATCGTAAGATGGTCTGAAACCAAAATCGGAATGTGTGTTCCATCAATTGCCCTACTATAGTTAGGGAACTTCATTGTAGCAAAGTCATCAGCTATTTCACGCACATTGCCAAGAGTCATGGTCTTTTGTAGCAGGATGTGATAAATGGCCTTGCACACTTGCATCAACACAGCCCCCACTGTCAACTTGCTAACTCCAATCTGATTCACAGCTGACTATTAGCAGACTATGAATTCACCAGCTTCCACGCTGCTGTTTCCACGTAATTCTCCACTGAAGTGTTCTCGCATTGGTGTTCTTGTGTCGCAGGGCTGGAATGAGCTCTACACAAAATTCCAGAAAGATGGCTTTCTGCATCGGAAAGTTCTGCAGCCACTGTTTATCATTCCAGACCTTCATAATGATGCAGTCCCTCCGCTCAGTGCTTGTTTCTCATGCTCAAAAGCATCAGCCCACCATGTGCAGATGTTCTGTGAATGCTCAATCAGTAATCTGGTGGTGTTTCTTTCCATGGCACCCAGCAAGTTTGGCACCTCTGATTCCTGTTCAGATGGGGGGCTCATAATATATTGCATGTCTGTTTGCATTTTGTTCAGAACAGTGAGCTCACAGTAGAGAGGAATGTGGGATCTATCCTTTCACACAGAGATGGCAGGTGCTACTTACACAGGAAGTGCACTTGTTGGGAATTACAGTCTAGATAGAGCTGCTATAAGGCAGGTGCATAACTGAAGAAATGGTCTGAGGTAAATAAGATGAAATTCAATAAGGACAAATGCAAAAAATTCCACTTAAGGAACAACATTCAGTTTCACACATACAAAATGGGGAATAACTGTCTCGGAAAAGAAGTACAGCAGGACGGGATCTAGGAGTCATAGTGGACCACAAGCAAACATGTTGTAAGCAAGATACAAGACGTAATTCTTCTGTTCTACTCTGCACTCTCTAGACACAATATGCCAGTTGAGGCCTAGTTCTGGGTGCCACATTTCAGAAAAGATGTGGACAAATTGCAGAAGATGCAGAGAGGAGCAATTAAAACGATAAAGGTCTGGAAAACATGACATATGAGGAAAGATTGAAAGAATTTGATTTATTTAGTCTGGAAAAGAGATGGCCGAGAGGGGACATAATAGCTTTCAAGCACCTAAAAGGGTAGTCTCCTTAACCTCTGGGGATTGAAAAAGAAGGAACAGGCTTAAATTGCATCAAAGGAAGTTTAGGTTGGACCTTAGGAAAAACTTCCTGTCAGGGTGGTTAAGCACTGGAATAAATTGGCTAGAGAAGCTGTGGAATCTCAGTCATTGGAAAATTAAGAGCAGGTTAAATAAGCACCTGTCAGGTATAGCTTTAGATGGTGCTTGGTCCTGCTATGAATGCAGGGCACTGGATCTCAACTCTCAAGGTTCCTTCCAGTTATATTCTATTATTATTAAACCTTAAGTGAAGTGTCACTATCTTTAGAAATCTCACATTGGTACCATCTTTGTGTTTTGTCAGATCTGCAGTGAAAGTGTTCTTTAAATTAATAACGTGCTGGGTCATCATCTGTGATTGCTATAACATGAAATATATGGCAGAATGTGGGTAAAACAGAGCAGGGTACAGAATTCTCCCCCAAGGAGTTCAGTCACAAACTAATGCATTATTTTTTTTAACGAGTGTCATCAGCATGGATGCATATCTTCTGGAATGGTGGCTGAAGCATGATGGGACATACGAATATTTAGCATGCCTGCTACATAAATACCTAGGAATGTCAGCTACAAAAGGGCCATGTGAATGCATGTTCTCACTTTCTCGTGACCTACATGAACAGGGAGAGTGTTTCTCTTGCAAGTATAATCAGACTTGTTTGTCTTATTGATAGGCTGAATGAGAAGTAGGACTGAGTGGACTTACAAGCTCTGCAATTTTATATTCTGTTTTTGAGTGCAGCTGTGTAACAAAAATCTACATTTGTAAACTGAACTTTCAGAACAAAGATTGTATTATAGTACTCGTATAAGGTGAATTGAAAAATACCGTTTATCATTTTTACAGTGCAGATCTTTGCAATGAACAATAATATGCACTGATTTAAATTACAGCACAGAATACAGTACATATGAAAATGTAGTATTGTAAAAATAGCAAACATTTTTAATACATTTCAGTTGCTATTCTGTCTATAACTTAGTTTCTGTACACCCAAAGTGTGGAGTTCTGGCTGACAGCTCTGATAGGGAGCTGCATGCAGACAGAGAAGTCAGGCCAGTCTCCAGTCCTGGGCAACATGCATATAAGGTAGGAGAACACACATCCCAGACTGAATTCTTTACTGTAAAGGATCCTCTTTTCTCATTCGACAGAGGTCCCGTCCCCCTCTCTCCACCAGACGTTGCTCCATCACACATCAATTGCATGCGTTATGACTCTATATTCACCATGGAAAAAGACAAACTCAGGGATTATTTTAATTCAAGTGCTGAATTTCAGTTGATGGCAAAACGCAGCGCAAATGGTGGAGCCTTACTAAAATCCTGAGCCCTATTGTTTCTTTTCAGTCCTATGCTTTGCTGCTATATGTTGCTCTTTTAAGTAGATCGACACTCATAGCAGCCACAGCAGCAACCTCCAGCAAGCTCTCTCCATCCTGCTCCTGAGCTCTTTTGCCTCCCATCCTGTCCTCTGGCTCTGCAAAGATGGAGTACAGAGAAGGACACCCTGATATCAGCACTCCTCTTCCCCTATCTTACCCCTCCCCCACTTTGCACAGTAAGCAGGAGGCTTCTGAGGGTAACTCCAAGGCAGAGGGCAGGAGCAGCATGGCAGTGGGGAAATACCTGAAGTGCACAACACTTAATAGCTTGCTGGCTGGCCATGCAGTTCAGAGGAAACTTAGATCACCAAGAAGATTCTAGTGTTTGCAGAGAACTTTTTTTGTACGATCTGTTGTAGGGATATGGAGTGTGACTTGAACATCTCCCATCCCCGTTCCCCCTCAGTATAGCATCATCTTCCCAGAACAGCCTTCTAGAAGGGAAAAGCTGTCAAGTTCTGTGGCCACTGCTGCAGTGACCATCCCCACCATTGTGTGCTGCTTCCTAGAAAAAGTATCTAGGGCTTATAAATGTCCAATAACACTGCTTGGCTCCCAAAAGCAGTATTTATTTGTGGCAGATAGAGCTTGGCTTTTCCACGGTATAAGGAACTGCTCATTTGTTTACTCTGGGAAGAGGGGTTATCGCCTCCAGCCAGAACCTTGACAACCAGAATCCCACTACAGCTTCATGACACAATTATCAAATGTTTTTCACTTGTTCCACAGCTGGACACTGAGTACAGGAAGAAATGGGATTCACTGGTCATCAAACTGGATGTAATTGAGAGAGACCTGACCACTGGCTCGGAAGTGGTTCACTGGGTAACTCACTTCCCTGTGAGTATTCCTCCTCCCTTCCCCCTGTCTTTTTTCTTATGGCTTGTTTGCTATTGGGAAGGGACTGATTTGCATGTCTCTATTTCATTAGTACCCGATGTATTCACGAGACTACGTGTATGTGCGGCGGTACGACGTGGACCAGGAAAACAACCTGATGGTGCTGGTGTCGCGGTTTGTATTGCCGGGGCATTCTTAATGCCATAGCATGAGGTGGGGTTATCCTGAGACCCGCTATCACCGGCAAAGATAGCATTAGCATTGCTTCTTCTATAGGCCTTGTTTTTTTGCCCTGCTTCACCTGGGTCAGTGGTTGTTGTCAGTGCTACCAGCCATGCCTATAAATGATTGCCTGGCACTTCCCATTATAAGATCTCCTCTCCAAAATTGTCATGTGCTGGTGCAGCTGTTTCCAAGAGTGAAGTTAGGGGAAGCCATTTTGTGGTATTAAATACTGATGCCCTGCTCTTTGAAAAGCTCTGTTGTCCCTGCATCTTGGAGGAGGGACTTGAAATTTGGCAGGAAAAGTAGATTTTGTACCAAGGATGTGCCTTTAGCTGATCCTATAAAAATTGGTCTTAATTTGGTCGAGTTCTTTGAAAAATACCATAAAAGAGTGGTCCTGTAGCACCTTAGAGACTAACAAACAGTCATGAGCTTTTGTGGGTACAGCCCATTTCTTCAGATGAGTGGAGCAAGAGGCACAGAGAGGTACAGAAATCCCTCTTTTTCTACTTTAATTTTTGGGATTTCTGTACCTCTATATGTCTTTTGTTCCACTCAGCTGAAGAAATAGGTTGTGTCCACAAAAGCTCATGATATTACATAAAAATTGTTTGTTAATCTCTAAGGTTTTTTAAGTTACAAACTAACATGGCTACCCTTCTGAGACCTGAAAAATACTAGTTCACACATGCAGAGTAGCAAGATTGGAGCTTTAGTAAGATAAAATCTTGAAAGAATTCATGTGCCCTGAGTGTGCTTCATCATCTTCAGCTTATAGTGTGACCAGGATTTGCATGTGCCATCCCCACAGTATGAGTATCCTGGAGCCCTGGACTGGATGGAATGAAACTGGATTTTCCTTGCTATTGGCAGCTTTGTCAAAGTTGTACCGGGCATCCTAATTGAGAGCAAGGAGCCCCTCTCTTGTACTTTTGAATGACTATCATGTTGGCACCCAGGCAGTGTGAAGGAGGAAGCATGTGACTCAGATGCTGGGGGAGGGGAGGGGAAGAGCTGAATCTGGGAGAGTGAGGAGAGTATGCTGGAACAAGAAGCCTTGAAGTAGACATGGGGAGTCGGATGGTGCTAGGGTTGCAGAGAAGAGAGTGAATGAGAAGTCTAGGAGCCAGTAGGAATGAGGAACATGGGTGAGGGAGGAGGGACTAGATGTCAGTGAGCAGGAAGAAGATTGGGCTGGCAGGAATGTGGGGGACAGTTGGAAATAGCTGGGCAAGGAGATTGGGGATGGAGACCCTAGACGGGGTGGAGTCGGGGACTGACTTGGTGAGGAGAATAGAATGGGGCAAAGAGCCATGGGTGAGGGTAGGATTGGATGGGGGCAGGGCAGTAAAGTTCTTGGATGCCTGGCAGAGAATGGGCAGAAGTGGCTCCACTTGAGCCTCAATGCAACCTTAATTCAGTCTCTTGTGCCTGGGCCCTAGCATTTAGTGTCCAGTCACATGGATATATGCTGGTTTTCCCACTGATCCCTATGTGTGATTATGCAGTAAAATGACAATAGCGCTGTATAAATAGATACTCAGACATGGTCCCTGCCTGAGGTGCTTCCAGTGTAGGTCTGAAGGCAGACAAGGGCACGGGGGAGAGAGGAAAGTTTAGATAAGACCAACTGGTTATTTTTCATTTTGCAGTGTGTCAGTTGTGTTGCACTTGTTTGCTGTGGTGGTGTGGGGGGCTTGTTTGGAGATGGTAGGCTTTGCGGAGGTATTTGAAGAAGAGTCTGAAGATCCTTCCAGGAGAGTGTAAGAGAGGGGCTTTGTGGGAGGCCATGAAGGAAGCTGGAATTGACTGGGCACAGGGCATAAGCAGCGGTGCTTGGATTCTGCTATCGCTGCATGTGCCTTCTGCCCAGAGATCCATGGAATAGCCTCTGCTTGGCTCGCTGAAGGACGAGCTGTGCTCTTGGTATAATAGTGGAGGAAAGGAAGAGAACTTTGCAGGGGAGGTGGCTCCAAAATTGGAAAGGCTACAGAAGCCATTCTGTCTTGTCTAGATTGGTGAAGAGGAGCCCAGTCTCTAGATACCTCTGGGCTAGGAGAGTACATTGGGAAGGACTATCTTTCTATGTGTTTTTCATATACGCACAATGACTAAGGATGCCTTATCAGTGGCAGGGTAGATAATAGGGCAGGTCAGTTTCCTGTTTTCCAGGCTACTTATGTGAACTTGGGCAAGTCACTTCATGTCTCTGCCTCACTTTCCCCATTGGTAAATTAGGGATGATATTATCTTTTGTAAAACACGGAGTTACATACTACTATTATAAATGGGCAACTGGAGCCTCTCTAAATGACTGCAGAATTTCTATGAGCTCTCTCTGCCTGCCCTGGCCCTGCACTACTTCTGGATGCAGCTGTCATGTCTAAGGATGTTAAGGACTAGTTGACAAGCAAATGCTTATCAGATAGTCAACAGGATTGTCAACTAACTAGAGACAGATAGAGGCAGCAAAGGGGTGGGGGAAGAGCGGGTACTTCAAAGCGGCAGCATCGACTATTCAATTAGTGAATTACACTATACCCTTAGACATGTCCCTGTGGCCTCTGGGGGGTAGGTGGGTTCTGGCCAATGGGAGCTGTGCAAGGGCAGCGCGTGCATCTTCCCCGATCACCACAGGCCAGTGCTTTTAGCTCCAGCCCAGTGCCAGAGGTTCCCTACCCCTTGTTTATACCGAAATCTTAAGTTAACCTCAGGAAGAGTTACCTGGTGCTATAAATGCCCTTTCCCTTGCATATACTCCAGAGCGGTGGAGCATCCAGGTATCCCAGAAGATCCCGAGTTCGTGCGAGTCCGAACCTATGAATCCCAAATGGTTATCCGACCACACAAGACATTTGATGAGGTGAGTTCCTGGCCAGTCTGGAAAAGCTGTGGAACAGTCACCTGTTGTTGACACCTGCCCAGGTGGAGGCTGAGTCAGAATAGCAGCTTTCCTGACAGGTGGTAACTGAATATACTGACTAGAGCTCTGCGCTCTGCAGCTGTTTGTTCACACAAGGGTACATTGTAGATCTAAGTATGAAGGGGATATCTCTGTGGATTCCTTTAGCCCAGGGGTGGGGATCCTTTTTTGGACTGGGGGCCATTGACCCACGGAAAAATCAGTTGGGGGGCTGCATACAAGTGAAAAGTGCAAAAAACCAAATAAACCATGCAATTGCTTGCCCTTCGTGTGAGGAAGTCTTGTTTTTGCATTCTGTGGATCAGCTCTCTGAAATCCTGAAACCACCAGCCTTTGGCAGTACAAGTACCCCATGGGCCTTGTGCTGCCTGTACAGGTAGCATCAATCCAGGAGCCCTCAGTGTGTTTCCTGTGATACACAGGCAGCAGAGTGGGGCAGCCTCAGATTCTGTCTGCGGGAGCCCCAAGCTTCCCATAGACAGAGGCTGCCCCAGAATCCCATAGAGCAGCCCTGGTCTGTGGCGAGCCAGGCCCACTGCAGATAGAGGCAGCAGCATGCAGCTCCGCAGAGCCAGTGCTTGTGAGGAACCAGCTTTTAAGCAGGCTTCCTCTGAGTACTGACTCCCACATGCCCCCTTCCTTTGCTGCCTCTGATACAGATCTTGGAGTTATTCCCTCCCCTTTGAATTTTATGCTCTTATTTCTGCACTCCATAACTCTAATTTTATTGCTGCTATGCATTGTTCCAAAGGCCTCATCTGCTGCCTCACTCAGATCCTCTTTCTGCTCAGGGCTTTGTGGTATGGTTAGAGTAAATGACAGACTTACCCTTAACTCTCCCAGGAAGGAGCTGGGTAAATATACTGTCTTCATATGAGAAAAATAGGGCAAACAAGTGAATCAACTTGTCTAAGCGACTTGAAACTGGGGGTAGAGTTGATGATCTCAATGCTGTGAGCCCAACATTGCTTCCTCCATGTCACTTCTGCCTCATTTATAGGTATCCATTAAAGCCCTGTGTGTCAGCCTTCTCCTGCTTCAATTGAAGAGAGACTGAAGGAAGAAAATTATTCAGATTTAAAACATATAGAACATATAGTGCCAGTAGTATCTGCAGAGATACTAGTCAGAATTTTGATACATTTGCTTTCAATGCTCCTATTTCCTGGTTACAAGTGGCATCCAGGAGGAAGGTTCTCTGTATGGTATTGTGCCACTAAAACAGCGTCCTGTGAGTCATCCTGCACTGGAGACTGGCTGAGAAGGGCTGTTTTAGGTACAGGGCATCCCTGCTATAAGTTGTCCAGGTCTACATCGGTTCCATACTAACATCTTTGGTGCTTGTAGGAACTGATGTTTGTCATTTTGCTATACATCCACTTTTTTTTTTAAACATATCTTGGATGTATAGCGAGGAACCCCTGAGGTAGCTTTGTAGGATCATCCTGGCTGTCAAAAGGTTCCTGTAAAAGATCAGGTATCGCTAAACTTATTTCTCTTGCAGAATGGCTTTGACTACCTGCTGACATACAGTGACAATCCACAGACAGTATTTCCGCGCTACTGTGTCAGCTGGATGGTCTCCAGTGGTAAGTTGCTGGTGCTAACCCTTTGGGGGTAGAGAGAAGATCTCTGACTTGCAAGAAAGTGTGTGCATGCATGAATTCACTCTGGATTTGGTTCTGGGGTCTGTCTACTTTGAGTGGCAAAAGCCCTCCATCCTCTTTCGTTCTGGAATGAAAGCTGTGGGTGAAGGCTTGGGGGATGTTTCTGGAGAACCTGGCCTGTTTTGGCCAGAGCAGCCTCCCCTTTGGAGATATCAGTAGGTAAAGGGTCTCAGGACTCGGCTATTGGTTCTGCATAAAGTAATTATTCATGTCCATTCCAGAGTGGGTGTGTGTGCTCACCACGTGCACCAGTGCCGGAAGTTTTCCCCTTAGCAGTACCTGTAGAGGAGTGCCTCTAGCAACCCCTGCAGTGGCCCCTACATGCACACTCTCCCCCTCCCCGCCCTTGTTGCCTCCAGTGACACTGCTGAAACATTGCTTGCTGCAGCTAATGCTGTCACCATTCTCTCAACTCTCTGTTCTCAGATAGTTTTCCCATTAGAAGTAGTACCATTGAATAACAGACAATCAGTGTCCCTCCTGGGACTTTACCCTAGGTTGGGACATGCCCCATTCCTTGGACTTCAAAGTTTGTGAGTTGCAAATGGCCTATGCCAGTAAGTGACCCTCATTGGAGTTGCCTGGGTGAGGGCCTCATCAGGGAATATTTGCAAATCTTTTAAACCACAGGCCAAAAAGGAATGGGACACTTACCTGCAAACTATCCTGGCCCTGGGACTGGAGTACTATTCCGATTCAGCTCTGAACACTGTATCTCTGGAGCACAGCACACTAGGCAGTACGTTCAAGTACTCACCATTGACAGTCCTGGCTAAACAAGCCAGGAAGGCGCAGTGGAACAGATCTCCATCCTCCTCAAACAGTGAATTGGGGACGAGCAGGTCCCTATCCCCCTTGGGTCCTCAGGCCATAGTTCAGGTGGAGCGGAGTAGTCCAGCCCACACAGCACTGGCTTCCCTGCAGGATGAGGGAAACCGTAGCCAGCTACAGGTGCCATCATATCAAGCTTGGTGCTGTCCCCTCAGACCCAGGCAGTGCTTTGCTCTGGGATAAAGCCTCACCTTGGACTGTTTGCAGTCTTCACATTGCCAGCGAAACATCGATGCACCTCTCCCCTCCAAGCAGTTGCCATGAAGTGTGTTGTGGCAGGCAAGCCCCACTGACCCCCTTGTCACTATCTGTCTGGGAGTCCAGGTTGAAGGGGGTCAAGGCACAATATGGCCAAGTTTGAGAACTTCCTCTAGGAGGAGGCCAAGAAGGAGGGCCCTCCTCAATGAGGGCACGACAACAGCTAGGGCAGCTCTTCAGATGGCATCTGACAAGGCTGATTTGGCCATCCAAACCACGGCATTCATGATAATTGTGCACAGAGCATCTTGGTTGTTCCTCTCCAGCCTTTCCAGTGAGGCCCAGAACTCCCTGCGGGATCCTCCCTTCAGTGGGTAGGCCCTCTTTGCCACACAGCTTCAGGGGCTCATGTATGACCTTGAGAACACTGGGCTTTTATGGCCATTGTCAAGAGGCCCAGAGCCAGGCAACTCTTTCCTGTCAGGAACCCCCCCTCAGAAGTACAGGAGCTATAAGAAATGCTCCTTCCAGCTATCCAGCAGGGGGAGAACTCAGCAAAGGAGAGACAGAGCCTCCCTGCCGTAGGTTCCAGTGGCTCGGCAACAGCTCAGAGGAGCAATTGCAAGGGAAGTGGTGATCAGCCCCAGGGTGAAGGGCCTTTCTCTTATTTCCTGGGAATGACAAATAGTGGCGGTAAAGTGATAAAGCATAGACTCATAGACTCATAGACTTTAAGGTCAGAAGGGACCATTATGATCATCTAGTCTGACCCCCTGCACAGTGCAGGCCACAGAATCTCACCCACCCCTCTTAGAATAATCCTCTCACCTATGTCTCAGATATTGAAGCCTTCAAATACTTTGAAGGCCCCAACATGCAGAGAGTCCTTCAGCTGTGATCTGTGCCCAATGCTACAGAGGAAGGCGAAAAACCTCCAGGGCCTCTGCCAATCTACCCTGGAGGAAAATTCCTTCCTGACCCCAAATATGGCGATCAGCTAAACCCTGAGCATGTGGGCAAGACTCACCAGCCAGACACCCAGAAAGTTCCCTATAATGAATGGTCAATTAGTTACCAAGATCATGTTATTTCATCCAACCATCCCCTTATCATAGAATCATAGAACTGGAAGAGACCTCAGAAGGTCGTCAAGTCCAGCCCTCCGCTCTAGGCAGGACCAATCCCATCTAAATCAACCCGGCCAGGGCTTTGTCAAGCCGAGACTTAAACACCTCTAGGGATGGAGACTCCACTACTTCCCTAGGTAACCCATTCCAATGCTTCACTACCCTCCTAGTAAAATAGTTTTTCCTAATATCCAATCTGGACCTCTCCCACCACAACTTGAGACCATTGCTCCTTGTTCTGCCATCTGTTACTACTGAGAACAGCCTCTCTCCATCCTCTTTGGAACCTCCCTTCAGGAAGTTGAAGGCTGCTATCAAGTCCCCCCTCACTCTTCGCTTCTGCAGACTAAACAGGCCCAAGTCCCTCAGCCTCTCCTCGTAGGTCATATGCTCCAGACCCCTAATCATTTTGGTTGCCCTCCGCTGGACCCTCTCCAATGCGTCCGCATCCTTTTTGTAGTGGGGGGCCCAGAACTGGACACAGTACTCCAGATGTGGCCTCACCAAAGCCGAATAAAGGGGAATAATGACATCTCTGGATCTGCTGGCAATGCTCCTCTTAATGCATCCTAATATGCCATTAGCCTTCTTGGCTACAAGGGCACACTGTTGACTCATATCTAGCTTCTCATCCACTGTAACCCCCAGGTCCTTTTCTGCAGAACTACTACTTAACTGGTTGGTCCCCAGCCTGTAACTATGCTTGGGATTCTTCTGTCTCAAGTGCAGGACTCTACACTTGTCTTTGTTGAATCTCATGAGATTTCTAGTGGCCCAATCCTCCAATTTGTCTAAGTCACTCTGGACCCTATCTCTGCCCTTAAGCGTATCTACCTCTCCCCCTAGCTTAGTGTCATCTGCAAACTTGCTGAGGGTGCAATCTATCCCCTCATCCAGGTCATTAATAAAGATATTGAACAAAACCGGTCCTAGAACCGAACCTTGGGGCACTCCACTAGAAACCGACCGCCATCCTGACATCGAGCCATTGATCACTACCCGCTGGGCCCGGCCTTCTAGCCATCTTTCTATCCATCTTACCGTCCATTTATCCAATCCAGATTCCCTTAACTTGCTGGCAAGAATATTGTGGGAGACTGTATCAAAAGCCTTGCTAAAGTCAAGGTATATAACATCCACTGACTTTCCCATGTCCACTGAGCCAGTTACCTCATCATAGAAGCTAATCAGATTGGTCAAGCATGACTTGCCCTTTGTGAATCCATGCTGACTATTCCTGATCACTTTCCTCTCATTCAAGTGTCTCAAAATGGATTCCTTTAGGATCCCTTCCATGATTTTTCCAGGAACCGAGGTAAGACTGACCGGCCTATAGTTCCCTGGATCGTCCTTCTTCCCTTTTTTGAAGATGGGCACTACATTTGCCTTTTTCCAATCATCCGGGATTTCGCCCGATCTCCACGACTTTTCAAAGATAATGGCCAAAGGCTCCTCAATGACATTTGCCAACTCCTTCAGTACCCTTGGGTGCATTAAGTCTGGACCCATGGATTTATGTACGTTTAGCTTTTCTAAATAGTTCCTAACCTGTTCTTTACCCACCAAGGGCTGTCCATCTTCTTCCCATCTTGCGTCGCTTAGCACAGAAGTCCAGGAGCCGACATTGTCCGTGAATACAGAGGCAAAGAAAGCATTGAGTACTTCAGCTTTCCCCACATCCTCTGTCACTAGGTTACCTCCTTCATCCATTAGGGACTGCACACCCTCTCTGATCACCTTCTTCTTGTTGACATGCCTGTAGAAACCTTTCTTGTTATCCTTTACATCCTTAGCCAGTCGCAACGCCATTTGCGCTTTCGCCTTCCTGATAACCCCCCGGCATTCTCGAACTATACATTTAAACTCCTCCCTAGTCATTTGTCCAAGTTTCCACTTTCTGTAAGCTTCCTTTTTGTGCTTAAGTACACCAAGGATTTCCCCTGTAAGCCAATCCGGTCTCCTACCAGGTTTGCCTCTCTTGCTACGCGTCGGGATGGTTTCTTTCTGTGCCTTCAATAAGGCTTCTTTAAAATACTGCCAGCTGTCCTGGACTCCTTTCCCCTTCATGTTAACATCCCAGGGGATTCTTTCCATCAGATCTCTGAGGGAGTCAAAATCTGCTTTTTTTGAAGTCCAAGGTGTGTATTTTACTACTCTCTTTCCTTCCTTTGGTCAGGATCCTGAAATCTACCATCTCATGATCACTGCTTCCCAGGTTGTCACCCACCTCTACGTCCCCTGTTAGTTCCTCCCTGTTTGTGAGGAGAAGGTCAAGCTGTGCACAGCCCCTGGTCGGATCCTTCAGCACTTGTACCAAGAAGTTATCCCCAACATTCTCCAAAAACTTCCAGGATTGCCTGTGTACTGCCGTATTGGTTTCCCAACAGATGTCAGGGTGATTAAAGTCCCCCATGAGAACCAGGGCCTGCGATCTGGAAGCTTCGCTCAGTTGTCCGAAGAAAGCCTCATCTGCCTCATCCACCTGGTTCGGTGGCCTGTAGCAGACACCAACCACAACATCACTGCTGTTTGCTCCTTTAAACCTGACCCATAGACTTTCAACAAGTTTTTCTCCCTCTTTATACTGGAGTTCAGAGCAATCATAGTGCTCTCTTACATATAGTGCAACTCCTCCTCCTTTTCTCCCCTGCCTATTCTTCCTGAACAATCTATACCCTTCCATGACATGCGAGTCATCCCACCAAGTCTCTGTTATCCCAATTAAATCATATTTCTTGGTCTGGGCCAGGGCCTCCAGTTCTTCCTGCTTGTTGCCCAGGCTTCTCGCATTAGTGTACAAACACTTCAGGTAACCAGTTGATTGCACTATCTTCTCCATTCGAAACTGGGGTCCTCCTTTCTCGCTCCTTGCTCTATGCATGTTCAGTGCAGATAATTTGCACAGGGACCACACAGGTCCCATTCCTTCAAGACCCTTCTGCAAAGCATGGGGTTGGTAGAGTTCTCAGTGAAATGCTTGGAAGACTTGTTTTAACTAACCTCCTCTGAAATGGCTGAACAGATACATTCATCCAGAGGCAGATGCCTCCCACGAGAACATTTCAACCTAAAATGTTTGGCATGTTTTTAAGCAGCTGACAAGAAGGTATTGTAATGTAAAGTATTGGATAACCTTAATGTAGCTTAGCTGCTTCAGCCCCCACCAGTTAATTGGAACTGGTATACATCTCCCATTAAGGTTAACCTTTCACATCCCCACTGATAATGCAACCCAGAATACTTGCTTGTCACCTATTTACAGACAGAGGCCAGCAGTTAATGTTAAGTGCTAGCAGTCTGGTTCCATTTGGTTTAGATGGAGCCTATCCTTCCTGTATAGGTTCCTCCTATCCCAAAAGTTTCCCCATTTCCTAATAAATCTAAACCTCTCCTCTTTACACCATTGTCTCATCCACGCATTGAGACTCTGAAGCTCTGCCTGCCTATCTGGCCCTGCGCGTGGAACTGGAAGCATTTCAGAGAATGCTACCATAGAAATCGCCTTCCTAGCAGCCTAAATTTGGCCTCCAGAACCTCTCTCCTACCCTTCCCTATGTCACTGGTACCTACATGTACCACAACCACTGGCTTCTCCCCAGCACTACACATAAGTCTATCTAGATGTCTTGAGAGATCTGCAACCTTTACACCAGGCAGACAAGTCACCATACAGTTCTCCCGGTCATCACAAACCCAGCTATCTATGTTTCTAATGCTCCAATCTCCCATTACTAACACCTGCCTTTTCCTAATGACTGGAGTTCCCTCCCCTGGAGATGTATCCTCAGTTTGAGAGGATACGACAACATCGTCTGGAAGGAGCGTTCCAACTATGGGATCGTTTCCCTCTGCTCCAGTTGACTGTTCTCCTTCCTGAGCCTTTCATCCTTACAGCACAGGGGCTGTCTGACTAGAGGTGGGACAGTTCTACATGTCCCGGAAAGCCTCTTCTACATACTATTTGGCCTCCCTTAGCTTCTTCAATTCAGCCACTCTGGCCTCCAAAGCCCGTATGTGTTCTCTGAGGGCCAGGAGCTCCTTGCATCGAATGCACACATACTCCACCAGTCCATACATGCCATATTGGGTGCAATCATGCATAGTATCCCACCAAGTCTCTGTGATACTAGCTATGTCGTAGTTGAGTTTATTTACTAGTATTTTAAGTTCTTCCTGCTTATTCCCGATACTTGTTGCATTAGTATGCAGGCAGCTAAGAAACTGATTTGATTTTGCCCCTTCTCTGGTTCTGCCTTCTCTCCTTTTATCCCTGCTATTACAGCAAATGCGCGCCCCCTCCCTCTCCCAATTTCTGACCCATCTCCCAGGTCTCCATGTTTTTTACTGCTATGGTCCTACCAAGTCTTTCTAGATTTGATGGCATCTCAGTGGAGAAGAGTGTACACCTTCCTGTGTGAGTGCAGTGTTCTTGTGTGTACTTCTCTCCCCCCCCCCCCAAACTAGACTGTGCCTCTTTGTCTTGAGATCAGAGTGAATTGGCCACCAAGCTGGGAGATCCTGGTTCCTATACTTATTCTTGCCTCTTAATTAGGTGACTCACTAGCTTGGGGGTAGGGGGACATGGCACAGCCTGGGTATGGCAGGGCTGAGTGCTCGCTTTGTGTGCTAGACACTGGCTAGACCATGTTGGGGTATGAGCCTGTTTCTGGAGCAGTCCAGATGCTTTTGTGGTACTCACTGTGACCCTACCTTTCCTGTCAGGCATGCCAGACTTCCTGGAGAAGCTGCACACAGCAGCTCTGAAAGCCAAGCGGATGGAGATCGAAGTGCAGGACTACATCTCTGCGAAGCCCATTGATAATGGCAACAGCGGCGAGGGGAAGGCGAGCATGCCCAGTACAGAGCACAAGAATGACAACACTCACAGCCCTGCTCAGCTTGAGTATGCCTAGGAACTGGCTGTGCCTCCCAAGTCAGCACCATGGCCTCTGCTCCTGGACTACAGAGCAGGGCAGATGGGGGAACTGACATCAGTGTAGCCACTGGAGCTTAGTTCAACTGTTCTGCTTTTTGTCTTCAAGCTGTTCCTCACCTCTGCCTTGTGCAGCCTCTTTCCTCTGTGTGCGCCTTGTTCTTGGTCCAGCCTGGCCATTGAAACACACTGTTGTATAACATCCTTTCTGTGCTGGTGGTTTGTCCCCTGAGGGTACTAGCTAGTGTGTTTCAGCTGGATTCTCTTCATGATAAGCAGAGTTTGGGCAAGGGGCAGCACACAATCCACATTCTCTTCCATGAGGCTGACGCCCCGTTTTAGCAGCCATAACTGCACTTTCACAGGGAAGCACGCCATGAATTCTGCTGTGCTATAGGGTACTGCTGCTCATGGCACTTACCTATGGGGGACTCCTTTCTCAGTGCAGGAAGTTGGGGAGTCAAGGCCATAGCTTTCTGCCACCTCTCAGTCAGGATATACCTGGGCCTCGAGGAAGCAGAACTTTGTGCTGGTAATCCCCAGGTGTCCAGGTACCTGCCCCACTCCCTTTCTTCTAATGTGCGGTTTGAAGTTCCATGTAGGACAGGCAGCATGGGCCAGATGGGCTCCTCTGTGCACTCCTTCCCACCTCCCCTTTCCTTCAAAGCCTGGCTACTGCATGGTACAGGGAGAGTGTGGCAGGGGAGTCAACCTTGTCTGAGTGTAGTTGAATGATGCTGTGTTGAAGGCCTCCTTGCCCCCTCCATGCCTGTTTATGAGGCCCATTAACGGCCACTCCGGATTTGTTACAGCTTTACTTAAGCCTGGCATTTCTATGAAAACATGTGAATAAACTTAGACTGGTGCAAGCCCTAATGGAGTCACAGCGTCCTTAGGCTATGAAGGGGTGCAAAACTGGTGCTGGAATTGGCAGGGCAGAGTTCTCATGGTGCCTCCGTGGGCAACCAGAAGGAGTCGGTTGCCTCTAAATCTAGCAAGCTGTTTCTCAAAGGGAGGGCTGGGCTGTGGAGGGGGAAGGCATCCTCCAAGGCAGGACTCAAGCAAGGGATCAGGCATACCTCCTCCCAGGGGATCTAGATACAACCTAGGACTTGGATGGCATATGTTCTTGCATGCCAGGTGGGTGGTATCTATTCAGGGCAATTGTACCTATATTCCTCCTTTTTGATCTACAAAGGCACCCTCTCTAGGGTTCTGGATTCTCAGCTGTCCCCTCTCTTGGGCACAGACCTGCCTGCCTCTCACTCCTGCATGGTGTTTTCCAGGCTGTGCAGTTATACACTGCTTTCCCCAGCGAGCTAAATGGGCTGAGTAGGCCTGGATTTTCTCCTCGATGTTGCTGCTTACAACACAGCCTCTGACACAATGGTCTCTAAGAAAGTAGACTTATACTTAAGGCACAGGCATCATAGAGACAGCATGAGCAACAATTAAGCTTATTAGCACATGTGCAGGTTCTTTACCAGCTCCAACCTACACATGAGCTCTGGTTAGTGTCAGTCTTTCCAATTCTTCCAGAAGGGCTGGGGCCCTGTTGGACAGAATGTTCTGGTGTTTTTCTGGATCAGAAAGAAAACCTTGAGTTAGTTCAAACACAGGCTGCTGAAACATTGTCTTTTGTTTGCTGCTGTATAGAGAATCCAGGCTGAATTAGTGTCTCCTACCTCCTGGAGCAGTTTACATCTTTCTAGGGGTGTTGCCATCTGCATTATTCTAATCTCTTCTCCCCTAGTGACACAGTGGGAATTAGTGTGCTTGTTTTCCCTGGTATGAGGTAGTGGGTGGACAAGGACTAGACTAAGGCCTGGTGTACGTTACAGAGGTTGATGTAAGGCAGCTTTATAGTGTTCTTATTGTCAGAGTGGCCACAGTAATTCTTGCTTTAAGTTGGGGGCATTCCAGCTCTTTCCATTCTGTGGAGAGATCCCAGCTCCCACTGCTGGCATCTGTTTGTTGCCGTGCACACATCCTGCTGGCACACCCGGGACTAAGAACATCTAGCTTCCCTCTTGACCACAGCTGGGGAACCTCAGGCCTGGGGGCCAAATGAGGCCCCCAGCTTGCCTGGATCTGGCCTCCGAGGCTTAGGGCTCTTCCACCTCCCCACTGCAGTGAGCCTTGAGCCTCATGGGCTGGAGTCAGGCAAGCCTAGGGCTGGATCCAACACACAGGCTCTGCCTGGCCAGGGTGGTCAGAGAGGGGAAGCGGCTAAACGCAGTCACACCCCTTCACGGGGGAAACAGCAGCACAGCAAAGCGTTGTCTGGAGACTTTTCCCCCAACGCTCTGACCATAGTCATGGCCCATAGGAACAGTAGGGGGCAGTGCCTGGGAGTGGCACAGGACACGGAACCATATACATCCGTAGGGAGGTGCACCAGGTAAGTGCCCCCCACATTGCCCAGATCTCCAGTCCCCAGCCCACTTCTACACCCTTCCTCCCACCCCGAACCCATTAACCCCCAATCCATTCCTGCACCCTCCCTCCTACCCAGCCTAGGCCCCTCTGGTGTGCGAGGGGAATGTGGGGAGTGTCTTTCTGCTTCTTAGTTGGAGGCCATGTCAGTGAGGTGGGGTTTTTCCCCCTCACTTTTGTGCAGCCCCCAAATTATTTTTCTGTGGGTCACTGGCCTCTGACCCAAAAAAGTTCCTCACCCCTGCTTTTGACAGCCAGGCACAACCCATTTCCCCCGGCAGACATTTGCAGAAAGCCTCGAGTGGCCCAGAAGAGTCCCAGCAGTTTGGAGTGAAGGGTGGCCTCCGCAATGCTGTGATGTCTGCACTTCTTGGTACAAATGAGTCCTACAACAAAGCAGCGAGCTGGAGGCACTGCTGCAGCAATGGAAACAGGAAAGTGGATGACATTGCCTCCCTGTGCTGCTTTTTGAGCCAAGCTGTGTACCAAGGTTTGAGAAGAGCTGTTAGCATGGAGTGGGCCAGCCATGCCTCTGCAGGAAGGGCTTCGTGGACCCAATCTTCACTCAGCACATTACACAGAGCAGTACTTTCAAAAGTGCCTAAGACCCATTTTCAAAGGTATGCCTTAATCACTTTGAAACTAAGGCTTAGGTGCATCTGACAGTATGAGACACAGCTCTGCTGGTTTAATTCCATTTACATAAAACCTAAATTCAGCTTATGATGCCCTACTGTGGCTGCTCCTAACCCAATTCCGTCCCTGCTGATGTGGCTGCACCAGGCTCTGCACCATGTGCGCTAGAGGGATTTTGCCATCCAGTGCAAGTCTAGACTACCCTCTCCTGCCCTGGGCCTTTAGCAGCTGCTGGGCACTGCTGGGAACATTACTCAGGAAAGGAGCATGTGGGCTGGGGCTTTGTACAGGAGTGGCCTGTGTGAGGCTTTTTCCCGTGTGCCATGAGATACCAGTGTGCAGTCTGTGGCCAGTTCTGCCATGCGCGAGGCTGACAGGCTAAAACCCTGGCTCTAAGAATGCGTATTATGGTTCCCTAAAGAACGGTGCATGAGCAGTGTCTCTCTGGCTATGAACTGTGGGAACCGGTCCTGTGTCCAGTGCTGTGTGCACATATGGTCGATGTGTCCCTGAAGGCTGCATTGAGTCACCAGCAGAGGTGCTCAGGCTGTCTCAGAGAAGAGCTGTTCAGAATATCTTATTGCCTATATAAAATCATGGTATGCCTACATCTTGACTACTGCATACAGATGTGGTTGCCTCATCTCAAAAAGATCTCTTGGCATTGGAAAAGGTTCAGACAAAGGCAACAAAAATGTAGGGATTTGGAACAGGTCCCATATGAAGAGATTAGAGACTTGGACTTTTCAGCTTAGAAAAGAGGAGACTAAGGGGGATATGATAGAGGTCTATAAAATCATGAGTGGCGTGGAAAAAATGAATAAGGAAAAGTTATTTACTCATTCCTACAATATAAGAACTAAAGTCACCAAATGAAATAAATAGGCAGTAGGTTTAAAACAAACAAAAGGAAGTTTTTCTTCACTCAGTGCACAGTCAACCTGTAGAACTCCTTGCTAGAGGATATTGTGAAAACTAGGACTTGAACAGTAGGAATGGTGTCCCTAGCCTCTGTTTGTCTGGAAATGGATGACAGGCGAGGGATCATGTCAGGATTATCTATTGTGTTCCCTCCCTTTGGGACATCTGGTATTGGCATACAGGGGAGACCAATCCAGGGAGGTTGCCTGCTGATGAGCACGGAACGTAAACTTGGGAGAGTGCTTCTAGGCAGCCTGGGATTGCTGCAAGCGTACTGTGCCTGGGCCCTGTGGAACCACTTGGTGAAGGCTCGGGAGGGAGTCATTTGCTGCCTGTGTAGGAAGGCTAGACTTGTGCTGCCAGAGGCTAGGGGCTTCAGGGACTTCGATCCCCAGCACACAGAGCCAAGACTCCCTCGTGCTCAGGGCAGGTGGTGGGAGGCGCCTCATATCTGGCTCCTCTTGGGAGTGTCATACCTGCCTGAGCTAGGACAGAGCAGCAATTTCCCCTTTCCTCAGCCCTGTTCCACAGCTGTCTCACTGAAAAACCTAAAGGCCTCTCCCCACGGGGCAGGGGTAGGAACCTTTTTGGAGTTGGAGGGGCCACTTAACCCCTGCCCCCAAAAATCAGTCAGGGACCACACAAGTGAGATGCAAAACCCCACCTTTCACTGACCTGGTCCCCAAATGATACGCACTTTCACTCCTGCAACTCAGGCACCAGGGTTCCCTCAGGCTCCAGCCCTGCAGGGAGAGAGGTGGCAAGACTCTCAACCTAGGGCTAGATTGACTCTTCTGGGGGCTCATGTCAGAGGGGCTCTGATGGTAGGACAAGAAACAATGGGCTTAAATTGCACCCAGAGTTTTAGGTTGGATATTAGGAAAAACTTCCTATCAGGGTGGATAAACACTGGAATAAATTGCTTAGGGAGGTTGTGGAATCTCCATCATTGGAGAAATTGACGAGCGGGTTGGACAGACAGCTGTTGGGGATGGTCTAGAACTGGGCTACTCAACTTTGAAAGCACTGGGGCCCACAATGATACTCTTAAGTTCATGCCAAGGGCTGCAACTTAAGATGGTGCTTGATCCTGCCGTGAGGGCAGGGGACTGGACTTGATGACCTCTCCAGGTCTCTTCCAGTTCTATGATCTATGTTAAAGATGTGGGGACAGAACAATCATAAGTCTTCTGGGTGATTCTGTGTGATGAGTTTTGTGGATCTCAGCCTATCTCCTAGTACACACAGTATAAATTTGCCACCCATGATGGCTCAGGGTGCCCGGGACTGAGAGTTACCTTGTTATCCCTATGTATCCAGCAAGAGTGAGTCTTGCTTATGCTTAATTTTAAGCATTAGCCATACAGGTATTCTTCTCTGGACTCTGGTAGCCCTTGCTTTGCCTTACAGGTTAGCAATAGATGCAGCCCATTCCCATGTTGTGTCCAATCTTTTATCCCAAAAATGCCAGGGCTGCTGTTCAGTGTTCCCTCTAATGTTTTCATCCAGGTGTAGGATGAATTTTGTTGTGTGCACCAAGGCATGTGTGGATGTGTACCACCAATAAAAATACATATGGCTGTCTCTGGGCACTGTGGGTGCTCTGCTAATCAGCTGTGCAGCATTTAAATCTTTCCTGGGTGTCTGCCCAGGCACTCAACTTACAGGGAACACTGCTGCTGTCCTCAAAGGAACAGCATACACACTTGCCTGGATGATTCAGCTCAGAATCAGCAATACCCTAGCATTGAGATATATTAGTAGTGACAACAAAAATAAATTTATTACCAAATATACAAGAGCTAGTGAGTGAGGATAAGGGAAACTAAAGGTTTACATATAAAACAAAATAATAACACACGTTCCAGATACTAAAGTTAACCTAGGCCAAACCCTGTGTAAAGAAGCGCATCACACCCCAAATGTCTTTTGAAGCATTTTAGCTAAGCCAGACTGCAATTTTATTTTAATGAATATAATCGCGCTGCCTTCTTACTTTCCAGATGCAGGATAAAGAGGAGTCTTCCCTGCCTTCTCCTTGTCTGATTCCAGAGTCTGGCTATCCTCCTCCCAACCCCGTGTTTTGTTTTCTGGAGTGCTGTCTTCTTGTTGATTTCATATCCCCCTACTGATTTGTGTGTAAATGACTCTCCATTGTGTTAACTTACAAGGCTTCATTTACGGGCCAGAAGGGCAGGGGAATAAACATCTTGGCTACGTCTAGACTGGCATGATTTTCCGCAAATGCTTTTAACGGAAAACTTTTCTGTTAAAAGCATTTGCAGAAAAGAGCGTCTAGATTGGCATGGACGCTTTTCCGCAAAAGCACTTTTTGTGGAAAAGCGTCTGCCAATCTAGACGCACTTTTCTGCAAAAAAAGCCCTGATCACCATTTTCGCGCTCGGGGCTTTTTTGCGCAAAACAAATCTGAGCTGTCTACACTGGCCCTTTTGTGCAAAACTTTTGCACAAAAGGACTTTTGCCCGAACGGGAGCAGCACAGTATTTCTGCAAGAAGCACTGATTTCAGACAGTAGGAAGTCAGTGTTCTTGCGGAAATTCAAGTGGCCAGTGTAGACAGCTGGCAAGTTTTTCCACAAAAGCAACTGCTTTTGTGGAAAAACTTGCCAGTCTAGACGCAGCCCTTCTGTCTGACAGAAAACCTGCTTGTTCACTCTGCCTTGATGCAGACATTAAGAGCATATTCTTAGTGTCTGCATGTACATTTCACAATCATATTAATGACTCTGGCTTCCATTTCACAGGGCTCGGGATGATATTCTGTGGTGCACCAGAAAATACACACAGGAGAAGGATAATCTTGTAGCCCCCTTTCTAGCTGCAATGTGATGGTCAGGAGTCGCACCATAATCATAAAATGCAGCCCTTTCCTCCAGAAAGCTCAGGAAATTCCATGTCTGCAGAAGCACCTGGAGGGGAAGGGGTTTGCTCACTATGGCAAGGGGCAGAGCATGCCAGCTCAGCTTGGGAGGGGCCATATTTGACTCCAAGCCTTGGGTTTGGGAGAAGCTCAAACCTCACCCCTCAAGTCTCATGCAGGTGCTGAGGCTGCTCACATGTATTGTGGGGATAATTATAGGCGGAAACAGCTGGGTTTGTGCTTTGTTGTTAATTTGATTTGCTTGGGATGTTTTGGGATTCTTGGATGCTGATAAGACAGTCTGGCTGTGCTGAGCTTCTCTGTCTGCTAACAGAGTATGGGCAGCAGCTGGGCAAGTGTTCCAGCTCCGTGCCTTGCTCCTAATGAAAGGGGAGCAGTTCAGCGCTGGCCTGCTCAGATGGGAACACCTTTGGTGGGGTTACATCAACACCTGTTGTGGCAGCAGCTTTAGAGATGAGAACACGTATGTCAGACACTGGACTGAGAGCCAGAAATCTCACTGTGCAGAAGCCACCCACAGCTGCCACTCAACAGGACTTTTAAGGGTTTATGTGGAGATGCTCCATATGGGTCTAAAGCTCAAAACTGAGCTGGGATTCGGGGATTAAAGCTCACTGTGGCTCCTATTTGTATAATTGACCAAATCAGTCCCTGTGTTTTTTAGGAACTGGATACGCCCCTGTGTTTTTAGGAACTGGGCTGAGACCTACAACAGGCGCCCAACACGTGCCAGGCTCTAACAAAGACATATGTTTCAGTGGGACTGGACAGGACAAAATGTCTAGGGCAGTGTTCAGTGGTGTGCCACGGAGAACAACAGAGTTCAAAATGGCTGCCCTTAAAGGGGCAGGCAACTTTTTTTTGCTCAATAACTTGCCCCCCTTTACCCCCCCCCCCCCTTTTCCCCCTCAACAAAAAGTCCTTGGTATTCCTCATAAAAAAAATTGTTTGGTGATCCTTGGTCTTAAAAAGTTTAAGAAACACAGGTCTAGTGGGAGGTTTGGTAGTATCACCTGACTTGGAAAATCAGTAATCGGCAGGGTATTTGGGTTTCTTGCCTGTATCGTGCCAGGTCACCTTGGTTTCCCCAACTCATAATTCCAGTCATCTGAAGAAGTGGGCTGTGCCCACGAAAGCTCATGATACCATCTACATGTTTCGTTAGTCTGTAAAGTGCTACCAGACCATTTGATGTTAAATCAGAGCAATTAGAGACCTTTGGTTCTTCAGTGCAAAGGGCTCCCAGAGGCTCCTAGTAGTCTCATGTTGCAGCCACTTGGGAAGGACTGATAATTAGCACTTGGCTCTTAGCTTCTGGAACTCTTGCTGGCATTTGATGCCATAGATAACATTAGTGTATGTGCACTTAAATGAGCCTCTGGTGTGGTGTTTGGGTCCTGTGATGATATTGCTTGTATAGATGTGTGGACAGAGTTGGCAACAGGGTTGATTACAGAGGTGGGTTCCTGGATGATTATGATGGAGCTGTGCTGCATGGTTACTGGAAAGAATTTGTTTGAGATTAAGGGTTTGTCTGTAGGGGAGGATTGGCCTGTCCCCCAAAGCCTGTGAGAGTGAGGGGTCATTCATATGGAATATGCCAGTAATACCCTTCTGCCCTGTATATTGGCCAAACTGGTCAGTCTCTATAAGAGAGAATTAATAAACACACAGTGCCCTGTCGGGGAACATTTTAACTTGCCCAGGCACTCATTAATGGATCTCAAAGTCACTGTATTGTTTCAGGCCAATTTCTCAAGCAAACTCCACAGGGAAGCTTTAGAATTTGACTTCATTTACAAGTTTGATTCTTATAACAGAGGTATGAATAAAGACATTAGCTGGATGGCCTGCTACATTCCACATCCTAATGGCATAAAACATCAAACAATGGGTACTTAAGAACAATTAGTACCTTCAATATCAGCTTCATGTAGCATGGACACTCTTAACTATTTCTTTCCCCTTTTTTTCTTTTTTCCCACTTCCCCCCCACCCCATCCTCTAGTTATTTAGAAACTGGACCTTTAATAATTCCATTCATCTGAAGACATGGGTTGTACCCATGAAAGCTCATGATACTGTCTGAATCTTTTGTTAGTCTCTAAGGCAGTGGTCCCCAACCTTTTTGTGGCCAATAGCACATTCATGTTTTCAGAAGAGTGTGGCAGGTGCCAACAAAAAAAGGCGTCAAATGTGAAATTGAAGGCTATTTTCATAGTAAATGTGAATTGGGTAAATTTGATAGAAACTTAATTTAATTGGATAATTTTTATTTTAATTATATTGTTGTTCATTTTTAAATAAAATTCTGCATTAGTAAAAAGGGGGAATGTCTAAATGTTGAGCAAAAAAAGCACCCTCCCGCCCCCGCCCTCCCCCCCCAAAAAATGTTGCAGTTTGGTTTCACAGAAGTAACTTTGGAATCCTAGATTGTCTTGCTTTTGCCAGCTGAATGGCTGTATAGAATTAGAAAGCAGCCTTGAAAAAGTAAAGGGGACACTTTCCCAGTTGGCACCTGATGCAGTCTACACCAGCCCTGTCACTGTCCAGCCCTGCAGACTGACCAGAATCCACTGCACTCAACCTCTGTCCCCATCCAGTTTAGCCCAAACAACAAGGCTGCATATGACACCTGGACTGTAAACATTCCAGGGCTTCTCCTGCTTCCTTTCTCTATCCCACAAAGTGCAGATGTGTTATGCTCTGTGCCTCTGTCCAGCAGTTGTTGGATTTTAATAAATTATATTTTTTTGTTTGAAAGCAATCTTTATTTCAGTAAATGAAAGCAAGCTTAGCCAACAAAAGCAACAAGCACTTTATCCTGTACAATGTATTCATTAGAAATCGGTCACATACTAGCATAACAACCCCTGCACTCAAAATATTGCTGACTTTCAGCTTCAAATTGCTACCTCATGGCATCCCTGATGGTTATAGCACCATGCTGGGCCTCTCTAATAGCCCTGCTCTCTGGTTCTCAAATTCAGCCTCCAGGTGCTGATCCTCAGCAATCCAGCCTTGCGTGAAACTTTCACTCTTCCCGTCACATATATTATGAGGATATAGCCTGCAGCTGTAAGCAAAGGAATGTTGTCAGACATGTTCAGCCTCCCATACAGACTTTTAAAAGGCCAAAACCACACTCAGGGGCTGTGTCTAGACTGCATCCCTTTTCCATAAAAGGGATGCAAATTAGACACATTGCAATTGCAAATGAAACGGGGATTTAAATCCCCCCCATTTCATAAGCATAAACATGGCTGCCACTTTTTTCCGGCTCGGAGTTTTGCCGGAAAAAAGCACCAGTCTCTTCTGCATTTGCTCAGCCTATTATTGAACCATCTCTTGATGCTATCAAGGCTCCCAGTTTATAGCTTCATGAGCCAGGGCATTAAGGGGCTTTAGAGATCACAGTGGGCATTTTGGCTTCCCTTATGGTGGTCTTCTGATCCAGGAAAAAAGTCTCCCCTTGCAGCTTCCTGAACAGGCTAGTGTTCTGAAAGATGTGAGCGTCATGCACCTTTCTGGACTAGCCTGCATTAATGTCCATGAAATGCCCACGGTGATCCACAAGCACCTGGAGATCCAACACAATTGTGTTACGCTGATTGTTGTGTTGGAGTGTGTGTACTCAGGGGTTGTGTCACTCTCTCTCTGCTAGTGTCTCACCCAGGGCTGTGTTATGGTGGCTATGTTGATATGGGGGTGTGTGTGTGTACACCCAGGGGCTGTGTCTCTCTATATTAGAAACTCACCCCGGGCTGTATTATGGTGATTGTGTATGTGTACCCGGAAGTTGTGTGTGTCTGTATTAGTGACTTATCCAGGGCTATTGTACTCAACAGAAAAGCTGCATTTAGTGGAGAGGAAGTGTATTATCTGATTAGTGGGATTGGCTAATCCCTCTCCCTTCTGCTCCCTTTCCACTCTCATCCCTTCTCCTTTTGCTAACCTGCAGCCTGCTGAGAGACCAGTGCTCTCCCTCCTGCAGGACAAAGGAATCAGGGCTGGAGCAAGATTCATTGAGCTGAAATGACAGATCACTCATTTTCCCTCAGGGACCTCCACTCCACTGGACAGAGGTTTCCTTCTAGGGTCACATGCTCTTTGTACTTCCTGCCAATGCTGCATCCGCCCGGGCTTACCTCTTTGTGTCCCACACCTCTGCCTGGCTTCGAAGTAGAGTGGAGTGTTCGGGAGTCAGGGAGGGGAGCAGGCCTAGTTCTGACCTCTCCAACTCAGCCCTATGCACCTCAGTGGTGCTACTCAGAATCAGGACCCACCTGGCCACCCTGCTATTCCAAACAGATGGCCTTGAAGACCCACTAGGGGTCTCGCACACTGTTGCACTGAAGCTTGTGTCATTTCCAACAATACAAAGTGGGTGTGACAAGCTACCAAGTTAGCCATGTTTCACTAGTGGAAATGACAATGCAAGCTGCAAAGTAGTGGAGAACTGAACCCTAGGATGTCCCCTCCTGAGTTCAATTGGTCAGATCCTCAGTGCTGTACATTGATCTAGATCTACTTTGATAAACACTAGCTGGGGATCTGGCTTATTGACTCCAATTGAGCTGGGGCCAAGTGATGCCAGCTGGGGATATGGCCCCAGGAAAATGTACCACTTGCAAAGTACGGGAAAGGCTGGTGAAAATCTGTTTGTACCATGAAACCTTCTTGGCTGCTGTAGTAGTTAGAAGTCACCGTTATGGTGTCCTGACAAGTCTCCTGCTTCTTCAGTAATGATAACCATTCGGCTGTGTGTATGTCTGCTTCTCTGTGTGTCATTTTGGCTTGCACAAATAGCCACTACAGCAGACTCCAAGAGAGCCCCCAAAGACCACAAAATCAGAAGGCACCTGACCAGATTTATTGACTGACAAAAAGTACAATAATAGTTGTCAGTGGGTACGGTAGAGTCTACCGACAATGGATCAAGTCAGTCGGTGCCAGGAATGTGACACTGCCCCCTTGACTGGACAAAGACAACACTTTGGGGTCCACTTTTATACACAGGTCGAAACAAGTTGCATGTCACTCCTGATGTATCAGGTTGCCACCCTTTGATGTTACCTAGATACCATCCATTACCTGCTACATAGGGGTTCGATCACTATCTGTCATGCTGTCAGGTTAGATCAGGAGTGGGCAATAATTTTTGAGTGGGGCCTAATCCAGAAGAGGCGGGGCCAGAATGCTTCTGGGCTTCCCCACCCCCAGACCATAATTGGTCTGGGGGTGGGGGAGCCCCTTTGCCCCCTTCCCACTAGGCACCCATGCCCCTGGCAGGACAGGAAGAGGCTTCACACACTCCCCTGCTCCCAGGCCTGAGGGTGGGGGAAGTGCAGGAAGCCTCCTCCCACCCTGTGAGGAGTGTGTGGCACTTTGAAGTGCTGCGCACTCCTCACAGGGCCCGGACAGGGCGAAGGAAGCTTCGTGCAGCTCCCCTGCCCCCAGACCCTGATTGGCCTGGGGGCAGGAAGAGCATGCAACATTTCCTCCCGCCCTCCCGTCCCCCCCCCCCATGAGGAGCACGTGTCACTTCAAAGTGCCGCGTGCTGCTCACAGGGCAGGAGGAGACATCATGCGCTCCTCCACCCCCAGGCCCTGATAGGCTAGGGGGTGGGGGAGCTGTGCGAAGCTTCCCTTGCCCTGCTCCTGCCCTGTGCGAGCGTACGACACTTTGAAATGCCGTGTGCTCCTTGCAGGGCTAGGGGGAGGGTGGAGGAAACTTTACACGCTCCTCCTGCCCCCCCGCCAATCGGGGTTTGGTGGTGGAGGAGCACGTGAGAGCAGCGCGTGGCACTTCAAAGCACTGCGTGCTGCTCACAGGGTGGGAGGAAGCTTTGTGCACTTCCCCGCCCCCAGGTCCTAATTGGCCTGGGGGCAGGGGAGCAGCAGGGCCTCAGTGGGTCAGAGCAGCCCGCTTGACGGGCTGGATCTGGCCTGCGGAGGCCCTTTTGCCCATCCCTGGGTCTACCCTGTCTCGAACCTGGGTCGGTAAGTTCCTTTTAGCCCTGGGGTGTGTTGGTACCAAGATGTTTCTTCACGAGGGGCTCTGTTGTGACCCATGTGCTAAGGGCCTGTTCCTAGTAACTCTCAGGCAGTGCATTTTTTGTCACAGTACAGCCTGGAACGGCATCCTGTCACCTGTTTTCCCAGCACACAGTAAAGAAATGGCATTTCCTCCCACGTACTAGCACCTGTTTTCCTGGTGCTGCTTGTCTCCTGACAGAAGCCTACTTGGCATGCGAGGCATTTTTTTCTGGCTCCCAGTGTGGTGTTATGGCTCTTAAAGGGGCCACAACCACATTTTGGCCCCCGCTTTTTTTGGGGGGTGGGGTCAACAAGTCCCCCCCCTTTTTTTCCTACAAAAAGAGGACTGCTCTTAAGTATAAGTATTTCTGTAATATCGGCCCTGTTCATGCCAACTTCTGTAAGCTGTGCCTGCCTGTTGCTCACAGCTTAATTCTGATTTAAAGTCTTGACCATTTTGAATGTTCCTCAGACCTTACACCAGGCCTGTGATAACTGGGCTTATATTTCAGGCCCTCATCTTATTACAGCCACCAACATTTAATTTAGGGTGGTCTACTTTTTAATTGCACAAAACTGAACACCCCTGCCCTGCTTTCTGCCCTGAGGCCCACCCCTTTTCGGAGCCCCCTTCCCCCCCCCCCCATTGCTTTATGCCCCTCCATCACTCCTCTCCCACCCTCACTCACTTTCTCTGAGCTGGAGGAGAGGTTGTGGCTCCAGCTGGAGGTGCAGGCTCTGGACGGGGGAAAGGAGGGTTTGGGTGTAATATAGGGGGCTTTTGGAGCACTGAAGAGAGGGTCAAATCAGGGCAAGTTGCTTAAGACCAGGGCCACTTACAGGCCAACACTGGGGTCTTCCATTACAAGGCACCACACCAGTCACAAAGAGCACTTCTGTTTGCCACAGTGGCTAGCATGAAGTCATGCAAGCAATACCCAGCTTCTCCTATGCCACCACCAGTATCACTCCTTATACAGATGAGAAGTTGTGAAGACTGATCTTATGAAATCTGAACAGATTCTTCTAATTCCAATGGGCCAGCCACAGTCCAAGGTCAATTTATACCCCAGGTCTCACCCAAAAGAGCACACTGTGCCAGTCCTTTTAGAATCTAACATCTAAAGGTTTATTGATTAAAAAGAAAGAAAATGTTTGAAAGTAAAATTGTTAAAGGAATCAAATTACATACACCAATTACAGAGTTCTTGGTGCAGGTTTGTAGCAGACGGAATAATCCGCTGTCTTAAAATTTTTTTCTAGAATACACCCTGTTAGGATGGGTCATCAGTCCTTTCGGGCTCAGTTCATAGCAAAGTTGCTTCAAAAGTGATGAGCTGGAATGAATACAAAGATGGAGGAACCGCTAGGGCCCTCTTTATACCCTTGCCTATATGGAGGGAATTCCATTGTTTTCTCTGTGTAAAAGTATGTCTCAGGATGGAGTTTAACACGAGTAAATCATTTGTTCATGCATGACTCAGTCCTTTTTAAGTAGCAGCCATCACTTACATGCTGGTCTGAACAGTCACAGTAAAAGTTCCTCATATGTGCAGTGGCACCACTTGAAGTGCATTGTCAGAAGTGCTGTTATTCACTTGACTAGCAACTTTTTCACAATAGAAACGAGTGGTCCTGTGTCACCTTAGAGACTAACATTGTGAGCTTTTGTGGGTAAGACCCACTTCATCAGATGAGTTGCAGTGGAAATAACAGATTCCAAGATATATATAAAAACAACAAAAGGACCTGTCAATTGTAGGACCACGTAAATGAAGCTAATTAAGTGGGCTGCATGTGCCCCATTCATAGCTTTTTGATGTGAAAATGCAAATGTCAAAGACAGGGAAAATTGGCTTTGTAGTGTACCAGTTAATGTCTTTATTCAAGCCCAGGGTAACAAATGTGTATAGGTGTCAAATGTGTCAAATGTGTATAGGTTACAAATTTGTAGAAGAGAGTGCAGGCTCCAAGATGGACTTTGGGATGCAGGCAGGACTCTGGTCTGAGGCTGGGGTACAGAAGGGGGTACAGGGTCCTGGAAGCCTTTACTATGTCTCTCAGAAAGCGGCTGCCAGCTCCCTGCAGCCCTTAGGCATATGGGTGGCCAGAGAGGTTCTGTGCCCTATCCTTGCACTTGCAGGCACCCATTGGTTGTGGTTAATGGCCAATGGGAGCTGCGCAGCCCTCACTGGGAGCTGGGTCAGTGTGCAGAGCCTCCCTGGGTACGTCTAGACTGGCATGATTTTCCACAAATGCTTTTAACGGATAAGTTTTTCCGTGAAAAGCATTTGCGGAAAAGAGCATCTAGATTGGCACAGACGCTTTTCCACAAAAGCACTTTTTGCGGAAAAGCGTCTGTGCCAATCTAGACTCGATTTTGCACAAGAAAGCCCCAATCACCATTTTTGCGATTGGGGCTTTTTTGCGCAAAACAATACCGCGTTGTCTACGCTGGCCCTCTTGCGCAAAAGCATTTGCACAAGAGGGCTTTTTCCTGGATGAGAGCACCATAGTATTTCCGCAAGAACACTGACGATCTTACATGAGATCATCAGTGTTCTTGTGGAAATTCAAGCCAGTGTAGACAGCTGGCAAGTTTTTCCGCAAAAGCACCTGCTTTTGCGGAAAAACTTGCCATCTAGACGCAGCCCCTGTGTCTAAGGGCCACTGAGACCTTGTAGCTGCTTTTGGGAGCCATGTGGAGTCAGGATAGGTAGGGAGCCTGCCTTAGCCCTGGGCCCCCCGTACCATGAACTGGACTTTTAATGTCCCAGCCAGCACTGGTGACTAAAGCTGCCAGGTCCCTTTTCATCCAGGCGTTGCAGTCGAAAACTGTCCACCTAGGTTGTTCTGGGCTGAATCAGTGCTCTGGATCCAAACACCCTCGGACTTTGAAGTGACAGGAGTCCAAATCCCAATGCTACATCTGATGCACACCATCTCTGGCCCAACATACCACTGCCTCTCAAAGTACTTTAGAAATATTCAGCCATTGATCCATGACTAGATATAAGGGGTAGAACTATGAATAATGCAGAACACAAGTGTTCATTAAATAACTTTATTCTGTATTTGGGAGGAAAACAGATGACACTGTCTCATCAATGGTGATAACATACTTTCCATTCCACTAGTGTGTCTGGAGGATAAGTTGGACATTTTGAAAACAGCAGGTCAAGATAACTTGCATCCAAGAGTTTTAAAAGAGCTGGCTGGAGATCTAGTCTAACCCTGATGAAGTGAGTTTTACCCATGAAAGCTCATTATACTATACCTTTGTTAAGCTCTAAGGTACCACAGGACTGCTTATTGTTTCTGAACTGTTAATGTTCAATAAGTTTTGGAGCATTGGGGAAGTTTCAGACTGAACCAAAGGCCTGTCCAAGCTGCCCTTTGGCTGTGTAGTCCTATCTCATAGAGCTGGAAGGGACCTTGAGAGGCCATTGAGTCCAATCCCTTGCTTTCACAGTAGGACCAAGTACCATCCCTGACAGATTTGCCCCAAATGGTCTCTTCAAGGATTGAGCTCACAATCCTAAGTTTAGCAGGCCAATACTCAAACCACGGAGCTATCACTCTCCCCATTGCTAATGGTCAATTTGCAGTGCCCACAACAGAAAGTGTCAGGGACGGCCCTACCTTTCCCTGCAGAACTGTGGTGTGGGGAGCCTGTTTCCTTCTTGCCCTTCTCTCACTCCCAGGTGGTCCAGCTCAGCCCAGCCTGCAGCAGATGTTCACATTGCTGCTGTCTGCTTGCCTGCATGGTAGGGCAGGGATCCCTGCCTCTAGTCGAAGCAAAATGCAGGACAATGTAGCACTTTAAAGACTAACAAGATGGTTTATTAGATGATGAGCTTTCGTGGGCCAGACCCACTTCCTCAGATCAAATAGTGGAAGAAAGTAGTCACAACCATATATACCAAAGGATACAATTAAAAAAAATGAACAAATATGAAAAGGACAAATCACATTGCAGAACAGAAGGGGGATGCGGGGGGGTGGGAAGGGGGAGGAAGGTTTAAGCCCCCTGCCCACCACAGACGGGCTGGAGTGACACCTCCATGTACACTGCAGATGGGGACTGTTCTAGCCAGGCAGAAGTCCTCTACCATCAGTGGGCCCCTTGGGGCTTGAGCAGCTCCCTGCCTACAGTAGGGGGAGGATTGGGCTGCTCCAGCCCCTGCCAGTTAACCATAACTAGTAAGCATCTCTCTTATTTCCTATGTGAAGTCATGGCAGGTAACTTCAGAATTATGCCATCTCCTGTACTCTGTGCTTGAGGGCAAAATGCTTTGTTGTTTTTGAATGGCCCTGATCGTGTTTCCATTGAGCGGGGTCAGGGTTCATATTGGGTAATTCAGTTCATTGTCTGATCTTTTTTGTTTCACAAGCTTGCCCCTTTTCTGCTCCAGGAGGCAGAAGGAAAGATAATAGGACAATAGACCGAATTTTCTGCTGACAACTTTACTGAAGAACCTGTAAAAATTTGGTTCCATTCTTACCACCACAGCAAAAATAAATTCCACAGTTTCTCTTTTGATTTCTTTCTCTTCACCCAAACTTCCATCCAGAATCCTCTCTGATCCATGCCTCAGAGTTTAAGGCTGATGGAATTCTAGGGTTTGAACTGATTGAGAGAGCAGAATTTGGTCTGTAGTGACAAAAAGAAGAGTTTGTGTTTTCCTGCCCAGACATCTTTCCTCAATTTGAATCAGCCTGATTAACCTGAAAAATCTGACCCAGAGTGACAAACATAGACTATGTCTACACTACGGAGTTTTTCTGGAATCTTGGCAGTATCCTGGAAAAACTCCGCCAAGTCATGGGAATGCATCTGCTCTTCTGAAATTTTTTTTGGAAGAGCAGATGTGCCCTTTTGGAAGCCCTGTCTTCCTCATTTTTTGAGGAATAAGGGCTCTTCCGAAAGAGGAGATTTTTCTGACATTTGGCCCCATGTAGACAGGCCAAATGTCAGAAAAGCCTCTTCCAAAAAAAGAATTGGAAAAAGGTACGCAAATTGCAGTTTACAATTTGCGTACCTTTTTCCAAAAAAACAGCATTGTAGACATAGCCTGAATCTTTGATTAGTTATATGAGCAGAGGATTGCAAATGGCCTACCAGCCCCAGCCTCACATCTGAGAGCCAATACCCAATTTTCGTATCTGAGAAGGCTCTGTAATTCACTCCCTGCTAATTTTTAAAATATGCTGGCTGCGTCTAGATTGGCATGATTTTCCGGAAATGCTTTAAACGGAAAAGTTTTCCGTTAAAAGCATTTTCGGAACAGCGTCCGTGGCCAATCTAGACGCGCTTTTCTGCAAAAAAGCCCCAATCACCATTTTCGCGATCGGGGCTTTTTTGAGGAAAACAAATCTGAGCTGTCTACACTGGCCCTTTTGTGCAAAAACTTTGCGCAAAAGGGACTTTTGCCTGAACGGGAGCAGAATAGTATTTCCACAAGAAGCACTGATTTCTTACAGTAGGAAGTCAGTGCTTTTGCGGAAATTCAAGCGGCCAGTGTAGACAGCTGGCAAGTTTTTCCGGAAAAGCGGCCGATTTTCCGAAAAAACTGGCCAGTCTACACACAGCCGCTGAGAAAATAGGGTGGAAGTGGGTTGAGAAACAGGAGAATTGATTGCAAAGGATCCAGTCCTTGCACAGCATCTTGTCCCTATTTGGGGAAGAGGGTGCGAGCACCCCTCCCAGCAATGTTCTGTTCTTTTGAATGCATGGAGGTACTGGGCAAAACCTGCCAAGGCAAAGAACCTCTCTGAAGGATGACTCCCTCAACTGAGCTGTCTCTGACAGTGCAGAGCAATGCAATTTTGTGCACTTGTGCTGGGAGGGAAACCACTCACTGCCCTCCCTGACTTAATTTAGACAGCTGTTGGAAATGTTGCACTTTACATGTATATAATAAAATATATGGAGCTATACCTATCTCCTAGAGCTGGAAGGGCCCTTGAAAGGTTAGTCCCCTGCCTTCACAGCAGGACCAAGTACACTTTACACCTGAGTCTGAATAAAGAATCTAATTATCTTACCCATTACAAAGATAGCTTCCCCAAATATCACCTCTAATATCATTAGCTCACAGACATTTACCTTCCCCCCCACCCCATCCCCCTTCTGTTCTGAAATTTGATTTGTCCTTTTCATATGTGTTCATTTTTTTTAATTGTATCCTTTGGTATATATGGTTGTGACAATTTTCTTCCACTATTTGATCTGAGGAAGTGGGTCTGGCCCACAAAAGCTCATCACCTAATAAACCATCTTGTTAGTCTTGAAAGTGCTACATTGTCCTGCATTTTGTTTCAGCTACACCAGACTAACACGGCTACATTTCTATCACATACCTAATGTTGTAAAGCAGGCTTTTTCTGTCCATGGCCTTCGCGTATTGCCCATCCTGCCACACAAGGCCCCTCACAGAAAACCCAGACTGTGAGATATTCAGAGAAGCATGGGAAGCACAATGCAGCTTTCTGTAAAATGGGATTTGGCCTTGTAGGCATCGTAGAACAGGGAGGTGAGCATGAAAAAATAGAACACAAGCTGCAAGAGATAAATAAGACTCTCTTGACCAGTCCTTGAAAGCAGGGAGGTAGGCATAAGGAGATAAGACGCAACTGCCATGCGTTCATTTTTTTTAATTGTATCCTTTGGTATATATGGTTGTGACCATGCCCACACCCAGCACTGTCCATGGGGCCATCAGGCGGGCATCATGAAAAATCCTATAGGGCAGTATTTCACGTTACCTCATTACCAGCCTATCAGGCCCTGCCAAGGAACTAAGCCTAATAAGGTACCAGATATCAGGTTATGTTATAAAAGACCCTCAACCCCTTTGTTCGACGAAGGTTCCGTGTATTGAGGGTACGTATCTTTTTTTGCCCGGCTAAAGGATTGATCACCCTAAGGCTGCCTTCCCACCCTTCGAGTCAAATATAGGGGTACACGAGTCCTGAGCATGCTCCAAGTTCTAGTGTGTCTTTGTGTTATTATCGATGCTGGATTTGTAAGTATTGCTTAAATGTATTAGTTATTGGTTTAATTAATAGTTAAATTGTGTTAATTTCACTGTGTAATTCTGTAAAGTGTATCTAAGTTCTGTTAACCACACTGTGTAAATCATATAATTTTGTGTTGTGTAGTAGTGTTGTATTTAGGTTAAGTGTAAGTGTTAGAAATAGAAGTCCAAGAGTTCTTAAGTTGTAAAAGTAGATTTATGACTAACTCCACCAGCTGCCCTAAAATAACCATAGAAAGGCTGGCTTTAGACGGAGATTTCATTATCATTATATTGTCTTTGTTTTTGTATTTTTGTTAAGCGAATTAGAGATAGTGATTTAATATAAGTAAATTGTAATCTAAGAATTGTAATCAGTTAGGTATAGTCATGTTCAAGTTTTCTACTCTGTAAAAGCATTAGGCAATTGTTAGCTAAAAAGACCATTTTCTAATTGTTAGTTTTGATAAAAGAATCATTCCACTTAATAAAAATCATTTGTTTTACACCATCATCCAGTAGTTTTCACTGGGTAATTGGCTTTAACCCTCGAGGCTTCCACCACATCACTGAACCAAGGTGTAACACCTAACAGGTTTGCCCCAGATTCCTAAATGGCCCCCTCAAGGATTGAACTCACAATGGTGAGTTTAGCAGGCTAATGCTCAAACCACCAAGCTATCCCTCCCCCAAATAATAACCCACAGAGCTGGTTTAACACTGTTTCCAATAAATGCTGGTGTTTATATTGTTCCCCAAGTCTCTGAGCATCGTTCTGCTGAGCCTACAGGCGTTGACTGAACAAGGAGATTTGGCCTTTGTGCTGCGAGAGAGCAAGCTCCCACCACTGTTGGTGATGTGGGCCCAGTAGGAGCAAGGGCACAGCTCAGCTCATAGCCCCTTGGCCAGATGGGCATTTCCTGTGTTCCTGGGCTGGGATAGGGGCTTCAGTCCATTTTTCTCATGCTGGTCTAAGACCATGCAGGGGCCCACCTGTCCATCTGTGTAAGTTAGAGCAACCTGAGGGCTCTCTTTATAGTCTGAGAGAAGGAGACGTGAGGCCAAACACCTGAGCTGGGTGCTGTTGGACATCCAGGACTCCAGGGCAGAAATCTATGGGCCTCCTGTCCCCTCCTCTCAGTTGGGACCACAAGCCTCCCCTTCCCCCCAGGAAACCCCAAATCTCCCCCTCCCCCTGGCAGAAGAGTCCCTGCCCAGTCTACTCCATCCCTGCCCTTCCCTGGACTCAACTTGCCTGCTCTGGGGAAAGCTGCTGCAGTAGCATCACTTGATTGAAAGAACAGCAAGGAGTCCTATGGCACTTTAAGGGAGTAACTTCTCAGCTGTGTCTACATTGGCATCCCTTTCCGGAAAAGGGATGCTAATGAGACACTTCGGAATTGCAAATCCACGGGGGATTTAAATATCCCCCGCGGCATTTGCATTTACATGGCTGCCGCTTTTTTCCGGCTCGGGGTTTTTGCCGGAGAAAAGCGCCAGTCTAGACGCGATTTTCTGGAAAATAAGCCCTTTTCCAGAAGATCCCTTATTCCTACTTTTAAGGGGACTTTTGCCCGAACGGGAGCAGCATAGTATTTCCGCAAAAAGCACTGATTTCTTACATTAGAACGTCAGTGCTCTTGCGCAAATTCAAGCGGCCAGTGTAGACAGCTGGCAAGTTTTTCCGGAAAAGCGGCTGATTTTCCGGAAAAACTGGCCAGTCTAGACACAGCCCTAGAATATGGAAGTGAGCAAAAGTGGACTTTGCCCCCCAGAGACCAGGATACCCAGTGACACCTGGCTAGACCTTGACTATCCTCAGAGACCTGGATACCCAGTGACACTCAGCTGTATCCAGACTGCCCCTCCCAGAGACCTGGGTACCCAGTGACACCTAGTTGTCCCTCGACTGCCCTCAGACATCTCAGTACCCAGTCTCTTCGACTGCCCTCCAGCTGTATCCCAACTGCTGTGATGCTCTCATCTAATAGTGATAGAAATGTAGCGTGTTAGTCTGGTCTAGCTGAAACAAAATACAGGACTATGTAGCACTTCAAAGACTAACAAGATGGTTTATTAGGTGATGAGCTTTCGTGGGCCAGACCCACTTCCTCAGATCAAATAGTGGAAGAAAATTGTCACAACCATATATACCAAAGGATACAATTAAAAAAATGAACACATATGAAAAGGACAAATCAAATTTCAGAACAGAAGGGGGATGAGGGGAGGAAGGTAAATGTCTGTGAGCTAATGATATTAGAGGTGATAATAGCAGCTGCTTTTGTGGAAAAACTTGCCAGTCTAGACGCAGCCCTGCTGGCCGTCCACACACCTTTTTGCACAAGAGCTCTTCTGCAAAAAGGCTTATTCCTCATGGAAGGAGGAATAACTTGCGCAAAAAGCCCTGTCTTCTGATGATCTACTGTACTTTTTCTTGCACAAAAACTCTGCAGTGTAGATGTAGCAAACTTGAAAAAGTGATCTTGTGGTTAAAAAGGTTGGAGACTACTGGTCTAAGGCCAGCCCTGCTTGGTGTACCCCTGAGACCTGCTCACAGTCACAGTGGCCTCCACATTTCTGGCTGAAAACTGCTGCCTTAGAAGTTTTAGCTGTGAGTTTGCCTCATAAGTCTGTGCTACTACCCCCTGCAGTGCATGCGTGTAGCCATCTTTTATTTGTTATATGGGCTGTGCACAATGGGCTAATCATCCCTTAATCAGAAGGCCAGTTCCAGGTGTGCCTCTGACCTGCCCCCTTATATAAAGAGTCTCAGGCGAGGGCTGCTGTATGTTGTTTACTAGGTGCAGGGGGTAAAGTGTGTTGTAGGCAACCTGGGCATGCCTTCTTTGCCATGGATTTGTCCTTTGGCATTTGGCTTATATTCACAGGCCTTCTCTGGGCAGCAGAAGGTAAGAGAAAGTTCTCCTGGTCCCTGGAACAAGCCCTCCCCTCCCCTCCCCTGCTCCACCCTCTTTCTCCAAGCTCCCCCCGCCCGACTGCTCCCTTCCCTCCAGCCCCCTGCCCCAGGCTCCACAGGCCTGGGCTGGCTAGAACCTGGAAGACACAGGAGCTTTTTCCTGTGTGGCCTAGGGGAAAGGGAAAGCCCTGGAGTGAGTTCAAGGTTCTGGTTAAGCAACCCCTGAACTGCAAATCCTGTAACTTAACTACAAAAGGTACTGAGCGCTCAGGAAATGTGGAGCTCTCACTCTGAGTGAGTGATGGAGGGGCAAGGAGAGGGCCCTGAGTGGCTGGGAGTAGCTGTGGTGTTTCTGAGGCTCCCAGTGCAAGTCCTGGTTGAGAACTCCCAGGCTGGTGCTGGGCCTACTTCAAAAGCTTGGAATCCTACTGAGCTGGGCTTAAAAGGGGCTTTCTGCTAATGAGGTGACCCTCCTTTGGTGCATAGCTGCCTGGCCCCTTAGGGTGAGGGGGTGCTGAACTAGAGAAGCTGCTGGGCACTACAGAGAGTTGTGGGACATATCTGAGTCTGTTGCTTTAAGGACTGTCTCTAACTTCAGTCCTGACTTTGTATAAAGAGAAGGGGGGGGGGGGGGGCTTCCTTTGCAAAGGATCACAATGGGCAGCTCATCTTAGCTATCTATTTAGTGCTGCTTTGGCTTGAGGTGGAGATGAGATCAGTAACTTTGCTAGCTCTGCTCTGCTGTCAGTATTCCCAGGGCTTGGCTAGAGGCCATTCCCTGGGCATTCCTCTGGAGCAGTGTTTCCCAAATGGTGTTCTGTGGAACCCTGGAATTCTGAAAAGTCAAAATAAGGGTTCTGTGAGAATTAGGGTTGCCAGGTGTCCAGTTTGGACTGGACAGGCCAGTATTTGAGCTTTCTGTTTGGGAAACAAACTGAGAAAATATAGATGTATGGTATTTTCTAAATAAGATGTAATGTCGACTGTGCTGTAATGTCAAGTGTATCCAGTATTTTTGTTGAAACCATCTGGCAACCCTAGTGAGAATTCAAAACAAAAAATTAATATTTAAGCATTTATGCATTTTATTTACGTCCCAGAGGTTGACTGTGCGTTGAGTGAAGAAAAACTTCCTTTTGTTTTAAACCTGCTGCCTATTCATTTCATTTGGTGACCCCCCACCCCAATTCTTATATTGTGGGAATAAGTAAATAACTCTTCCTTATTCACTTTTTCCACACCAGTCATGACTTGATACACCTCTTATCATATTCCCCCTTTTGTCTCCTGTTTTCTAAGCTGAAAAGTCCAAGTATTTTTAACCTCTCTATATGGGACCTGTTCCGAAACTGTAATTTTTGTTGCCCTTTTTTTGAGCCTCTTCCAATGCCAATATCTTCTAGATGAGGCTACCACATCTGAATGCAGTATTCAAGATGTGGGTATACCATGGTTTTATATAGAGGCAATAAGATATTCTGTCTTATTTTCTATCCCTTTATTAATGATTCTATTTGGTTTGACTACCACTGTACACTAAGTGGATGTTTTCAAAGAACTGTCTGCAATGACTCCAAGATCTCTCTAGTAGTTGTAGCCAAATTATTCCCCATCATATTCTATGTGTAGTTGGGATTATTTTTTCCAATTTGCATTAATTTACATTTATCAACATTAAATTTCATTTGCCATTTTGTTGCCCAACACTTAGTTTGAGATCTTTTTGAAGGTCTTCGGTCTGCTTTGGTCTTAACTATCTTGAGCAGTTTGGTATCCTCTACAAATTTTGCCACCTCACTGTTTGCCCCTCTTTCTAGATCATTTATAAACAAGTTGAATAGGATTGGTCCAAGACTCTTGGGAGACCCCACTAGTTACCTCTCTCCACTCTGCTAACTTGCCATTTATGCCTACCCTTTGTTTCCTGTGTTTTAACCAGTTATCAGTCCATGAAAGGACTTTCCATCTTATCCCATGATAACTGACTTTACTTAAGAGCCTTTGGTGAGGAATCTTGTCAAAGGCTTTCTGGAAATCTAAGTTATGGGAGATCTTTTGGATCCCCTTTGTCCACATGTTTGTTGAGTCCCTCAAAGAACTCTAGTGCAGACTAACTTGGCCACCCCCTGAAGCTCTGGTAGATGAGTAAGGCATTACTTCCCTTTAGAGAAACCATGTTGGCTTCCCACCAACAAATTATGTTCATCTGTCTTGACAATTTTATTCTTTACTATAACTTCAACTAATTTGCCTGGTACTGACATTAGATTTACTGGGCTAATTGCCAGGTTCACCTTACACCCTTTTTAAATATTGGTGTCACATTAGCTATCTTCCAGTCATTAGGTATAGAAACTGATTTAAAGGATAGGTTACAAACCACAGTTCATAGTTCTGCAATTTCACATGTGAGTTCCTTCAGAACTCTTGGGTGATGCCATCTGGTCCCAGTGACTTGTTACTGTAAAGTTTATCAATTTGTTCCAAAACCTCCTCTGACACCTCAATCTGGGACAATTCCTCAGTTTTGTCACCTAAAAAGAATGGCTCAAGTTTGGGACTCTCTCCAATAGCCTCAGCTGTGAAGACTAGGGTTGCCAGATGGTTTCAACAAGAACACTGGACACACTTGACATTACATCACAATCTACATTACATCCTATTTAGGAAATACTGGACACTTCTATTTTCTCAATTTGTTTCCTGAACAGAGCTAAAATACTGGACTGTCTGGTTCAAAACTGGACACCTGGCAACCCTAGTGAAGACTGAAGGAAAGAATTCATTTAGCTTCTCTGCAGTTACCTTATCTTTGAGTGCTCCTTTAGCATCTTGATTGTCCAAAGGCCCTGCTTGTTTAGCAGGCTTCCTGCTTCTGATGTACTTAAACATTTTGGTATCACTACTTGTGTTTTTGTCTAGCTGTTCTTCAAACTCCTTTTTGGCTTTTCTTATTGTATTTTTACACTTAATTTGACACAGTTTATGCTCCTTTCTATTTTTCTCACTAGGATTCAACTTCCACTTTTTAAAATATCTTATCTGTCACTGCTTCTTTTACTTGGTGGTTAAGTCACAGTGGCACTTCTTTGGTTCTTAGGCTGTATCTAGACTACATCCCTTTCTCAAAAAAGGGATGTAAATTAAACACTTCAAAATTGCAAATGAAGATGACTTTTTCAATTTGGCTACATCTACACTGCAGAGTCTTTGCGCAAGAAAAAATACAGTAGATCGTCAGACAGGGCTTTTTGCACAAGAGTTATTCTTCCTTGTATGAGAAATAAGCCTTTTTGCGCAAGAGCTCTTGTGCAAAAAGGTGTGTGAATGGACAGCAGGGCTGCGTCTAGACTGGCAAGCTTTTCCGCAAAAGCAGCTGCTTTTTACAGAAAAACTTGCCAGCTGTCTACACTAGCCACTTTGAATTTGCGCAAGAACACTGACAATCTAATGTAAGATTGTCAGTGTTCTTCCGCAAATACAATGACTCTCCCGTTTGGGGGGGAAGCCCTCTTGCGCAAATGCTTTGGCACAAGAGGGCCAGTGTAGACAACTGAGAACTGCTTTGCGCCATAAAGCCCTGATGGCGAAAATGGCGATCGGGGCTTTCTTGCACAAAACCGCGTCTAGATTGGCACAGACGCTTTTCCGCAAAAAGTGCTTTTGTGCAAAAGCGTCCGTGCCAATCTAGATGCTCTTTTCCACAAATGCTTTTAACGGAAAAACTTTTCCATTAAAAGCATTTGCGGAAAATCATGCCTGTCTAGACACAGCCCAAGGCTACGTCTAGATTGCATCCCTTTTTCATAAAAGGGATGCAATTAGACATATTGCAATTGCTAATGAAGCAGGGATTTAAATCTCCCCTGCTTCATTAGCATAAAAATGGCTGCCGCTTTTTTTGGCACGGAGCTTTGCTGGAAAAAAGCACTAGTCTAGACTCTTATTTTAAGAGGGATAAGGGATCTTTCGGAAAAGGCTTTATTTTCCGCAAGATCCGCGTCTAGACTGGCGCTTTTTTCCAGCAAAGCTCCGTGCCAAAAAAAGCGGCAGCCATTTTTATGCAATGATTTAAATCCCTGCTTCATTAGCAATTGCGATATGTCTAATTTGCATCCCTTTTACGAAAAAGGGATGCAATCTAGACATAGCCCTAATGTTTGTGTATAAGCACTCTAAAAATTCTCACTATTTAACTGACATTTCCTGGTGTCTCAATGCAATCAAATGGAAAAAGTCTCTGGCTTGACCCATCCATCACATAGAGAATATCTATTAATGTTGGCTTGTGAATTGCTTGGGTACCTTACCTATCTAGAGGGAGGCAGTAGTGCATGTGCCCTGAGGAAGAAGCCTAGGTAGCCTGAGGTTGCTGAGGGACTTGCAGGGCTTGACAAGTGCTGTGGGCTGTAGTGGTGCCAAACAGGGACTGACATGCCTAAGGCTGGCTGTTTAGATCCACAAGCAGCATTGTGGATGTGGGCCTAAACATCTGTCTCCACTAGCTGCTAACTTGCCTTTTGTTTAATATTAGTAACTTACTGATGACCTTGGTATTGCTGCTTAACCGTGCTATGCCTCAGCCTCCCTAATGAGGCTGAAAATTCCTAGGGCTCAAAATCTAAAGAGGCTTTTGGAAGTGACTGAACATAGCAAGGGAGGGAGTTTTGATTCTCCTGGACACTCTGGAAATTCCTTGTGTACCAGGGATCTGAGCTGATGGAAATTGAGGGCTAAGCTTAACTACCTCTACAATGTTCCGTACATAACAGCTGTGCAGTTTAATTTTTCTTAAACCTTCTTCTCACCTGACCTGACTTGTTTCTGAATCTCCTTGAGATCCAGCTACTCCCTGCCGAATGGATGTTGTACCAGTGAATCCTCACTAAATGCCTAACCAGGGCAGCTGAAGTAATTGCATAATGGTTGAATGCTGTTCACGGAACATGGCTCTAGACCGGTGTTTCTAAAAGCGTTCTGTGGAATCACTCAAACACTGCTCTGGACCTCTCAGGGACAGTCAAAAGGACTTGGCACACTGCTTTGAGACTGCACAAGAGGCTCCTCTTGTGCCCTGAATACTCCAGGGTGAGACCTGTGGAATGGAAGCCCCTGGTGCCTGAAGGTAGGGTTGGTAAAGTGGCAACAAGTTATGACCATCTCATTCACTGCCCTATGCTGCTCAGAACTGTATTTGCTTCCTTGACTTCTGTGGGCCCTACAAATCCAATGCTGCTATGGGAGAGGCAGCTGTGTTAGCCTGGTTTGTCCTTGGTGGGGCAGGTGCCAAAGACTCTGCCTGGATCCCAGATCAATGCTGATTGTCTGAGCTCTTGCTGCCACCTCTGCAAAGACTTTCAGGGAGGGGAGGGAGCTTCATCTTGAGGTGCCCAATTTGAGACTGAGCACCCATGCGTTGTTTCTATCAGGCATCTACCATCAGTCACTCCTGAAACTGCAGCTGGAGTTGGAGGTGAGTGGGTTTGCTAGTGCCTGGAGGGAGGGGGGTGGATGGGTGTGTAGCCATCTCAAAGGCAGTCCCTAAACTACCCCAAGGAGGGAATGAGAATGGAAACTCTGACTTAATCTCCCTTTTTTTTTTTCTAGCGTTCCCCTCAGGAAGCCGTGGTGACTCCTTCCAGCCCAGAGAGTCTGAAAAGCATGCTGTTGGTATGACTGGGAATCTACCTGCTGGTGATGAGATCCTCAACATTAATAAAGGTGGGAGATCCCCTCACAGCATGCAATATCTGCCAATCTTGCTGCAAGCTCCTGCTTGCTGTGACCTGTCCTGTTGGGGTGTCAATAGCTGTAGGAGCAGGAATGCCATCTTCATACTAGTCTGTATGCAGTGTGCCCTGCCTCAGCTGGTGTTCTTCTGCTGGTGGCATATCCCAGCATGTCTCCATTAGTGTTCTGGCATGGTTTGCTTCCCCTGCTTCAGGAAAACCTGAGAACCAACCCATTAAATAGCTCAGCTGGTCTACAATGGGTCTAAATTGTTCCTAGGCCTAACCGCTCTTGGTAGGACTCTGTCTGGACTCCTTCCAAGGCTGGGGAGCATGCAGTGGGTTGCCTGCAATAATGCAAGCCAAGAGAACAGTGTCTGGAGGAACATCAGACAATCTCCCATGGATGCCGGGGGACTATTCTTGGAGTGTATTTGGATGGGGGAGGAAGGTAGTAACTAAGTATAGGCAGTGGACAGCTGCCGAGTACATGACTGGTTGTCAAGAAGCAAGTCTCTGCAGATTCCTAACAAAGCTCTGGATCAAGCTTCCCATGATCAGGGTGCAGGTTGTGCTCTGATTCTGGACTGGCTGCTCACTTGGTGGTGATAGCAGGTCAGGTACCTTCTACCTGAGGCACATGGGGTGCATAGAATGATGGGGGTTCTTCTACTTCCAGAGCTCATCCCTCCAGAGGCACCAGGGAGCAGCTTCCTGATGGAAGGTGACATTGTGAAAGTGGTGAGTGAAGCTCCTGCGGTGTAGGAGGGGAATCCATTTTTGGAGAAGGCTCCTTTTGGGTGAGGGGGTTGGAGAAGACAGGATCATAAGACTGTATCTGTTGGCAGGTCTCTAGCCCTGAGCAGGTTGCTGTGGGTAGATCTGAATGGACTGGATCCAGGATTGGGAGTCCTAGTGATGTTCTTAACTGGCTCCAGGTGCTTGCTACAGCAGCATTGAGGCCAGATGCAGAGGAGGGAAGCAGAAACACATTATCAACAGGAGCACAGAGCCCTCACTAATCTCTGCCTCTGCCACAGCTAGTGACACTAAATGAGAACGCAATGTGCAATGAGCTGTAGAGATGTTGACCTTGATTCCAGATCCTCTACGAACAATAGCTGAGGAGTCAAATGTCAGGCAAAACTACCACCACTGCTAAGCAGATAGATCTTCTAAGAACTTATGTTGGGTTGCACAAAGTGAGGGAAGAGTTCTGCATTAAGATGTGGAGGCCTCTGCTGCACATGGGGAGTGTGTATGGGGTGACCCCTCACTTTCCTGCAGAGGGGGATTTGGCTTCCAAAAGTAGGCCCCATGCCCAGACAGCTCCTCTGCCCCTTGCATTTTCCTGCATTGATCCTGGTGAGTTAACATTTCAAATTATGAAGGACTATAAATCACAGGGGGACAAAATTACCAAGGTCAAGGCAACAAACAAGATTAAACTGAGGACACAAGCTAACCAAGCATTAGAAGCAAGAGGAAGACCAAGGACAAGGTGGTAGGCCAATAGACAAGCTGTCTAATACCCTAGAAAATTTAAAGAGCTGGCTGAAGAGATTTGAGCCACTAGCATCTCTTAACTTTGTGGACAAAGGTAAGGTCCCAGAGGACTAGAAAAGTGAACATAACACCTGCAGGTCCACTGAACAATGTGCCCAGGACCTGTAGAATTGACATGTGGTATGCTGCGGAGCTCTGTGCTGCACATGCTCCAGCTGCCTCTGAGGGCCGGCAAAGGGGGAAAGGTGCTGTGCTCTTGGGTAGCTCTGCCCCTTCTGGGCATGCAGAGCCGGTCACCCCTTCTCTCTCCCCCCCCCCCTCACGGTCTAGCAATCCTGTTGGCTCTCCTGAGTGCCCATCTGTAAAGGGGAATAAAGAAATGGCAAGGAATTATAGACCAGTCAGTTTAATTTTGGTATCCAGAAAGATAATGGAGCAAATAGTCAATTTGCAAGCACCTAGAAGAAAATAAAGCAGACATCAGCATGGATTTGTTCAGAACAAATCAAGGGCTTTAATTTGGTTTGACATGTTTGACAGGGTAAGAAGCCTTAAGAACAGGGGTAAAGCAGTAATGTGATATATCTTGACTTTAAGGCTCTTGTGATAGTCTCACGTAGCTTTCTCATAAAGAAACTAGAGAAATATAGCCTAGATGACCCTGCCTTTAGGTGGATGTACAACTGGTTGGGAAAAGTGTACTTGGTGGTTGTTGATGCTTCAGAGTAAAGCTGGAAGGGTATATCGAATGGAATTCTGAAGGCATCTATTCTGGGTTTTATCCCATTCAAATTTATAAAGATACTGAAAAATGGACTCTATTTAAAATTTGGGGTGGATAGGGGGCACTTCTAAGGGCAGGATTAGAATTTAAAATTATATTAAACAAACAAATAGTCCCTAAAGTATAATTGGTCCTGCATTTGTCCTACACTTAGGCTGTGTCTAGATTGCAACCCTTTCCATAAAAGGGATGCAAATTAGACACAGCGTGATTGCAAATGAAGCGGGGATTTAAATCTTCCCCCCTTCATTTGCATAAACATGTCTGCCACTCTTTTCTGGCTCGGGGCTTTGCCGGCAAAAAGCGCCAGTCTAAAGTGGCAGACATGTTTATGCAAATGAAGGGGGGAAGATTTAAATCCCCGCTTCATTTGCAATCACGCTGTGTCTAATTTGCATCCCTTTTATGGAAAGGGTTGCAATCTAGACACAGCCTTAAGGAATAAGTTTCCCCAAATACAAACTGGGAAATTACTGCCTAAAGTACTTCAGAAAAGGCTCTGGGCCCCCACTATAGAAAGGATAGACACATTGAAGAGGATCCAGTGGAGGGCAGTCAAAATGATTAGGGGGCTAGAGAACATGATCTATGAGAGGCTGAGGAATTTGGGCTTAATTAGTCTACACAAGAAGAGTGAGGGGATTTGATAGCCTTCAACTACCTGAAGGGACGGTTCTAAAGGATGGAGCTAGACTGTTCTCAGCGATAGCAATGACAGAATGTGGAGCAATGGTCTCAAGTTGCAGTGGTGGAGGTTTAGGTTGGATATTAGGAAACTATTTCCCTAGGAGGGAGGTGAAGGATTGCAATGGGTTACCTAGGCTAAGTCTAGACTGCAGGCTTCTTTCAGAAGAAGCTTTTCTGAAGAGATCTTCCAAAAGTGTCCATACTGCCAAAATGCATCAAAAAAGCAATCTGCTTTTTTGACAGCATCCACACTGAATGGACACTCGCTCATATTTCAGTTGTGATTACTATGGACAGAGTGGCCACCAGGACACTTGTGCTTTTCCTCTTTCCTTTTCTTTCAAACTCTCTTCCCCATCTACACACCTTTTTCTAAAATAGCTTTCAGAAAAAGGCTTCTTTCTTGTAGAAAGAGGCTTACCAATGTTGGAGGGAAAAAATCTTTGTTCTTTTGACTTTTTTTTTTAAATGTGATTGCAGTGTGGACATAAGTGAAGTTTTATAGAAATGGCTGGTTTTTCCAAAAACTCTAGTGTAGACGTAGTCCTAGAGAGGTGATGGAATTTCCATCCTTGGAGGTTAAGTCCCGGGTTGACAAAGCCCTAGCTGGGATGATTTAGTTGAGGTTGGCCCTGCTTTGAGTAGAAGGTTGGACTAGATGACTGAGCAATCTTCCAATCCTACATTTCTATGACTTCAGAGCTTGCCATACTAAAGCTGAACAGAGGTTCTTGTTAGAACGTCTTGTGTCTAGTTTTGGCTAAAATAGTGTTCTGCTCCAGGGACCTGACAAAAGCAGCACCTAGCTCACATGGCAGCCATGTGAGCTTCACTGACATGGCTTTATGATCTGACAGTGCATAGAGGGAGACATGTGATTCAATAGAACTACAATGCAGTAACCACTTCAGAATGCAAACACAGCAGTAACAGATGGAGCTGTCAATGCAGAGGACATGAGACTGAACCACAAGGGGAAGCACTGTGCTTTCCCTCTGTTTCCACTATATGCAGCTAGTACAGTTTAACGGTAGCCATTGATGAACCTTGACTGGCTGGTGATCAGTGTTCAAGGACAAACCTAGTAAGGGGATGCTGAAGCCTGGTGGTCGTCTTTCCTCCAGTTAGGCTATTGGTTACAGGCCAATCCTAGGGACACCTGCCCACCAACTAGCATATTTCTTTCTCCTGTTCTAGAGCCCTTTCAGACTGTTCTCATCTGCAAGCCCAAAATGGCCAAAGAGAAGAGGCACAGTCCAAATTCCTTATGTCATCTCCTACAAATATGGTAGGTGGTGTCTAGTGCTAGAAGCCTTTCTTGAAGGGCAGGGTCTAGGTATTGGGTGACAAACACTAGATAGACCAACAGGGGGCCCCCAGGGTTCAGGAAGGTACCTATTGAATAACAGTTGGCAATTGGCACTACAACCCTGGCTGCCAGAAAGTAATCACCTTGCCTCTTTGGCTGGCTGTGGTTTCTTAGCTGGTTGAAGTAACAAGGACTTGCTGACCACTGGCCTTTCTAGAAGGGGCTTTGCTAGGGCAGTGGTTCTAAAATGTTTGTGCTAATGACCACTTTCACACAACTAGCCTCTAGAGTAACTTCCTTATACAAGTGTCTAACAACATTATAAATGCTGCTGGCTAGGCTGGGTTTGGGGTGGAGGCTGACAGCTCACAACCCCACCATGTAGTATCCTCGTGCCTCTAGGAGGTCCCAAGTCCCCCTTTGAGAGCCTCTGCACTAGGGACTAATCACTAACTTGGCACTAGCTTGTATTGCCAGTTCCCAGGAGTACCTGGCCCTCCAGGGACCCTGAGTTTCTCTAGCCACACAGTGGACTGCTGGAAATGGCCACTTGTCTGTTTCTGTGGAATTGGGCTACCCAGTCAGGGACAGGAGCTGCACCAGCTTCTAGAAGAAGAGCTGGCAGGGTGAGTGTTCCAAAGCCCAGACAGCTGTAGAGATGCAGGTGAGTCAGCCAGGTAGCATGATACTGAAGTGCCTCTCCTCCCCAGATAGGCCTAGTGTGAAGATCATCCAGGAAGCACTTGCAGACTTTGCAAAGTTCACCTGCATCAAGTTTATTCCATATTCTTACCAGAAAGACTTTATCTCCATCATGCCAATGTCTGGGTGAGTACTGAGCCTGGGCTGGTAACTTCACATGCTTCAAGGTAGCATAGTAAAATGCTCACTTGCTTCCTGCTAGCTCTTTCAGACTGCCCCACTCTGCCCAAGTGAATCCTCACTGGCTGTGGTACTCAGTGACACCATCCACCCCAATCTGGAGTCTCATCCCATCCAGTAATGCTTCCTGAACCAAGCTCCAGCTCTCCTAAAGCTGGAGAGCATCACAGAACTCAGTGCTAGGCCTTGTCCCAGTCAAGTCACTGGTGCAGGCCTGCAGCCCCCCACTAGCCAGCAGCAGGAACTCAACCTAGGCCTGTTTGCACCAAACCACTGGCTTTATTTGAACTACAGTAGCCTGTTACCCTCTGAGCAGAGTGTAGTATTCAGAGCATCATCCCTCTTCTCCCAGGTGAGAGCAGTGCATCTGACTACCCCCCAGCATGTCAAACTCAGTGGGGATTGGCACTGAACTGCTGAAGTGCCAGTTACCTGACAGCCTCTGAATGGACTGCAGGGGCCTATAGAACTTGTGATCTCTTCTCCCTAGGCCAGGAGCACTCAGCAGTCTTTCTGCTCATGTGACACTCCCCCCCCCCCCCCCCCCCTCCCCAGCTCTCAGCAGAACAGCTAGACAGCCCATACAGGTGCCAGAGATGGGCTGGAGGTGGCTCTCAGTTTCCTGAGTTAGCTTGGCCCTTCAGTTCTGCTGACCTATCAGATGGGGCCCCTATTCCAATGCTGGGTTGGTGTTGCCCTTCTGGCTGAGATGCTGCTAGCTCTCAAAGTGAACATGCCTGAAGCCCAAAGTAAGCAGAGGGCCAGACCCCATCAAGGTCTGGCAGGATTTACACTGGTATAACCAAAATCAGTGCCTAAGCTACAGCCAGGGGCATCTGGTGCCTGGGAGTGGGGCAGGAGGCAGGTATGGCCACACAGGAGCAGGGGACATGAAAGAGCACTCCATTTAGCAATGAATACTTTGAGGGTAGAGGGGGAGGTGTACCTCCCAGGTGCTGCCACGAGTCCCCTATGACTGCAGCTTGCCTGCCTGCCTTAGCCATGTTGTAGGGGCTGCTCTGCTTGGCAGAGTGCCCCTCCCTTCTCCTGAACAGCTGTCTCTGGTTCACACTAGGTGCTTCTCCAGCGTTGGACGCACTGGTGGGATGCAGGTGGTCTCCTTAGCCCCTGCTTGCCTCAAAAGTGGGAAGGGTGTGGCTCTGCATGAGCTCATGCATGTGGTGGGTTTCTGGCATGAGCACTCCAGGGCTGACCGGGACAAGTACATTAGCATTTCCTGGAATGAAATCTTGACTGGTAAGTCCTCCCTGCTGTCTCATTCTCACCATTCCAGATTTGGTCTCCTGAAAGCAAGGGGAATGCTGGAGGTGTCTGTCTCCATGCTGTACCTCCAGAGCTGAGGAAGTGTTTTCCCAAAGGAATACAATGGGACCTTCCTGCTACTAACCTAGCACAAGCTCCCTATGCTGGATGCCTGGGGTCCCTGATGTAGGGTGGTGATGGTGCAGGCTCCAGTTTCCTTTGGGTGCATGTGCACAACCAACATTCCAAAACCTGGAAACATCTCAATGAGAGATGCTGAACTTCAAAGCCCCATTAGAATAAGCATTGCCCCATCTACCAGACCAGGAGGGATGCCAAGTAGTTGAAGTAGGAAATGCCAACTGAAGTGCATCCCACTGGCCTGTGCCATCAGTACAGAAGAGCTGCAGTTGTAAAGCAGGAGCATAGAGTTGGTGCTGATGCCCTTCCAGTGACTGGCATGGCACAGAGGGTGCCACATGTCCCAGTCAAAGGCAGGGCTCTAGGCTGTTGGAGTAGATGTTACACTCCTCTTGTCTTTCAGGTTTTGAAATCAACTTCATGAAATCCTGGACTAGCAACATGTTGGTGAACTATGATTACTCTTCAGTCCTACACTATGGCAGGTAACACACAGGCCTGAGCACTCACATCAAGTCATACCAGGGGCGTGCTCCTGAGGCTGCTAGCTTATTCTAACATCAGTGCTCAGGCAACCCTCAGGATGCTACTAGAGATCACTCTGGAATATGGCCTGGGGGTGAACTCAGGCAGGCACCACTGTATTAGTCTGCCCAGATCCAAATTACCTCAGGGAAAACAGCCCCATCCAACTGAGGTGTTGACTTGTGTGCCTATTTCATTGCTATCAAAGCACATTTTCTCACTGCTGTGAGTGGCACCTCCCCATGTCAAACAGGTGGTGCTTCAGAGGAGGACCACCCTTGATCAGAGCCAGTTCTCCCCTATACCTGAAGGGCACATGACCTATGTACATGCCTCTAACCATCAAGCTGGATAGGGAAGCTTCTAATCACTTCGTTACCTTACTTGATAGTCTGAAGTCACCTTTCACTACTCCCCTCAATGTAGGAGACCCAGCTTGGGAGATCTCTGCTATGACATGGTCTCCAGACAGATTAGTCCTCTTTCTGAATTCTAGGTATGCCTTCAGTATGACTGGCTTGCCCACCATCATACCACTCTCCAACCCCAATGCTGCTCTTGGGCAGAGGTGGAATCTGAGCAGTTCGGACATCGCCAGAGTCAACAAACTGTACAAATGTTCTCAGACTGGGACAGAATCAGGTAGGGAGGAACTGGGTGCCCCTCCTCTGGGGAGGGGCCCAACACATGGAGACAGTAATGCTTCCAAGCACTTTAGCCCAACCCTTCTGGGAAGGGCCTCGGGAGCAGGTTCTCCTTCAAGAATAGCTAGGCTTGGAAGTGGCAGGATTCAAGGGGAAAGGAATAGAGCAGGAACAGGGCCCACACAGGAATGGGAGTGTGGATGCATCCTGGGTCAGGGTGACTAATTCTCTGCAGAACATCCTGCTGAATTAGAACTAGTGATGTGCACAGCACACCATGACCCAGCTGTGCCATATGTTGATACACACCTCTCTGCTCTCCTAACTTCTTTCCAGAAAGACCAACTGTAAGTACCACCAAAGAGAGGGTAATGGACTTCATCCCAAAGCAGCTGGAACCTTGCCCAACTGAAGGGAAAATCAAAGTGTCCACCCCCTTTCCCACTGCAGGAGCCTTGTCTCCAGGAACCAACCCCCCCAAAACAGCCCAGTGTGTAAGGGGGCCCTCTAAACAAACAAGTCAATTCAGAGCTGGCACGGAGGAACCCATGGGCAGAACTGCAATGGATGATGGACTAAAAGTGCCTTTGACTCCAGGGTGGGGTGTTGAGTCAGTGACATTTGAGCCTACAAAGCTGTCTAACCACGCCAAGACTTACCTGGAAGCTACTGGGAAGCCCCCTCCACCTCCCATGGAAATGAGGATTGTAGAAGCTGAGGGGCAAGCTCTGATTCCTACAGAGGACTCATCACTCCTGGGAGCTGAATCCATTAAAGAGCCTGACTTTACTACAGTAATGACCTCTCCAAAGAGCCAGACAAGCCACCATGGGCAGGCTGCAGAGGGACTTAGTACCATTAAAATTTCCACAAAAACTCTTGCAGAGACCAGTTCTGGTAATTCAAGCCCTGCTAGAGTAACCCTTATGGAGATGAGGGAAATAGTTGAGACTACCAACATCCAAGGAATGGAGTTGACTTATCTTCCTACTTATTGGACCCAAAAGGGGCCAACTCCAGTAATGGAAGTTGGTGTGGTGGCCTTGTCTCTAGACCAAACAGAGTCTCTGGAGACTCAAACTGAGTTGGCCACAGAGGAGAGCACCAGCTTGTTGGAGAGTGCGAGAATCTATAGATCAGCACCTTTGTCTCTGGGGCCAACCCCCCTTGAGCAAGTAAGTGCAGCAGAAACCTTCCATCCAACAAGCACTGAAAAATTGACCACTAGACTGGTCTGCTCCAGAGCCATAACCTCCATGGCACCCCCCAGGACCACATCTGCCCCAACTTGGGAGACACTGTCTCCATTTCAAGAGATGATCCCTGTGACACACGCTCCAGAGCAGACCTTCCTGCTATCTTCCATACAGAGCTGGGCCAGCAGCCTGACCAAAAGAAACCAGCCTGCAAGTGGCCAGACATACAGCTCAGGGAGTAATGAGAGAAGCACCATTGCCATGCCTGCTAGAGGCATTACAGAGACTGAACCCGCAGACATGATGCAACCTACAACAGTAATGAACTCCTCAGAGATGGCTGAGAACCATACAACTTACCCAGTGGAAATAGGACTGCAGGAAGGCACAACTAGGCATAAAGGTACAGCCCTGCATTCATCAGGAATTGAAACATCCTATAAAGTACCTCCTACAAAACCTACTACTTCCATGAAGACCCAAATGAAGTTGGGATTTGTAGAAACCACAAAAATCAAAGCCAGCTGCAAGCATGGCTCTCCTGGCTTAACAGAATGGACTGAAGTGGAAGATGCTGAGTGTGCTACAGATGCAGTGACCTTTCCAGTGGCTTGGGTCTCCCAATCCTCTGAACCAGCTGACACTGGTATACAAGCAACTACAACCAACTACACGGTGCACACTAATGGAAGAACTTCACCTACAGCAGTTGGACCCACAACACCCTTATTGGGGGCTTCTGAGAACCCAGTAATGCACCCATACAGTGCAGAACCTGCAGAAGCTGCAAGAAGCAAAACTATCTTGTCCACCAGAAGGGCAACTGAAATGGAGATGCAAGCTGCCAGTAACGCCTCTCCAAACAGAAGGGGAGGACAAACTTATTCCCCTAATTCTGTGATAGTCTCCACAGTAACCAAACTGAAACCCAAGGAACATCCTTCCAGAGAAGTATTAGGCCTGGAAACCTCATTGGCTCATGCCAGCAGCCCAACTGAGATGGAAATTACAAGTGTCTCACCTGCTTGGACTGAAGCTAAAAACCTGTTGAGCTCCTCAGGAACTAGGGAGGCAACTTTCTTCCCTCATGGTACAGAAAAGGTATACTCCACCAAGGTTCTCCAGTCTTCAGACTTCCGCAGCCTACCTGAGGGGAGGATACAGAAATATGGAGTTGGTTACAGAATGGGGGCTAGATTAGTTACACTTCCCCCTCCACAGTCAAGGCTAAGGACTGAGCTAGTGCCATCGGCAGAAATGCCTGAGTCAACAGCTGAGAAACTGACCCCCATCCATACTGAATCCACAACTAACCAAGCCCAGACAGGTGTAAAAAGAGTTGCCCTGTCCTTGGAAACAAAGCCCACCAACATAGCATACCCTGCAGAGGGACCCTCACTGCTGCAGCCTTCCAGCTCCATTGAACGAAGACTCAAAACTGCAAGTAAACAACCAATGCATGCAAATATGAGTGTCAAGGAAAGCCTGGCACCTCCACAAGGGACTCCTACAACTTCCACTTCTACAGAGGAGTTTCAACACCATTCTACACAAGCTCTAGGCACTCTGGCTTCTCCGTGTCCTCAATACAGACCAGTGGAGGCTGAAAGAGGAAAAACCTTCCTTCTCCCCATGAGAGAGAGACTGCCTGCTGAAGATGAAACCCATATGAGCCCTCTTGCTGCAGGAGTTTCAGAGAGCCAAACAGCCAGTTCAATTGAGCTACAAACTAAAGCTTCACTAGTTAAACAGCACCTTGCTCCCCATGCAGAAAGAGCTGTCTTTCCCACAGCCAACCCTTCAGAAGCTGTGACTGCCCCACTGTTGGGCATGTCTGAGACACCAACCATTCCTGCTGGTGTCACTGGGGAACCCAGAGCCCAAGTAATATCTAGAAAGCAAATGACAGGCCCCTGGAATGCAGAGCCATTGACCAAAGCAATGTCTCTGGAGGCCCCAGCTAAGTTAGGGCTTGTGGAAACTAATTTCCATGCCAGTGCTAGTAAAGAATATGGGTCTCTAATTGCAAGAACCTCCCCTCCACTGAGCAAAACCCCAGAAGTAACCTTCCCTCCTGAATTTCCAGCAACCCACACAGTGGAAATGGATAGTCAGGAAGCAATAAGCACTCACAGAAAGAGAAGTGGATGGATCAGTCTCTCGGCTCACTCCATATTAAAGCGTTCTGTTGCAGGAATGGAACCTGCTTATGTGGTGATCTCTGAAGAACTGGACCACCCACCAATCTACCCATACTCTTGGACTGCAGAGATGAACATGAGTGCTGGAAAGCAGCTGAGCTTGTCAGAATACAGCAGCAGAACAGAGATGGGAGCACAAGAATTCAAAGATGAGCACAGGAAGGAAGGAAGAGCTAGCCCAATGCTCCCTTCTAAGGCAGTGAGGCCAACTCTCAATCATGTCATGTTCCTTCAGGCAAGTAGGCTCAAGAAAAAGCTGTTCCCCTTTGAACAAACCCAGGCACTTCTGGGAAAGAAATCCACAGAACCAGTGATCACCACAGAGGAATTGCTGCTCTCCTCTGGGAACTGGCAGATGCACCAAGTACAGACAGACACCAGTGTTCCTGCCGTGCCCTCCCTAAGAACAGAGGAAGCCAAAGGTGCACGTGCTGCTAGGGGAAGCAGGAGTCAAGGTCTCCTCCCTGAGTCAAATGACATTGTGAGCTACAGAGAGACCCATACCACAAGCCTCCCTGGGGAGGAGGCTGTACCACACATCTCAGCTATGGAGAGGGCTCCCTTAGCAAGAACTGCAAATATCACTTTTGAATCCCTAGAGCCCTGGGAGAGCAGGAAAAACAGCCTGGCTGAAAAGGAAGTGAAGACAGCTGCTGTGCCTGGACTCTTCAGAGCTACTCTTGCTCCTGCCAAACAGTCCAATAACACAGTGCTGGCTACAAAAGCAATAGAAGGCCCGTCTGGGAGGGGGATAGAAACACATGTACAAGGAAATGAAGGTGGAGAGCAGCCTGTTCCTACAACAGAAGGAATGCTGTCTGTGGGCATGGAAACAAAAACTGTGTGCACCTTTTTGGAGGCTTTTGGTGCTCAAATGACTAATGTACCCACTACTTCAGTTACAGAAGAAGCCACAAACCTTGCCAGGAAAGGAGGCAGCAGAGAAATTCAGATTCTAGTTGGAATGCCAGCTGCAGCAACCAAGAGTCTCTGGGAACCTGCAAAAATTGTATCCACCACAGCAAGACATGAAAACCAAACTCTCAGTCCCACAGAGTTGGCATCAAGGGCAGTCCCAAACTGCCAGAGGAAAGCTTGTTCTAGAACAGAGCAAAGGGAAGAAATGAACTTGTCAGTGACTGAAGTGATGTATAGACAATTCCTGGAGGCTCTGACTAAAACCACTCCCCAAGCTGTGCTGGGTCACCAAGAAGTCCAGAAGCCCTGTAGAAAGCAGGGTAGGGTGCACACTTCTGCAACAGGAACTAAAGTCTCACATGTAAGGCCATCTCTAGAGACTGCAGAAACCCCAGTAACAAGCCCAAGCACTGGAATGGCAAATACTATAAGCACTAATGCTGGTCTCAAAGATACTACCTATGTGTTCAGCCCATCAATGGAGATGAAAGGGAAAGGAGCCACAATCTTCCATAGACAGGAAGGACACTACACACTCCTGCCTGCTGGTATATGGCCTATATCAAGGGAGTCAGAACACCCAGGGCATCTGGCCAAGAAAAGCCCCAATAGGGAGATGCATTCGAAAAGGCCATACACTCAGACCCCAGCCCAAACTTCCTCAAACACCAAGGAGGGAACTTCCACTGCAAACACATCAACTGATACAGTGCATTCCACCAGAGAGGTGCTGCTGCTGGAAGCTCCTGAAAATCCAGCTGTGGCAATAAAAGAAGAAACTAGTAGTTACAGAGAAGCGGCTGTAACTACAACCCATCCTCTCGCTTCTGATACTCTAAGCAGTGAAACTGCTGAGCAAGTGCAGTCTACACAAATACACAAGCCAATTCTCAGGAGGCATCAGCTCATCACTCCCTCTGAACAGGGGACCAGCAAACCCACAACTAACATAACCCCTGCAGGAGTTGGAAATACCCCTCTAAGTTCAAGTGGGGTCTCTTATACTGGAATGGTCTTAGCTTCCAGGCAGCTTGCCGAGGGAGTCTCTCTGCTGCAGGCCTCACCAGAAACAGTCAGCCTCATTGAACTGCACAGCCCAATGCATGCCATGATGCTCCCCAGGGAAGAACATGGCCGAAGCCCTTTCCCTCCAGAATGGGTGGAAGCTGTAGTCAGGCTAGGACTTGTCAGAGAGACTCTATCCGCACATTCTCCTGAGCCCCCAGTACAGAGACTAGAGGAGGTCAGTTTCTTACACCAAAAGAGAAAAGGAAAACCCTCTCCTCTTCACCTAGGAACAACACAACCTGTAGAAAATGAGACTTACTTGGAATCTTCTACCAAGAGAGTACTTGGTATAGGAGCCCTAGAAGGCCAAACTGAGCAGGGAACTACAGAAACTTCATTACTCAAAGCACTTGTCTCTTCCCCACTTGCAGAGAGACCTAGCTTGAGAGCAGGTGAAGCAACAGGAGCTGTGAACAATGTGCCTAGTAAGAGTACAGAGACTCAGACCATGCTCCCAAGGGAGACAAGGGCTGCATCAGCAGGACCCAAAGCCCCAGGACAGTCTTACTCCACTACATGGGGGATCAGAATGAAAACAGCTGAGGCCCTGAGTAGCCCAAGTGAGAGGGGGAGGACAGTCACAAGTAGCTACAGGAAGAAAAGTGGACAAGCCCATACCCAACCTCCTATTGGCAGCATATTTTCTGTGGGAAGTGACACAACTTATGTCCATCCAGCCCTGTGGCCTCCCTCCTACCAAAAGGTCCTGGCTGCCACAGAGACTCAAATGGAATCTGGAATTCAGTCTATTGTGGAAGGAATCCCATCTCAATATGTGGGATCTTCCCTTGAGAGCCAAACTACAAGCCCGTCAGCAGGGAGCAATGGAGGGAAACATAAGCTGTCAGCTCCAGTGCATTCCTGGGGGCTGGAAAATGAAACACATGCCACAAAATGGCACTCAAATCTAGCTGAGCAACAGGCCATCGCCACCAAACTGACCAGTGGTGAACTGTCAACCCCACAACCACAGATGCATAAAGCAAGAACTGCCACCAACTCTGCAACACCAGGTTCTGAAGAATCACATCAAATAAAGATGACTCAATTGCAATGGGCTTTCCAAAAGCTCCCCAGTAGCCGGTCTACAGTTGACTCAGAACTCCTGCACCTTGTTGGCAAGAGGTCTTTGCCAGAGATGGAGGAAAGGCCAGCTCCACCCCATGGCTGCAATCCAGATCACACAGTGAGTACTCTGAGCCATGGACACATTGGTCCTCTGATTCCAAACACCCTAGAAAAACTACAGGCAAAGGTTCTAGAAGCACTCCAAAGGCAACACTTCCTGTCACCTGAGTTTCAGAGGTTCCCTGCCACTGGATTACATCCACCTGCAAGAGGGATCAAGCATATTCCTTGGCTTGAGGCAGGTACCTCTTCTCACGAGCAGAATGAGAAGTGTAGGGAACTCTGTCTGTTGGCCAGCCCCTTAGTTGGCCTCTTTCTGCCCAAGAACTGCTGTTGCCTGAACTGCTTTGGTAGAAGCCCACATGCTGCCATGGACAAACTGTCTGGCCCTGGTAAACATGTCCAGCACATCCTGCCAGCTCAAAGGGCTGTGGTGCTGCCAGGACTACCTAACTGGCAGGTCTGTGACTTCAAGAGGGACTTGTGTGGCTGGCAGCAGAGCAACACTGATGACTTTGACTGGATACTTGCCGGGGAAAGACCTGCTGGGCCAGTGACTGGCAATACCTCTGAAACCCAGTGCTCTCCTTCTTGGGGTAAGTGGTGCTGTCTCTGGGCAGTGGGGTGGGAGTAACTGTGCCATGGGGTCCAGGAGTAACCTAGTAAACCAGCTCGTGGGCAGAGGGAGCTGGGAACATGACTCAGCTGATAAGGCTTCAGGAACTCTTAAACACCAGGGGAGTCTGCACTAGGACAGATTGCTGTGGTGACTCACAGCTGGCTCAGCAAGAGGGAGGAGCAGTAGCAGATGGGGATGCTGCCCTGTGACCAGCACTGCATGTTTGAATTAATGCAAGGAAAGATCCTTGGCAAGTGCCCAGCTCTCATTTGGATAGAGGCTTGGGAATGCTGCAGGCATTTAGCTGGTAAAACTCAGCATACTCCATAATACCAGCCCTCCTTTCAGTGACAGGTGAGACTGACAGGTAGGTAGTGGGAGACACCATGGAGCCAAGTCACCTGACTCTGACTTCCCTTGAGTCTTAACGAGCTCCTCTGTGGGGTGGGGGGTGGGGGGGCGCAGGCAGGGGCCCTCAGATCATTGAAAAGCAGCGTTGATACTCCCAGTTCTTTCATGAATCCTAAAGGAATGCAGGGACTGAGCCCTCCCCTAAATTCTCTACAGCTCACTTAATAGCTAAAACATGAAGCGTCCCTGGGAAGCAAGTATGGACAGTGCCTCCACCCCACCACCATGGAAGGTGTTTCTCTCTCCAGGTGGAATGGGGGTCTTGTAGTATCCCTGTACTCAGCCACAAACTAGACTCCTAAAAGCCTAACCCTAAATCCATTTGGAGGAGGATTCAAATTGCCATTCCTGGGTTACAAAAACATTAGTCACATACATAGTTTGAGTTGTTCAGTTTTGCATACATGCACTTACCCATGGCAGGCAGGCGTTCCCTAAATGGGCAGGAAGGAGGGCTGATCAGTGAGGATTTGTGCGTTTGATTCACTCTTCCAGGTAGCTATATCTCCCTGAAGTCTCCTTTCTCCAGACAAACGCCAGAACAGAAAGCTGCTCTAATTAGTCCCATTCTGCAAAAGCTTGGATGCATCCACTTCTGGTACAGCCCACTGGGCTCTGTTATGGGTAAGCTTGGCCTTGTGCCTCTGACAAGGCTTGAAAGGATGTAAACCAGAGCTCGCTGCGGGTATATTGGTTTAGTCCTTCTAGGAGCATGTTTTCAGTCATGCTGGCAATAGCTGAGGGATACTGATTGCTGAAGGCTTCCAGCTGGGGAAGGCGGGACAGGATGAGCCTTGAGAATGCTGAGCACAGCACTGTGGTTTTGCTGTTACTCATCCCAGAGAAACAGATGCTTCCTTATTCCTGTGTCTAAATCAGGGGTGGGTAATCATTTTGGGCCAGGGGCCACTTCAAACATTTTTGAAGTGGCCCGGGCTGCCCAGAAGGGGCAGGGCAAGATGCTTCTGGGTTGCCCCACCCCCACACCATGATTGGCCAGTCAGGGACTGGGGGCAGGGGAGTGTGGGAAGCCTCCACCTGCCCTGTGAGGAGCACGTGGCACTTTGAAGTGCCGCACACTCCTCACGACTGGGACAAGGCAAAGAAAACTTCATGCGGCTCCCCCACCCCCAGGCCCTGACTGGCCTGGGTGCAGGAGGAGCATGAAGCTGCCTCCTGCCCTACCCCCACTCTGTTCCTCACAGGCTGCACTTCAAAGTGCTATGTGCTCCTCACAGGGTGGGAGGAAGCTTCACACCTTCCCCCCCCAGCCAATCAGGGCTTAGGGGCGGGAGTACATGATGTCTCCTCCTGTCCTGTGAGGAGCATGTAGCATTTTGAAGTGCTGCATGCTCCTTGCTGGGCGAGAGGAAGTCTTGTGCACTCCACCGGCCCAGGCCCTAACTGGCCTGGGGTGGAGGAGTGGCAGGGTCTCCAGAGGCTGGATCAACCTGCTTGGCAGGCAGGATCCAGCTTGCAGAGGCCCTCTTGCACACATCTAAATGATCTAGGAACCCTCAAGTACCCCATGCATGCTACCTGTTTGTGAAGTGGTGACCATGTAAACACGGACCAGTTCCGTAAACAAAAGTAACCCCAACTCTGATCAGCAGGGGACAGGGACAATGTTGGGTTTATTGGCCTGTCTGTTGTTCTGTATCCTGCTGGCATTAAGTGCTTGAATCTCTCACCAGGCACAATCAGCATCTATCTCAAAGTTGCAGGTGCCCCTGAGTGGCACAGAATCTGGTCTGCCAAAGGGCAGCAGGGCACAGACTGGCATGAAGTAAGTGTGGAGGCCTGTGTGTCTCAGAAGCTGCAGGTGAGAGCCCTGCTGGGTGTGTCTTCTGTCTCTGGCTGGGGAGGGAGGATATGGCATGTGGGTGATCAGGGGTTTTGTCAGGAGAATGCTTGGTAGCTTGGAGGGGAAAGATTTGCCTGAGACTCAGACAGGCTCTGGAAATAAGTGCTGCCTTCCTCCTCCCTTCCTGGGTGCTGTTACCTACAGTTGCCCAGCAGAGAAGGCAATGGAAGCTAGGCAGGGAGTGGCTTTGAGTTGGCCTCTTGAGCCCAAGCAGTAGTCAGTAACTGAAATCTTTCTGCTGTAGGTGATGGTGGAAGGAGTCATTGGCCTGGAAGCAGGGAGTGATGCTGCCATTGATGACCTCGCTTTCTGTATGGCGGAGTGTCAGGAAGGCTGTGAAGAGCTAGCTGCCTTATACAGAAAGTGAAACAAGCATCAAACAAAATAAACTTTTTTTAAATGCACAAAGGTCTCAAGTCGTTCTCTGGGCTGATCAGCTGGGGTTACTGTCCCAAGCACCATGGAGAAGGTGGTGATTGGGGCACTCAGCTGAGTAGCTGCATCCCACTGCCCTGATAGGAAGTGCTGGGAGCAGGGGTTGGACTCCTTGCTGGGATAGGGAACAATCAGAGCTGTTCAGCACTTGCCATGTCATCCTTCACAACAGGGCCTTTTCCAACATGCTGTAGCAAGGGAAACGTCGTCCATGCAGAAACTGGTCAATGACTCTCACTCCTACCAAAGATCCCTGGGCTCTAGTCAAGCTGAACTTTGCAGGAACTTCCTGGGGAACCCCGATAACTGGCCTCTTGCCCAAGCAAGCTGCTGCTCAGCTTCTGGACACTAGTGCTGGACTGGGAGCATTGGAGGCAGGTGTGGCTTGCTCTTTCTGCTCAGTCACATTTCAGTCTAGAGCCCAGGCCTTGCCTGCATTCCAACTGGAGCAAGTCACAGAAGTGACTTGCAGCAATGTAGCTGTTTTGGGACCAGTATCAATGCTTTCTTTTTCAATAGCAAGGGCATATTTGACAGCAGACTTTGTCTAGCTGGGAGTACATGACTGACAGGGCTGCATTATGACTTTTGTGGGCCCTAGGCACTTTTGCCTTCATGGGCCCCTCCCACCATAATATCCAGGGCTCAAGAAATAACGTAATCTACTATCCAGGGGGGAGTAGATGGCAACCTGGCCGAGCCGGGTTCGGGCGATCGGCACATGTGCAGAGCGCCGGACAGCATGGCTGGTGAGTGGGGCTTGCCGCTGTTCAGTGAGCCCTGAAATATCAAAAATTATTTTGATATAACTTTAAATACTTCAATACTTAAACTTTGCCTAAAACAGAAAAATAAATAGATTTACATGGCCCTAAGTTTGATTTTTTTTTTTTTTCTGATGGGAGGGGGGGAGAATTTAAAACATTTTCTTTGACCCTAAGTTCTTTTTTTCTTCTTCTGATTTTAAGAACTTAAAACATTTTCGTAGGCCGTAGGCACTGTGCCTAATGGATAAGTCGGCCCGGATGACTGAGTGGATGTGGAGTTGTGTTGGTTTAGTAAAATGTAAACTTTGCCCATGCATCTCAACTAGCAGAATTCCATAAAGCAAGTTCCAAAACAAGGGAGCTCACCTGCTTTTAAACTATCCTTCATGTGGACACAGCTAGAATCTCTGCACACTGCTGGTGATCCCAAACTAACAGGTTCAGGCTCACCTCAACCCTTAAGCTACATCTACACTGGCAGCTTCTTGCACAAAAACTCTTTTGTGGAAGAGTTCTTGTGCAAAAATCTTCCACAAGAGTGTCTACACTGCCATGTGCTTTTGCACAAGAGCATCCATAGCAGTGTAGATGCTCTTTTGTGCAAGAAAGCTCTGATGGCCGTTTTAACCATAGGGGCTTCTTGCACAAATTCATGTTGCCTTTCTACAGTGGCCTCTTCTAGAAGAGCTCTTGCGCACGGGGGCTTATTCCTCGTGGGGAGGAATAACTCATCCAGGAGAAGCCCTGTTTTACAATGCTGTACTGTAAATTTACTTCTGGAAGAATGCTCGTGCAGTGTAGCCAGCAAGTTTTTGCAGAAGAATGGCTGTTCCTGCGCAAGAAGCTGCCAGTGTAGACATAGCCTTAGATTGGGCTAAAATAGAGCTAAATATCTTAAATTAAGACCTCTGCTATATGGCATGGGCTCGCAGATAAATTGCTCTCCAATGTCTTTCTAGCATTCATGAGCTTAGAAGCCGGGGCAAAAGTAGGTTCCAATTAATGGAATATACCAGATTCTAACTGCAACTGCAGTGGAAAATTTAACTTTTACACTTTGATAAATTTTTACAAATTATTTTTCAAACACTTCATCTCAATTTTTGGGGGGGTTGGGGTTAGGGTTTAAGAGGGCCCGGGGGTTGGGGTTAGGGTTTAAGGGGGTCTGGAGGGTCAGGGGTGAGGGTTTACAGTGGGGGTGCAGGGTTGTGGGTGGGGTTGGGGGGTAGGGGGTTTAGGGGTGGGGGGGGGGTGGGAAAGGGGGTGGGGAGGGTGTGGGTTTAGGGGGTAGGGTTGGGGTTTAGAGTCAAGGGGGTAGGGGGTTAGGGTTAAGGGGTCTGGGGTCAGGGTTTTGAGGGTTGGGGTTAAGGGGGTTGGGGTTAGAGGGGTTGGGATAAGGGGGTGAGGGGGTTAGGGTAGGGGGTTTGGGGGTGAGGGTTCAGGTTGGGGGGCTTGGGGGTTGAGGGGGGTCGGGGTCAAGGGGGGATCGGGTTAAGGGGGTTTGGGATTAAGGGGGGAGTTAAGGGGGCTCGGGGGTTAAGGGGAAGGGGGTTAGGAGGGTTGGGGGTTAAGAGGTTCGGGGGTTCGGCAGTAAGGGGGGTTAAGGGAGTTCAGGGGTTTTGGGGGTTAAGGGGGTAAGGAGGGTTTGGGGTAAGGAGGTCAGGCGGTATGGGGGGTAAAGGGGTAAGGAGGGGTCGGGGTATGGGAGGTTAGGGGTAAAGGGGGTGAAGGGGAAGGTGGGGTTGGGGGGTTCGGGGGAAGGTGGGGGTAAGGGGGGGTCGGGGGTTAGGGGGTTGGTGTTAAAGGGGGTTGGGGGTTAAGGGGTTAAAGGGGGGTTCGGAGTAAGGGGGATTAAGGTGAAGGGGGTTAAGAGGGTTCGGGGGGCTAAGGGGTAAGGGGGGCATTTTCGGGCTCCAGACGTGGTTTTTGGCTTCAAAAGTCGATTTCAGTCATAGCTGCCGGGAAGGAGCTTTCGGGCTCAGGACATGGATTTTGGCCCCCGCAGCCCGGGTCGCTGTTTTTAGCTTCAAAAGTTGATTTCCTCTGGGGGGGGAGTTTTCAGGCTGCGGATAACGATTTTGGCCTCCGAAGCCCGTGTCGCCGTTTTTGGCCTCAAAAGTCAATTTTGGCCATCGTGGCCCGAGGAGGCAGTCTTCGGGCTCAGGACGTGGTTTTCTCGCTTCGCAGCTCAGGTCGCAGTTCTCGGCTTCAAAAGTCGGTTTTGAAAATTGAGGCCCGAGAGGGCATTTTCGGGCTCCAGACGTGGATTTCTGGCTTCGCAGAGCGGGTCGCCGTTTTCGGCTTCAAAAGTCGATTTCGACCACCATGGCCCCGGGTGGAGTTTTCAGACTACAGACAAGGATTTTGGCCTCCGCAGCCCGGGTCGCCGTTTTCGGCTTCAAAAGTCAATTTTGGACATCGCGGCGCAAGGGGGGCTTTTTCGGGCTCCGGATGTGGATTTCTGGCTCGGCGGCCCGGGTCGACGCTTTCGCATTCAAATCTCTATTTTGGCCATCGCAGCCCGAGGAGGACATTTTAGGGCTCCGAACGTGGATTTGTGGCTCTGCAGCTTAGTTTGCCATTTTCGGTTTCAAAAGTTGATTTCGGCCATTGCGGCCTGAGGAGGACGTTTTTGGGCTCCGGACTTGGATTTCTGTGTCTACAGTCCGGGTCGCCATTTTCGGCTTCAAAAGACTATTTCGGCCACCGCGGCCCTACTACGTTGTTTTCTGTCTCCGGACGTGGATTTCTGGCTACGCAGCTCTGGTCACCGTTTTTGGCTTCAAAAGTTGATTTCAGGCATTGCGGCCAGAGGAGTGCGTTTTCGGGCTGCGGATGTGGTTTTCTCGCTCCCTGGCCCGAATCGCCGTTTTTGGCTTCAAAAGTCTATTTCAGCCATCGCGGCCCATGGTGGGTCGTTTTCAAACTCCGTACGTGGATTTTTGCCTTCGAGGGCCATGTTGCCGTTTTCGGCATCAAAAGTCGATTTCCGTCGTCGCAGCCCGAGGAGGGCGTTTTCGGGCTCCAGACGTGGTTTTCTCACTTCGCGGCCAGGGTCCCCGTTTTCACCTTCAAAACTCGATTTCGACCATGGCGGTCAGAGGAGGGCATTTCCGGACTCCGGACGTGGATTTCCGGTTCTGCTGCCTGGGTTGCCGTTTTTGGCTTCAAATCTCTATTTTGGCCATCGAGGCCCGAGGGGGGCATTTTCAGGCTCCGGACCTGGATTTCTGGCTCCGCGGCCTGGGTCGCCGTTTTGGACTTCAAAAGTCGATTTCGGCAATTGCGGCTTGAAGGGGGCATTTTTGGACTCCGGACATGGATTTCTGGCTCTGCTGCCCGGGTCGCCATTTCCTCCTTCAAAAGTTGATTTTGGCCATCGCGGTCCAAGGAGGGCATTTTCGGGCTCCAGAAGTGGATTTTGGCCTCTGCAGCCCGTGTCTCCGTTTTCGGGTTCAAAAGTCGATTTCGGACATCGCGGCCCGAGGATGGCGTTTTTGGGCTCCGGACGTGGATTTCTGGCTCGGCTTCCTGGGTTGCCGTTTTCGCCTTCAAACGTCGATTTTAGCCATCGCGGCCCGAGGAGTGCGTTTTCGGGCTCTGGACGTGGATTTCTGGCTCCGCAGCCCGGGTCACCGTTCTCAGCTTCAAATCTCTATTTCGGCCATCGAGGCCCGAAGGGGGCGTTTTCGGACTCCGTACGTGGATTTCTGGCTCGGCGGCCCGAATCGCAGTTTTCGCATTCAAAAGTCGATATCGGCCATCACAACCCGAGGAGGGCGTTTTTGGGCTCCGGACGTGGATTTTGGCCTCCGAAGCCTGTGTCGTCGTTTTTGGCTTCAAAAGTCAATTTCGGCCATCGCGGCCCAAGGAGGGCATTTTCGGGCTCCGGATGTGGATTTCTGGCTCTGCTTCCCGGGTCGCCATTTTCACGAGAGACGCGGAGCGGCTTTTCTCGCCGCAGCCTTGCTCTGCGTCCCCTGGTCTCCTGGGGGATGTTTTTTCAAAGGCAGCGAGCAGGCGGGACTTAGAAAATTTCTATTCCCCCACGCTGGGGGACGTCTTGGGAGGGGGAGAGTACGTCTGTGTGCCCCGTGAGGTGAGGTAAGCTCGAGTGTAGTATCCGGACCGGGTTCCTGTTTGAAGATCGCCTGATTAAGCAACTGCCGTGGGATCGAATCATTTGCTCCGTGGGACCCGATTGGATCCAGCCCTTTTTAGGGCTTCTGATACCAAGACTCTGCAATCAATAGCCTTATTTCTAGGCACCTCGGAAACCGCTCCGGAGCGTAAAAGCCTCCAGTTGTGTGCGGTGTGTTTTGTGTTTTTTTTTTTTTTGTTTGTTTGTTTTTTGGCCTGGAAGGGATTTAAACCCCTACCCCGGTTTTTCTGCTTGCTGGCCGCTCTAAGCTGATCTGCAATCAGCTGTTCAGGCCTGCCCAGGCATGTCTTTTGAGACTGCCTATTGGCGGAGGCTCTTCTGCTGCCTTAAAGCAACAGCTGCTCTCTCCTTTTTGCTACACTTGATCCTCTGCTATCAGCTGTGGATCTGCTCCGCTGGACCTGGACCTTTCTGCTGCCTTTGGATCTGCTCCTGCTTCTGCTTCCTGGGACCTGCTCTGGACCTGGTCCTGTCCCCTGCTCCTGGGTCCTGTCCCCTGCCTCCTGAGACTTGCTCCTACCTCCTACCTTTGCTCCGCGTCTGCCTGGTCTGCTGGCCCCCCACCATCCCCCGTCTGCTGCCCCCCCAGCAGTCCAGGGAGACACAGAGCAAAGCCACGGGGAGCTGAGCCACTCCGCGTCTCCCGTTCCCCCCAGCGGACCAGGGAGACACGGTGTGACGTAGTGGGGGTACCTGGCTGGTTTCTATGCTGCTGGCTCTGGGGGAACCCTCACTGGCTGCCGTGGGTACCACGACCCAGCAAAACAGGATGAGTCACTATGCAAACCAGTGGCCAGACACCCCCCATGGAGAGGAACAAAGGAAGGTGGAATGCTGCCTTGGCTGGGGGGCAGGGCTGGAAGTTAGGGAGTTGGTGGCTGGCTGTCGGAGGGCATGGATGAGACAGCCTAGGGAGAGGAGCTGGAGTTTAGGGGCCCAGTCTCCCCCATCTCAAGGGGGCCTGAGGCATCCTAGCCCAGTTCCTGTGACCAGATTACATCTGTGCTGCGCTGTGCTGGAGGAGCAATAAACCACCCTCAATTCCACTGGCTGGTGCAGTCTGTTTGTGCCATTTCGGGGTGCAGGAGACGGGGAACCCCCAACGTGCCGTCACACACGGAGCGGCTTTTCTCGCCGCGGCCTTGCTCCGCGTCTCCCTGGTCTCCCGGGGGAGGTTTTTTCAAAGGCAGCATTGGCAAGCCGCCACTTTTTTCATTTTAATTTTGTGTTTTTTTTTTTTTTTTTTTTTTTTTTTAAATCAAGAAAGGGAGTCAGGGCTCGGAAGAGCAGAGGCAGAAAGACTGCGGGGAGAGGGGGCGGAGCCCGCATACAGATGAGCCCGGGGGCTGGCGGAGGCTGCCAGGAAGGCGGGAGGGAGGGAGGCGAGCGGCGCGCTGCCCAGAGGCCAATTATGGTGTGCTAATCCTTTTCTTGTTTTTGTTGTGATTACATAGGTGAATGGTAACTTTCCAGCTTCCATTACTGTTCCTTCCAATGCCACTCTTTTCTCCTTATCCTCCGTTGGCCATACAATCCATATTTTTTCTCCTTGCTCATAGAATGGCTCCCAGTTTGGTTGCTGCTTGGGTTTTATATCTGGCCATCGGCTTGTATGTTCATTCATATTTAATAAAACTGTATCCAATACTAGGTGCCAACCTTTAAAGGTGCCATCCTTAGTTGCCATTTTTAAATGTTGTTTTAAAATATCAATTTTCTTTTCTACTACTCCGCTGGATTGAGGATGGTATGGGAGATTTAAATGCCATGTTATGTCCTTTTCCATGGACCATTGTTCTAATTTTTTACTTCCAAATGGTGGGCCTCCATCTGACTGTATTATTTGTGGGCGTCCCCAAGCTGCCATTATTTTTTCTAAGGCTTTTAGTATGTGTTCTGCTTTTGTTTTTTTCAAAGGAATTACCATAGTACTCCGACTTCCCACATCTACTACAACTATTCCCTTTGGGTATTGTTTAGCATTTGGTAATGGTCCTATTAAATCTATTTGCCAATGGTTTCCTAGTTTATAATAATCTGGGTTATATGCACCATAGGCATATTTTAGCTGATTCATGCGTTTAGTATTGTGACAGATTTTACAGGCTTTATGTATTTTTTCATGTTCTTTTACTCCAATTATTGATTCTCCTCCTGTATATTGTCTTATCCATTCTCTTTCCTTTTGTATCCCAAAGTGGCCTGTACATTCATGTAACCATTTTATGAATGGATCCACTTGTCCTTTTTCTTTGTTTTTTTTTCCTACTAACACTTCAAATTCTTGCAATTCTTTATCTAGTTGTTTGTGGTCAGGATTGTATCCTTCTTTATGGCTAGGGATATGTTTCACTGATGTACCACTTACGTGATTTCTAATTATGACCCATATTTCTCTCCACCCTGCATGTGTTTCAATGTCTGTATTCCCTTTTAACAGTGTCTTTATACAATACATACTATCTATGCCTAATTCCCATGGTTCGTTAGGGTGACTCTCTTGTGCATGTTGTAATCCTATTCTAACTCCTTCTACTTCTGCTTCTTGGGCATTCACTTTTTCCCCTAACACTATAAAGAACTTTTTTTCACATTTGGTACAGTAATATCCTGCCTTTGCTTTTCCCCCTTTCGTGCTCCCATCTGTAAATATCCAGGGTGTTTCTGTTATTCCTGGTGTAGCTTTTGGGGCCTCCCAGGGTACTAAATTTTTTCCCAGTTTAACATTTGACCAACTTACTAGCCAGCTATAATACAGTTTTTCCCAAGTATTTTTCTGGCCCTCAAAGTTTGGTGGTATTATTTCCCTGGTAAGCCATGCTAAAGCTGACACCCTTGGAGCGTGTAAAGTAAGACCTACACTCGTCATTAAAAAGTACCTATCTTTTATTTCATTTAAAACCCATAATAATTTTCCATATTCACCATAATGTCTTTGGGGTCCGTTAAATTGCAAAATCCATCTATCTACCTCTTCCCGTGTTTCGCCTTGTGTTGCACTTCCTGTTACCCACTCTTCATTCCAGTTAATTTGTAATTCTATCCGGGGTCCCTTAGGGTCCCACCTTTTTAATGGAGTGGGGTATTTCAAATCCTGGTTTAACTCTATTAAGGCTGCTTGGGCTTTTTCATTCCAGTTAATTAAATCTTTCCCTCCTTTTAATAATTTCAATAAGGGTTTTATTTTATGTCCTAACCGTTGAATACTTGCCCTATTATAATTTACCATGCCTAAAACTTCCTGTAGATGTTTGCGGGTTTTCGGAGGGCTTTTTAACCACTTACCTACACCATTGGGGTAAGTTGTACCTACTGTTGTTTTATTTTCCATCACCTGAATTCCTAGAAAGGAGTATTCAGTTTGGGCCATAGTTACTTTTCTTTCGTTTATCTGCCATCCCTGAGTGGTTAAGTGTTCTATAACTTCTTGTTTTAATTTCTCAGTTTTTTCTTGTGTCTTTTCTCTTATTAAAAGATCATCTACATAGTATATTATTCGGGGATCTTGTTCCCAACCTCGTTGACTAAGGGTATACCTCATGGCATCTGTTGCTAATGCTGGTGAATTTTTATAACCTTGGGGTAATACGTTCCACCTATAGTATTTTCCTCCAATTGAAAAATTTAAGGCTCCTTTTTTATCTTTTATAGGTATACTATAAAACATATCCTTTAAATCTATTAATGCTCCCCATTTTAATTCTCCATTTTCTTTTAAATATTGTTCTATAGTTGGTTTGTCCCAGGCGGTGGTAAAGGCAACTGGTTCTATTGCTTCATTTATTTTTCTGTAATCTATTACCATTCGCCATTTTCCCTTTTCCTTTTTCTGTATCCCCCATGCTGGACTCCTACTTTGGGTGTGTAATACTTGTTCAATTTTTCCTTGATCTAATAACTCTTTTAATAACTGATTAATGGGTTCTTTTCCTTCTGCTTTTGTTGGTCTACTATTCACCTTTTGTGACCTTAATTTCTTCTCATCAATTTGTGGGATATGTAATTTTTCATTGGATATTTGTATTGGTAATACTGCTTTTAAATTCTGTCGTATTGCTGGATTCTGTATTATATCCATGCCCTGTATATTCTCTTCCCCTAGTACTACTGTAGTTTTTGTTACATTCTGTCCCTGTTTTACTTTTATTGCCCCTGTTCGATACATTTTATCCCTATTTAGTCCAGACACCCATATTTTACGTTTTCTTTTTCTATGTGGTACTTTTGCTTCATCTATTATGGTTATTTGGGCCCCTGTATCTAATAACCATTTAAATTGTTCATAATTCCCAGTGTTCCAATTTAATACTTCAGCACTTATATAAATTCTATTATCTTTTTTTCTTTGATTGTTTCTGGGCCCTTGGTTTGGGGCCTCTGCTATTCGTTTTTTGATTTGGGGAACTTTGTCCATTCCTGCCATCCTTTTTCTGTTGCTGCCTGTTTTTGTTCTTGGGGCGTCATCTTTTTTAAATCTGGTCTACTGTATCCATTTCCTAACAGAAAACCAAATATGGCTTTTTCTTCCTTGTTTGGGTCTTTCCCCTTCTTCGGGGTTTGGAAACTTTTGCATGTTTTACGCATGTCTCTTGGGGGTTTGTATGTTGGTGCTGGGGTATGTTTGCGTACTTGTTCCAAATCATTTATTGTTTCCAGTATTCCCCAAACACTAGTCCCTGTTAGGGCTGTTAGCCACAATTTTAGGCTTTGGTTTCCTTCCTTATTTTCTACTCCTTGCCATACCATTTGTGCTGTTACTCTGTCCATTGTTATCAGACCTGGATCCCCTATATATTTAAATTGGTGAGGATCAGCTCTCTGTGCTGCTGTTAACTGGTCTTGGGCTGCTGTTGTGGGTTGGTAAAATAGGAAGGAAATTCCAACAGCTGCAGCTTTAACATCTTCCTTCGTCTTTATGCAACCCTCTGGTACAGCTCCTCCCTGCCCTGTAGCTGCTATTGATAAGGCTACTGCGGCTGGTAAAGTTAACGGCCAGTTAACGGCCCTATAGCTGAACTCATTTTCATCAGCCCTCCTGAATATCCGGGATTTCCTGTTAATATAGTTAGCTCTGATTGTGAAATTAATTCATTCATATTTTCCATTACTAGCCTTCCTACCTACACTACTGGGTTCTCTCCCTGTCTCCTTCGGGTTCAACTTATTAAGTCATTCATTTCTATTTGGGATCTTTCCCTTGATTCCATAGTGGCTACAGGTGGAAGTCCTCCCCTCTGTTTCTATATTATTTGTGTTATCGGATGAGCTTTGACCAAATCATCTCCAGCCTCAATCTTTTCTCCTATCTCCTTCTCACATTTACATTCCCCTGTGCATATTCCTTCCGTTAGCATATCCCATGGGTATACACCTCCTTTTAATACTTTTTTCCTTTCTCCCTTTTGATTTTCCTCTATGACTGATTCAGGATAAGGAGGGGGTGGGGCTGTTGGTTTTATTATATCTTTTTTCCCATTATTTCCCTTTTTTCTCTCTCTCCTGAGTTTCTTTTTTTAATAAGGCTTGTAGGGTATTTACTGTGCCTTCTAATTTAGTTATTCTATTTCCGGCTTTTTTCAACCAGTGCCAAAGTACACGGACCCCTTTATTTGGATCCCATTTGTCGGCAGTTAATTTTTTCTTTTCTCTAGCATATCTTATAAGGTCCTCTAGTACCTCTCCCATCAACTTGTCAGTTGTTTGACTTGGCAATTTTAATATTTCTGGGGTACCCCCATTTCGATACGGATCTGTCGTATCGGCTGTTCTTTCTAATATGTTTTGCAGTTTTTTATAATTTGTTTCTTTAGATGGGGTTTTTTGTGTTACATCTGGTAATGGTACTTTGCAATCTTTTAACTCCCATTTCGCTAGATCATTATTAGCCATTAAACATCTCAACCCTGAACATATTACATGTAGGGTATATGTATGATTTTCTTCCCCTATTGCTAGAACTGCTCCTATTTTGAGCATGTTTTCTTCACTCTCATCCTTATTATGATATAACCAGTGGTTGAGAGGTCCTATACCTTCTGTTTTGTTTAACCCATCAAAAGGGCATCCTCTGCTCTGTCAAATCCTGTTCGTGACACCATTTCGATAACCGGGTTTGGTTCTTTAAAGGATTTGAAACCACAGAGAGAGGAATACTTCTTTTTAGGGTCAAACAAAGATTATTTATTTTTTCTATTTACTTTATAATTAATTTTCCATTGAAATCAATTCATTATTTTTTATTCTTTTAAGACAATATAATATATAAAGAAAAAATAGAAAAACAGTACAGTTAAAAAAAACAAGAAATAATAACTTCTCCTACAGATATACCCTCCTGATTTACCTTTAAACAAGTTATGGAGTTAACAAATATATAATACGTTAAGAAAGATAGAAGCATTGCTTAGATTCAGGAGACATTTTTTACTTTGTTTTTCCTTTCTTTGGATTTTTTCATTGCAACTTACGACCGGTATTCGTTCCCCTTTCGGAGCGCTGGGGAGGGAGCCCTGCTTGATCAGACCTGGCTTTTTGGATTTGCAACCCATCCACTCTTGCTCTGTTTCAGCCCACCTTTAAAGTGCTACATTGTCCTGCATTTTGCTTCAACTATCCCAGACTAACACGGCTACATTTCTATCACTTATATACCCTGTTTCAGTATTTTGGTACTCCTCCACGCGCCTGACAGTTGCTGACATTAGATTTTTGTTGTCTCATTCTGCCCCTACAAAAAAACTTTCGTCTGCTCCATTTGGGGTAATCAGCACTTTGTTGCATACTGCTGTCTGAGTTACTTACTTCCCTAAAAGCGGGGTTATTGTTGGTCAACCAATCAAATTTTGTTTTTATTTTTATCTCCTGTATCTGAGAGTGCTGCCTTTCCTTTACACTTACAATTAAACTGGTGCTCATTTGACATATTCTGGATAGGCCTCAATACCTTCCTTTCACACAGTTGTGTGCGGGTTTTTTTGTTTTTTGTTTTTGGCCTGGAAGGGATTTAAACCCCTACCGCGGTTTTTCTGCCAGCCGCTTTACAACTGATCTGCAATCAGCTTTTCAGGCCCTGCCTAGGCACGTCTTTTGAGACAGCTGCTCTCTCCTTTTTGCTACACTGGATCCTCTGCTATCGGCTGTGGATCTGCTCCGCTGGAGCTGGAGCTTCCTGCTGCCTTTGGACCTGCCCCTGCCCCCTCCTCCTGAGCCCTCCTCCTGCCTCCTGAGACTTGCTCCTACCTCCTGAGACCTGCTCCTGCAACCTACTCTGGACCTGCTCCTGCCTCCTGGGACCCGCCCCACCTCCTACCTTTGCTCCACGTCTGCCTGGTCTGCTGGCCCCCCCCCCCCCGTTCTGCTGCCACCCCAGCAGACCAGGGAGACGCGGAGCGGCTTTTCTCGACGTGACCTTGCTCCACGTCTCCCTGGTCTCCTGGGGGAGGTTTTTTCAAAGGCAGCGTTGGCAAGCGGCTGCTTTTTTCATTTTAATTTTCTGTTTATTTTTTTTTTTTAAATCAAGAAAGGGAGTCAGGGCTCGGAAGAGCAGAAGCAGAGGCAGAAAGACTGCGGGGAGAGGGGGCGGAGCCCCCATACAAATGAGCCCCGGGGGCTGGAGGAGGCTACCGGGAAGGGAGGAAGGAAGGCGGGAGGGAGGGAGGCTGTGATTCCTATAGTGTTACCATTACTTGTACACCCCCATCTCTGTCTTGACCCATATCAGTAATTCTATCAAAACACGTTTTAAGAGGACTTCATAGTTGTCCTCAAATGTGCGCTAAATAATGTCGACAGATACTATTCGACTGCAAAATTCGATTCATGCACGAGATTTGCTTGGGACGTGTTCACGTTCAGGAAAAAAAACCGAATCGTTCATTAGCTGTTTAGAGGCATTTTTTTTTTTACAAAATTGATGCCTGTTCTCAATGACTCTGCCCAACCCCCGAACTTCACGTTTCTTTTGCAGGAAAGGGCAGTAGTAGTTTAGGATAGGTGCTTTAGAATGTGCTCACGACTTGAACACCAATATCTCGGCATTGCCACATGTCACTATTCCTAACGAGGCATTATCCTCGCCAAATGCTCATATGGCCTCAGAAATGCGCTAAAAACCTGCCACACGTAGTCGAGGACTACTCAATTACTTTTTCACACGAGATGTCCTTCTGACCTTCTGCCATGCATGGGGAAAAAAAACCCTAATCGTGCTCTAGTTCTGTAATGACATCCTTTACACGATTGAGCCCTGTTTCAATGACGCCTCAACAATAACGTTTCCTTTATAAAAACGCAGCGCAGTTTATGCTGTATGTTCGTTAAAATGCTAGGGCGCCTCGTACACCACATTGCCCAATGTAACTGTTACTAGCTGACACTGTTTCACACAATTTCTTATATGGCTCCAGAAATGCGCTTAAAACCGGGACACACGGACTGGAGGACTGCAGAAGTACATTCGCACACCCCATTTGCTTGGGACGTCCTTACATGAAGGAAAAGCACCTACTCCTTCATTAGCTCTGTAAAGACATGCTCGCCAAGCTCGATGTTTGTTTTCAATGCCACCTCAAAGAGCACGTATCCTTTCAGGCGTGTCGCAGCGCAGGCCATACTACATCTGCGTTAGAACGCTATCCTACTTTTAAACCAATAGCTCAGCAATGCCCCCTCTAAGGAGCACAAGCAGCATAGAATGCGCTCCGTTCTGCTTCATAGAAACTTGATGTATAGGGAGGGGTGGGGGCTTTGATAACAGGATGGCATTAGTAAACCATGTCTTTACAGTGCTAATGAACGATTAATTTTTTTTTCGTGCATGTGAGAACTTGGCAAGGAAATCTCGTTGTCGAATGTAGTTCTGCACTCTTCCAGCACGTGTGGCGGGTATGTAGCACATTTCTGAAGCCATATAGGAATTTTTGTGAAACGGAGTCTGGCTAGTAAGACTTCTATTGGACAATGCTGAGTTAGTGGCCTTCACGTAGTTAGGACATTCTAAGGCAGAAAATGCGCTGCAGACCTTTGGGACCGTAGTACGCGCTTCTGTGAAGCTGCATAAGCATGGGCGTGAAACAGTGTCTAGCTAGTTATAGCTACACTCGGCTCTGCTGAGCTTACAGAATGCTGGGATTCCTAAATTGTTACCAATACTTGTACACCCCAATTTTGACCAATATCAGTAAAACACGTTTTTAAAAGACTTCTAAGCTGGCCTCCAAGGTGCGCTAAATACCGTCGACAGATACTATACGACTGCAAAATTCGATTCGTACACGAGATTTGCTTCGTACGTGTTCACGTGCAGGGAAAAAGAACCGAATCGTTCATTAGCTGTTCAGATGCATTCTTTTTTTACAAAATTGATGACTGTTCTAAATGACCCCTCCCAACCCCCGAACTGAACGCTACTGTTGCAGTTAATGGCAACAGTAGTTATGGGGTAGGTGTTTTTAATGTGCTCACGATTTGTACACCACTATGTCAGTATTGCCCCATTTCAGTATTCCTACCGAGGCATTATTCTCGCCAAATTCTTATGTGGCCTCAGAAATGGGCTAAAAACCTGCCACACGTAGACGAGGACTACTCAACTACTTTCTCACACGAGATGTCCTTCCGACGTTCTTTCCTGCATGGGGAAAAAAACCCTAATCGTTCTCTAGTTCTGTAAAGACATCGTTTACAAGATTGAGCCCTATTTCAATGACGCCTCAACGATCAAGTTTCCTTTAAAAAAACTGCAGCGCAGTTTATGCTGTATGTGTGTTAGAATGCTAGGGCGCCTCGTACACCACATTGCCCAATGGAACTATTACTAGCTGACACTGTTTCACACAATTTCTTATATGGCTCCAGAAATGCGCTTAAAACCGGGACACACGGACTGGAGGACTGCAGAAGTACATTCGCACACCCCATTTGCTTGGAACGTCCTTACATGAAGGAAAAGAACCTACTCCTTCATTAGCTCTGTAAAGACATGCTCGCCAAGCTCGAAGTTTGTTTACAATGCCCCCTCAAAGAGCACGTATCCTCTCAGCCATAACGCAGCACAGTCCATTCTACATCTGCGTTACAATGCTGTCCTACTTTTAAACCAATAGCTCAGCATTGCCCACTCTAAGGAGCACAAGCAGCATAGAATAACAGGACTGGAAGGGACCTCGAGAGGTCGAGTCCAGCCCCCCGCCCTCAAGGCAGGACCAAGCTCCGTCTACACCATCCCTGACAGATGTCTCTCTAACCTGTTGTGATGAGGCGGTTGGGGTCCCCCGTCTCCTGCACCCCGAAATGGCAAACAGACTGCACCAGCCGGTGGAATAGAGGAAGTTTATTGCCTCTCCAGGATACAGCACAGCACCGATGTAATCTGGTCACAGAGCTGGGCTAGGATGCCTCAGGCCCCCTTGAGAAGGGGGAGACTGGGCCCCTAATATCCAGCCCCTTTCCCTACGTTGTCTCCTCCATGCTCCCAGACAGCAACTAACCAACACTCTTCCAGCCCTGCCCCCCCCAGCCAGGGCAGCATTCCACCTTCCTTTGTTCCTCTCCATGGGGGGGGGGGGGTGTCTGGCCATACGGGTTGAGAGATCCCGTTGCATAGTGACTCATGCTGTTGTGCTTGGTCGTGGTACCCACGGCAGCCAATGGGGGTTACCCCAGAGCCAGCAGCATAGAAACCAGCTAGGTACCCCCATTACGTCACACCTGTTCTTAAATATCTGCAGAGAGGGAGATTCCACCTCCCTTGGCAATTTATTCCAATATTTGACCATCCTGACAGTTAGGAACGTTTTCCTAATGTCCAATCTAAAGTGCCCCTGCTGCACTTTAAGCCCATTACTCCTTGTCCTGTCCTCAGTAACCAAGAGGAACAAATTTTCTCCTTTCTCCTTGTGATACCCTTTTAGATATTTGAAAACCGCTATCATGGCCCTCCTTAATCTTCTTTTTTGGGACAGTACGGGTCCCAAAACAGACCCTTGAGGAACTCCACTTGTTATCCCTTTCCAGCAGGATTTAGAACCGTTAACAACAACTCTCTGACTACGGTTATCCAGCCAATTATGCACCCACCTTATCGTGGCCCTATCTAAGTTATATTTGCCTAGTTTATCAATAAGAATATCATGCGAGACCGTATCAAATGCCTTACTAAAGTCTAGGTATATGACATCCACCTCCCTTATCCACAAGGCTCGTTATCCTATCAAAGAAAGCTATCAGATTATTTTGGCATGACTTGTTCTTCACAAACCCATGCTGGCTATTCCCTATCACTTTATTACCTTCCAAGTGTTTGCATAGGATTTCCTTAATTACCTGCTCCATTATCTTCCCTGGGACAGACGTTAAACTGACCGGTCTGTAGTTTCCTGGGTTGTTCTTATTCCCCTTTTTATAGCTGGGTACAATATTTGCCCTTTTCCAGTCTTCTGGACTCTCCCCTGTCTGCCATGATTTTTCAAAGATCATAGCTAAAGGCTCAGATACCTCCTCTATCAGCTCCTTGAGTATCCTGGGATGCATTTCATCAGGACCTGGTGACTTGCTGACATCTAACTTTCCTAAGTGCCTTTTAACTTGTTCTTTGTGAATCCTATCTTCTAAACCTACCCTCTCTCTGCTTGTATTCACTACGTTAGGCACACTTCCAGACTTCTCGGGGAAGACCGAAACAAAGAAGTCATTGAGCATCTCTGCCATTTCCAAATTTCCTGTTAGTGCTTCTTCCTCCTCACTAAGGAGTGGGCCTACCCTGTCCTTAGTCTTCCTCTTGCTTTTAATGTATTTATAAAAGGTCCGTTCTGCTTCAAAAGAAGCTCCGTTCTGCTTCAAAAGAAACGATGTTTATGGCGAGGTGGGGGCTTTGATAACAGGATGGCATTAGTAAACCATGTCTTTACAGTGCTAATGAACAATTAGGTGTTTTTAGTGCGTATGAGAACTTGGCAAGGAAATCTCGTGTGCGAATGTAGTTCTGCAGTCTTCCAGCACGTGTGGTGGGTACGTAGCACATTTCTGAAGCCATATAAGAATTTGTGTGAAAACGGAGTCTGGCTAGTAAGACTTCTATTGGACAATGCTGAGTTAGTGGCGTTCGCGAAGACTGGACATTCTAAGGCAGAAAATGCGCTGCAAAGCTTTGGGACCGTAGTAGGCGCTTCTGTGAAGCTGCATAAGAATGGGCGTGAGACAGTGTCTAGCTAATGATAGCTACACTTCGCTATGCTGAGCTTACAGAATGCTGGGATTCCTAAATTGTAACCATTACTTGTACACCCGCATCTTCATCTTGACCAATATCTGTAATCCTAGCAAAACACGTTTATAGAGGACTTCCTAGCTGTCCTCAAAGGTGCGCTAAATACTGTTGACAGATACTATAGGACTGGAAAATTCGATTCGTACACGAGATTTGCTTGGGACGTGTAGCTGAGATGTTTGCACCCTGGGCCATTCGCTGTCGCTCTGATGTTGCACCCTGGGCCATTCGAACACTGTGAGCAGCTGGATACTACATTCCGCTAGATTAGTTCTACTTACGAAACGCTTTCTCTCGATGTTTGTTGTATTGCCTCAGAACTGTGTGAAATGGCTTCCGTACGGTCTAGAGAAAGCAACAGCTCTGCTCAACTACAACTTTTGGGTGGGACTGTGTGACGGTGTGAGGGTACCTGGCTGGTTTCTATGCATCTGGCGCTGGGGTAACCCCCCACTGGCTGCCAGCAAAACAGGATGAGTCACTATGCAAACCAGTATGGCCAGACACCCCCCCATGGAGAGGAACAAAGGAAGGTGGAATGCTGCCCTAGCTGGGGGGCAGGGCTGGAAGAGTGTTAGTGGGTTGCTCTCTGTGAGCATGGAGGAGATAGCCTAGGGAGAGGGGCTGCAGTTTAGGGGCCCAGTCTCCCCCCAACTCAAGTGGGCCTGAGGCATCCTAGCCCAGCTCTGTGACCAGATTACATCGGTGCTATGCTGTATCCTGGAGAGGCAATAAACTTCCTCTATTCCACCGGCTGGTGCAGTCTATTCGTACCATTTCGGGGTGCAGGAGACGGGGGACCCCCCCCCAACGCGTCATCACAGACTGTCATAAATAGGGAGAAACGAAATCTTTCATTTTCCCGCAAAAGAAACCTTTAAAAAGCGCTGCATGAGCCCTCATCTAGAGACAAGTTCAGCAAACTGTACGGAGGTTGCCCATATGCGACTTAAGAAACCGTGGCTAGCTAGAAACACTTCATTCCCATACAGCGATTTTGATTACGGGAGGATTTCTCAAACCATTTCTTGTATTGCCTCGGAAAGGTGTGAAAACCTTGCCAAAGGCTACAGAAACCGCAACAACTCGGGTCAAACCCATGATTTACATGGCACCTTCACGTAGAGAGAAAAAGTTTTCATGCTCGCTGAGAGGAAAGTTGTCACAGGCACTACATGAGTCTTGATTCGGAGCCTTTTTCCAGCAAAAGATATGGAATTTGGTCGAATGTACATTAAAACACTTTATCTATCTGCATACATTTGGGTTAATATTCCCCTATGTCAGTTTTGGTTACGATTCTGTTGTTCCCCCCCCCCCCCCCAATCACTTGAGTACGTCAGAAATGTGTGAAAAGCCTTCCCCAAGTTCTGGAGAACACAACAACGCATCTCAGCTAAGAGGTATGTGCGGAACTTGCTTGTACAGCGGAAAATGCAGTCATTCATGGGCACTGACAAGATGACTTTCACAGGCTCGGGCTCCATTTTGCTGCATGATCCCTCTTTTGAAAAGCGTTTTCAGAATGACCCTGTCGTGTTTATCATTGTGGTCTTTAGAAAACCGACTAGATGCGTATAAAATTCCCCATATCAGTTTTGCTTGCGAGACCCTGTTCGACACAGTGTCTTCAACTGGCTCAGAAATGCGTCAAGATCCTGCCTTCCGTTCTACACACCGCAGCAAGTCAGTTTACATACAGATCAGCTCGAGATATTGGTACAGGAACCAATCATTGTTTCAGGAGACGATTTTCTGAAGCTGTAGCCCTGTAGTCAATGTCCCTCATACAAGAAGTAAGATTGAATTGATTTTTAGCTGTAGCTGAGAGGTTTGCACCCTGGGCCATTCCAACACTGTGCTGCATTCCGCTAGATCA